>NC_141088.1:26022368-26554868 GCF_041138505.1 Cibotium barometz | reverse complement strand
ACACATACATGCACACACACACAAGCTTGCACACACACATGCATGCATATGCACACACTTAAGTAGATACATATACACACATACACACCCACGTATATAAGTACACGTGTACACACCCACACATACACACATGTATACATAGATGCACACCCATACACATTTGCACGTGCACATGCACACACACATATGTATGTGCACATGCACACACATAGATAGAAAGATGCACACATGGACACATTCACATGCTCGCATACACATATGTACACACACTCACACATGGACACACATAAGCACAAACATACACACAGTCACATAGTCACACCATACACATAGACATGTGCACATACACACAATCAAGACACTTGCACAATGCATGCATGCATGAAGTTGACATTACACAATCATAGACACGTGTGTATGTACACACACAGTCACAGTGATGAGCGTGCAAGTGTGTGTGTGTGTGTGTGAGAGAGAGAGAGAGAGAGAGAGAGAGAGAGAGTTTCTATGTGTGTGTGAGGGGGTGTGTGAGAAGAGAGAGTGTATATGCATGTATATGCATGAGAGAGAGAGAGAGAGGGGGGTGCAATGTGTATATGTGTATGTGAGGATGTTTGTATGCACGTGCATGGGAGATTGAGTGTGTGTCTCTATGAGAGACACACACACACACATGCACACAAACATGCATACACATGCATACATGCACACACATGACACACACACATACACACTTGCACATATATGCACACACATGGCATGCACACACACTTAGAAGTAGACACACTCGCTCACATGTACACACATGTATACACATACATTCACCTACACAAACATATGCACAGAGTTGCATGTTTGTATATGCACACGCAACACTCACCTACACAATCGCACACACACTCACATGCATGGACACATGTGCACACACAAAGATATGCACACTCACACTCACACACACTCAAGCTTGCACATACACATACATGCATATGCATGCACATAAGCACAAACATATATACACTCACATACACAAGTACACATGCACACATATGTATACATAGACGCACACACATACACTTTGCCCGTGTACATGCACACACACACACACACACGTATGCACATACACATGCACACACATCTATATCTATACACAATAAAGCAAGGTTGCCTACCCTATAAACCTAGCCTTTATGTGGAGAAAGGAGAGGGAGAACTTTTGGAAAGGAGAAATGAGAAGAGAAGATAGTCTTTGGGCACACACATGCACAACACATAGACACACGCACATGCACATGATACACGCACACATGCACAGAAACATAGGCATACACACACACTCTCACGCATGGACATACGTGCACACATAGAGATATGCACATGTACACACTCAGACACACTCAAGCTTGCACATACACATACATGCGCATAAGCACATACATATACACATACATACACTCACCTACAAAAGTACATGTGCACACACATGTATACATAGATGTAAATGCATACATATTTGCACATGGTATGTGCACACTCACACACACACATATGCACGTGCACGTGTACACACATAGACAAAAAAAGATGTACACACGGATATCACATAGACATACATGCACACACTCGCATATGGATACACATAAACACAAACATACACACCACGTACACACACTCACACCATACACACACTAGCATATACGTAGAATCAAGACATTTGCACGATGCATACATGCATGTAGTTGACATCACAGAATCACACATAAGTGTGTATGTGTACACACAATCACACACATTAACGTGCAAAAGAAAAGACAAAAGACATTTTATGTAAGATACACTTATCTAAGAGTAAGGACACCTCACCATGCATCCCCACGTATTAAAATTTAATATTGATTAAAAATATATGTGTATGTGTGTTTATTTACTTTATAAAGACATATATAGGTATATGTCTTTAAATATAATAAAACATAATGTTATAGATAATATATATTTACATGTGTGTGTGAGAGAGAGTGCATGTGTGCATGAGAAAGAGAGTGTGTGTTTGTGTGTGTATGCGTGCGTGTGCATGTATGTATGTAAGAGAGAGAGAGAGAGAGAGTGTGTGTGTGTGTGTGACTGGAGGAGAGAGAGAGTGTGTGTGACTGGAGGAGAGTGTGTGTGTGTGTGTGACTGGAGGAGAGAGAGAGAGAGAGAGAGAGAGAGAGAGAGAGAGAGAGAGAATGGACATGGAGGTCTATGTGTGAGAGTGTGTGTTCGTGGGGGAAGAGTGTGTGTTTGCATTGGTGCATGTGCAAGTGTGTTCATGTGTGTGTGTGTGTGTGTGAGAGAGAGAGAGAGAGTTTCAACATTTGACAATGTGTGCGTGTGTATGAGAGAGAGAGAGAGAGAGAGGGTGTGCATGTGTGTGTGTGTGTGCGTGCGAGAGAGAGAGAGAGAGAGAGAGAGAGAGAGAGAGAGAGAGAGAGAGAGAGATTACATGTAAGATGCATTTATTTGAGAGTGAGAACACCTCACCATGCATCCCCACCATTAAAATTATTTGAGAGTGAGAACACCTCACCATACATCCCCACCATTAAAATTATGTGTGTGTGTGTGTGTGTGTGTGTGTATGAGAGAGAGAGAGAGAGAGAGAGAGAGAGAGAGAGAGAGAGAGTTTCTATGTGTGTGAGAGAGTGTGTGTAAAGAGAGAGGGAGTGTGTTTGTGCATGAGAGAGAGAGAGAGACAAAGAGAGAGAAAGAGAGAGAGAGAGAGAGAGAATTTCTATGTGAGATAGTGTGGGATAAGAGTGTGCGTTTACATTAGTGCATGTGTGTGTGTGTGTGTGTGTGTGAGAGAGAGAGAGAGAGAGAGAGAGAGAGAGAGTATGCATGCGTGTGTATACATCTGCATCTATGTTTGTGTGCTTGAGAGAGTGAATGAGTGTGTGTGTGAGAGAGAGAGAGAGAGAGAGAGAGAGGTGTAAAGAGGGAAAGAGTGAAAAGAGAGAGAAAGAGAGCGAGAGATATAGAATAAAAAGTAGCTTTTGATAAAATATAAATAAATTAAAATATATATGTATATGTGTATACATGTGTGTTTTTATTTACACATGTATGTATGTATGTATACACATATATATATACATATATATATGTGTGTGTGTGTGTGTAATATATCTATCTATATATTTAAAAGTGAGCACACCTTACCACCCATCTCCACACATAAAATTTCATCAAAATTAATTAAAATTATGTATATGTGCGTGTACTTATATTTACACATACATACATACATACGTATATATATATATATATATATATATATATATATATATATATATATGTATGTATGTATGTATGTATGTATGTATGTATGTATGTATGTATGTATATGTATGCACACATATATATATATATATGTGTGTGTGTGTGTGTGTGTGTGTGTCTATGTGTGTATGTATGTGTGTCTCTATGTATGTATGTGTGTCTCTATGTATGTGTATAATATATCTATCTATATATTTAAAAGTGAGCACACCTTACCACCCATCTCCACACGTTAAAATTTAATCAAAATTAATTAAAATTATGTATATGTGTGTGTATTTATATTTTTAAATACATGTATATATGTATGTATAAATAAATATACGTGTCTATGTATCTAAAACATAATATTATATATACTCATATTTACATGTGTGTGTGTGTGTGTGTGTGAGAGAGAGAGAGAGAGAGAGAGAGAGAGAGTTTCAACATTTGAGAGCGTGTGCGTATGTGTGTGCATGAGAGAGAAAGGGAGAGGGTCATGTGCATGTGCATGTGTGTGTGTGATGTGAGAGAGAGAGAGAGAGAGAGAGAGAGAGAGAGAGATGGTTGTAGAGAGGGAACCAATTCTTTTCTGGAACCTTGGTCGCTGCAGCAATGCGCGGGTCCAATACTAGTCTCTATTCTATTCTCAACTCTCCCACTCTCTCTCTCTCTCTCACACACACACACACACACACATCAAAGAGCAAAGAGCAAGTAGAAAACTAGAGGACATGTTTAGCACAAAGGGGGATTATGTCCATTTATTATGAGATATTGTGTTATATACAACTTGCCCTTATTCAAACATGGGTGCCCAAACTTCTAAGTTAACTAATTGAGTTTGGTGTGGCTAGATTTCTCACAACTATTATAACTTTTAACATTTATTTTCACTCTCATATACAGCTGGAGAGCGTCTAGTTAACCCAAAATGGGGTTAACATTTGGTTATGGTGATACCTTTAAATATATCTGCTCTTGTTTTAGGATTGATCAGAGTGTGAACTTCAACTCCATAGCTATAACTATGTTACCTTGGTTAGTGCCTTCTATTATATACATTGTTGATACTTGAATAGTTTCATGCACCTTCCCTAGTTTACTTTTACTTGGCCTGTTTAAAGAATGCTTACTTTTATTTGGCCTAGTTTACTTTTACTTGGCCTGTTTAAAGGATGTTTTTCGGTCCCTTGACTTGAGATCCTTGGTTTTTCCCCTATCAAATCTAACATTTCAAATGGAATGCATGGTCCTAGGCTTGGGGATCTTCTAGCACTCTCACTTTGAAAGAGATTGTTCCTTGTTCCATCAGCTCTTATACCTAAACTATCATTCCCTTGACCTCTTATGATGGAGAGAACCATCCATGGTACTCTCCTATGAACTTCATACAGGAGTACTATGGATGGTACTCTCCTATGAAGTTCCTTGAGATTGACTAAGGATTATCCTAGGATTAGTGTGAGATTAGCTCTCCCCTCACCTAGTGACCTTCTCTCATCGTGTCCATGTACCTCCGATACGGTTGACACTATATTGACTAAAGAAGGTGGTCAATCACTAGCTTTTGAGAGCAAAAAACTACTTAGTTACAACAAAAATTAGGCATCCTTATAAATTAAGGGCTGGTTCAATGGTTAGAGCATGTAGTTCCATCGAGAGGCACTCAACTTTGATGCTTTCTTGTCGCACTCACAAGACATGTTAGTGACAAAAAAGGCACTCATGAATTGGAATGATATGTTGTAAATCATGTGCTTAAAGTATGGACGTATTATATATATAGAACCTTTAACCAAGTTTAAAGTATATATAGATTATCATACATAGAAGTACCCATGTGTTACAGATTAGCCAATTAGATAAGTTAAGTGGGTAGATAATTTGCAAGAGTTTCATATGGTCTTTATAAATGTGATAAGGGGAATGTTATCTTATGTGCAATATCTTGGATAATGTTTCGCATAAGCTTTAATATCGTAGAGAATGAGAGCAATGGATAAAAGAAACTTGAAAAATTTATAGTTATGTAGAGTATATAAGGAGTAGGATTCTCTCTCCCCCCGCGACAAGCGAGTTGCAAATACCCATTAAATGCAAAAGGGTGTCCTACCACTATGCAATGTTTCAATTGTAAACAATAACTGTATCCATTTGCAAAAGGGTGTCCTACTACAATGTAGTGTTTTAATCGAAAACAATAACAATACTTTTATGAACAATAAATACTACTCAAAACTTATCTATACCAAAATCAAATTTATGACATAAATAATTATTCACCCTTGCTTTACTTGATGATTGATTTCTTATTGTGACAATAACTATACTTACACAAACAATAAATGCTAATCAAAACATATTTACACCAAATTTAAAAACAAAAAGTTTTTTTTTTCTCGATCACTTTGCACTCACTTCTCATGAAGCTAGACAAATAAAATTAGCGTCCATGGAAAGCCCCCTCATTTCTGCTCCAGCCCAATCAAGTACAATAATTAACGCTAATCAAAGTATGATTACTCAACCAAATTAAATATATATTTTCAGAAATCTTTTAAAATATTTTGTTCTGAGCACGAAAGTTAGAAAGTCAATTCGAGTGAGAATGCGCATTGAAAAGCTCCGTCGCACAAAACTTGGTACTTCACAGCTTCGAATCGACCGAAAAAGAAGAAAGCCATGGCAACTGCAGCTGCAGGTGAGAATCAAACCGCGCAGCCAGAAATCGGATGGGACAGGTACATCTATCCCCATTCTCTCCACACATCACTGTAATCTGAGCAATTCTCCATCAAGGAAGCCGGATTATCTCCGTTAGTAGCATTGATGGAACTCTGACTTGCAACACCTTTCCCTCATGTGATCTTGCACATGGATTATGACATGGGTTATCTCCACACATCCCTGACAACGCATTGTTATGTCCCTGACAAGCCACATGCCACATTGGCTTTAAAATACATGGAAAAATGACATGAACCCCCTCCACTCATCCTTGAAGGCCTTATTGATATGTTACTTACGTTAGTGTCATTGTTTAAACCCTAATTTGCACCATGGGTTATTGGAAGTCATGGAAAATTTAACTTAATTCTATCTTGACATATCGCAAGTCCTGCTTGCTGGCTTCACAAATCAATTTATGTTGTTTTTACATACCATACCGGAGACTAAAGGTGGTGTTGATATATGGCAATGTCTGCTTGCAGGCTTGACAAGACAAAATTTTATGTGGTGGGTGCTGGACTTTTCTCGGGTGTTTCCACACTTCTGTACCCAATTTCTGTGGTGAAGACTCGGATGCAGGTTGCAACAAAGGAGCAGATGAATCTCTCTGGTCCTGCTGTTTTCAGAAACATATTGAGGCACGATGGCATTCCGGGACTGTACAGAGGCTTTGGCACGGTCATAGTGGGGGCTATTCCTAGCAGGATGGTTCTCCTGACAAGTTTGGAGACCACTAAGTTAGCGACTTCAAAGCTTACAGACAAGCTGAACATCTCAGAAGCTATGCAGGCTGCACTGGCAAATGGGATAGCTGGCCTGGTCTCCTCCTTGCTCTCGCAAGCTGTTTTTGTGCCACTAGATGTGGTATGTATGTCTTCGTGTCATGTTTAAATGCCATTCCATGCAGATCCATTATGTGCATCACATGTGAAGTTAGTCTCAACCATCCACTTGTTTTTGATCTCCACCTTTCATCTTATTTTTAATCTCTCCCCTCCATGTGCATTTAGTCCTAGCCCTCCACTTTTATTCAAGCTCAGCCCTACACTTGTACTTAATCTCCACCTGACATGTGGCAAAGATCTCGACCTTCCACTTGCCTGTGACATCATGTTTACAAGTAGAAAAACATTTCATATCTTCTTCCGTCTTGTTCTCAGGTCATGGGAAGTTGCTCTAAAATCAAAGATATCGTTGGAGTTTGCTGATGATAAACCACACATTCTACAGGCTTCCAGAAATAGCCACATATCCTACATGTCATGGGGGTGACAGCTTGGCTTTAATCAAAGCCCCCCTAACAAAGTTCATGGAGGTGACAGCTTGGCTTTGGTCAAAGCCCCCCTTACATAGTTCATACCTTTCATTTCTTGGCTAAGTCCATTTTTCATTAGATGAGTTGAAGATATACTAGATTGGGGTGGGGATGACTCTCCCCTCCATAGTTCCAAAACAAGCATGAGAGATTTCACATGTATTGTCCCTAGCATGTGCCATGAATACTAGTGTCATACTAGGGAATTCAGGAGTGATTAGGAGAGTTTTCACCATTTGTGAGCCTTGTTTGAAGCGGGAGTAACTATGAGGTTTAGAGTTTGCGCACATTTCCTCCAATGCTGCTGACGTTGGACAGAGATTCTGGGGCTGGTTTAAGGGCTGAGGGCTGGAGGGTGCTGTATGCTTAAATGAGGGGTTAGGGTGTGAAATCTTCCCCGCCCCCCACCACAAACCAACAAAACTCCCCCCAACACCCCCCCCCTCCCGTCCTCGTCCCCGCGGCCCTTCTGCTAGCAGTCATCTCCTGTGTGTATATTTACACCAGGGCCTCTGTTGTGGATGTGCCCGCCCGATTTAGGTGTTTTCTCATTTTTCCCCACTCTCCATATTTTTCTCTATTTTTTTTCTATTTTTACCAGGTGTGGGAGGTTGTCTTGTGGTTCTTGGAGTGATCTAGGTGATGGCCGAATGGTTCTGCTGCTCCCTGCTTCTCTCTGCTGCTGGCCGACTTCACAAGTGTGATGGCCGACTCTCTGAAGCTGGCCGACTGGAGTTCAGCAGGTCGGGTGTTATTTTGTTGCTGTCGGTTGTCATTACGGCTGGCCGACTGGATCACAGGGGCCATATAAAATGGCCCCTTGCTCCCCCACTTGTATCATTTAGTTACCGGGATTTTCTTGTGTATATATAGTAGAGTTACATGCCTCTCTCTCTCTCCTTCTCTATTGCTGTATTTTTCTGCAGTGCACTTGCTCTTGTGTTCTCAAATTTTGTCTTCATCTCCGTTGCATATTCTGACATGGTATCAGAGCTCTAGGCTCTTGATAGATCTTGGGAATTGTGTGAGCAAGAGGGGGGCTGTTTTGTTGCTGATTGGTGGACTGTTTTGGACTGTTCGGGAAGAGGAGAAGCAAGAGGAAGGCGGACTGATTTGCTGGACAGCCACTTGCAGGTTTAAGTTCTTCTTTTTTCCCACCCAGCCACCCTTTTCAGTCACGTCCCCATAGTGGTAGATTTACTTGAGATGGCTGAGAAGCTTGTGAAGATCTCGACACTCCATGTTCCCAGAGTGGACCGTCAGTTGGACGGGAACAACTACGGCATATGAAAGGTAATGATGGAATCTGTTCTGGAGTCTCACGACCTTGGTGATTTCATTGTTGATGGGGTTCCAAGGCCGGAGTTAGAGGAAGGGGAGTTACTCTCGATTAGGAAGGAACGCGAGGTATAGGCACAGTTATGGGATCGTGTCAATGCCAAGGTCCGTTCTTTCATTTTCCTCAATTGCACACCGCAGGTAATCAATCATATGACGCTGGCCAGAGGTATATGGCAGCATTTGGCTTCTCTCTGCGGGTGATGAATCCTGCAAAGTCATCGACGATGCGGGAGCATATTAACAAGCTGCAGGCTCTTCAGCAAGAAGTTCTTCAGGCTCATTGGGACGCAGGATTGCGGATCTTGCGGTATCTGCAGGGTACGAAGGATCTTGGACTCTTCTACACAGGAGGGGGATTGATGGATGGAGTCAGACTCCAAGGATGGAGTGACTCAGATTGGGGAGGAGATCCAGACACGAGGAGATCAACATCAGGCTACAGTTTTACCCTCGGCTCAGGAGCGGTTTCATGGAGCAGTAAGCGGCAGCCAACTATTGCCTTATCATCGACAGAGACAGCGTACCGGGCTGCTTGTGGTGCTGCTTGCGAGGTTGTGTGGCTGCGGAGGTTGCTTTACGAGATTGGGTTTCCACAGAGGGAGCCCACAGTCATCTAGTGTGATAACCAGAGCTGTATAGCTATTGCTCGGAACCCGGTCTTCCATGTCCGCACCAAGCACATAGGGATACAATATCACGTTGTACATGAGAAGATCTTGGCTGGTGACATCTTGCTTCTTTATTGTTCGTTGATAGAGGACAATGCGGCGGACCTCTTCATGAAGTCTCTACCTCAGGCTATACACTGGCGGCACTCCATCTCCCTGGGGTTGGCTCCACATCATCCAGGAGCTGAGAGGGGGTGTTAGTAGTCATCTCTTGTCTGTATATTTACACCAGGGCCTCTGTTGTGGGTGTGCCCACCCCATTTAGGTGTTTTCTCATTTTTCCCCACTCCATATTTTTCCCTATTTTTACCAGGTGTGGGAGGCTGTCCTGTGGTTCTTGGAGTGATCCAGGTGATGGCCAACTGGTTCTACTGCTCCCTGCTTCTCTCTGCTGCTTGCAGACTTCACACGTGTGATGGCCGACTCTCTGAAGCTGGCCGACTGGAGTTCAGTAGATCGGGTGTTATTTTGTTGCTGTTGGTTGTCATTACTGCTGGCCGACTGGATCACAGGGGCCATATAAAATGGCCCCTTTCTCCCCCACTTATATCATTCAGTTACCGGGATTTTCTTGTGTATATATATAGTAGAGTTACACCTCTCTCTCTCTCCTTCTCTATTGCTGTATTTTTCTGCAGTGCACTTGCTCTTGTGTTCTTAGATTTTGTCTTCATCTCCGCTGCATATTGTGACACCTTCCCCTCCTTTCTCTCCTACTGCTGGTCTTCCTCTTGGGGGTCCCAAAAAGGAGGAAAATCCCTTTATTGGCCCTTTCACACGCCCAGCTCTTGGCCCGGCCTTGGGTGCTTGGCTGGTAATTTCATCATTTCCCATCTTGTAATTCTCAAGCATTGAAGCCTTATGGAGTGTTTCTCTGGAGATTGGGCTGGCCAAGGAGAACCTAGGCAGGAGTATTGGGCTGAGGCCACTGAGTATTGTGGTCAACATTTTCAGTCACATTCTGTACTTGAGAATTCAGTTGTAAACATCTTCTTGTACTTAATACAATACAATAGATTTAGAGCTTTTGTGTGTGTTGTTTATTTGAGTTTCGCTGCTCTCTTCTCTGAAAACCCTAGCACATAGGCACAAGAGCTCTATAGGTGGTGTCACAGCTAAGGGAACTAGCAATTTTTTTTGTCTAGCACCCATGTGCGTTGATTGCTTGGTTAGGGTAGAGCCCTAGTGTCCCGGAGTGCACAAAGTTGGGTTTGGGGAAAGATTTCATTTGGGATCTCTCACTGATTACTAGTTCTAGTTACTCATCCTGGATGCAAATGCACTCGTGTTTCCCACCTGGAGGAGTGGCTAGCTACTTGTATGGATGCGTGATTTGCTACCTTGACTACCATCTTGGCAGGATGGCTATGGCACCTCATCATCTTCTGTTTGCAGATTTGGTGTCTACATAGGCTTGTGCTTCTTAGCAAGGGCTAGGCGAATTTGAGGATGAGGTGGTGCAATGTCCCAGGGTAGAAGCGGCAGGTATGGATAAGCCGGATGAGCTTTGCTTGTGGTTTGATAGCCGTCATTTCGAGTGTGTGTGTGTGGATTTTTGTGCTTGGTTGCAGCATCTCTCCAACATTTGGTATCAGAGTCTTATGCTCTATGATTATGGGGACTCACATCTACAATAGGCAACAGTCCGTTTTTTAATGTGGTGGCAGTTTGCAGCTTCAACCACCTTCTCTCCCTACCTTGGTCTCTTCAGAAGACCCCTTGGGGTGCCTAAAGGCCTTTTCATTTGCAAGGAGGCAAAGCTCCATTGGAGCTAGGAGAAGCAGGAAAAATAGCCGCTACTCTACAGGCCAGCCTAAAGAAAACAAAGATTAGAAAACCATTAAAAAGAAAAAGTAGGATTTCTAGCTTACTTGAATTTCTGTGAGCTTTCCTTTGGCTTGATGGTTTGAGGGATCTACTCTTGTTTGCAACAAGAGTGGCCACCAATTCTTTTGAAGAGGGAAAGGTCAAAAACTAATGAATTATCAATAAATTCATTGTTTTTGGTTCTCTTCTTTTGCTAAAAGAGGATATGCAGTGAATTTTGAGGACGACATGTGCACAGCTAGAGACCATGAGAGTGGCTATGCATTAGTCACATCTGGCACATTGTACCATGGATTATACCAGCTTGATAGGTTTGACAGGAGAGCAACATGATACTCATGTGGTTTCCACTCTAACACTTGCCATGCAAGAGGCAGAATTGTGGCATGCCAGGTTTGGACGTGTGAAGTATGGCAGTTTGATGCGATTGCTAAGGCATCAAATGGTGCAGGACATGCCTCGTGTAGAGCTGCCACCAAAACATGTATGTGAAGGGCGTATATTGGGTAAAATGCACAGAAATGCATTCTCAAAAGATGGATCAACAAGGGTTGTCCGGAAATTATAGCTTGTGCACAGCGATGTGTGTTGTTCTATGCGGATACCATCGATTGGGAAGCATGTATACTTTGTAACCTTTATTGATGACTACTCCAGATTTGCTTGGGTATATCTTTTGAACGCAAAATCTGATGTATTTGCATGTTTTCAGCATTATATGGCTCAGGCTGAAAATCAAATGGGTTACAAAGTGCAATCCCTCTGTACAGATCGAGGAGGGGAATACATGTAATTAAAGCAGCCAACAGAGTCGTCAGCAGCCGACTGGCATTTAATGCAGTTGTGGGAAAAATCGAGTAGGCTGACAGCCTTCTCAGGCAGTCAACTAGCACGAGGAGGCCATATAAAATCAGGCACTTCAGGTAATTCCACACAAAAACATTCAGGTAATTCAGCAAAGCGCAGAAGCATACAACATCTAGTCGACTCTAGGCATCAAGGGAGCTCCTCTTCACATTCGGCCAGCATATGTGCAGTCCTACAGCTATCTGGACTTGCATCAGTGGCCAGAAGAGTCTTCAACAAAGCCTTGGATTAGGTGGATACTCAGCCGACGTACGATCTTCCTCGTCCTTGGGTTGGGCATTCACATCGCTTGTTTTCTCAAGCATTGTACATCATTCTCCAAAGAATAATATAAGCAAATACTCTTGCTTGCAGGGAGGGGGGGCCCTTTAGTGGGTATTTGGGACCCAATACTGTGTTGTCTTCTACATTCTCATTCTCTTCTCTCTCTATTCTCTAAATTGGATGCTAAAGATTCTCACCACATAAAGGTATAAAGAAGACCCTGTTGTGCGTTATCACGGTCAAGCTCAGTGCATGTAACATTGGTATCAGAGCATCAGACTGGTGACCGAACTCGGCTACCTAAAGAAGTGAGCATCCGGTGGATGGTAAAAATACGGTCTGGAAAAAACACCCAGGCCTCCACCATGTCAGGAGAGAAGTCACATCAAGCAGAAAGCCAACAAGAAGTGATGGAGGCACAAATCTTCCAAATAGAAAAAACGCTTCCACCAAGCACAGAAGAGCTCCTAAGAATAATGATGGGGCAGATAAGTTCTCTGAAGATGCAGCTTGCCGCTGAAAAAGAGAAGCCCAAAGAAGGCATCTCAGATCTGGCATAGGTCCTTCTCCATATGGAGAAACAAAGAAGAAAACACGAAGATCGACATGAAGAACAAAGAAGAAAAGATGAAGAAGCAAAAAGAAAAGCAGAAGAAGAGAAAGAAGTGAGATGTGTGGAGGAACAAAGGGATAAGGAAGCCACACACAAATATGAGGAAGACGAGCGCCATAGAGAAAAAGCCGACCGAGAGTTCCAGCAAAGACTTGACTGGGAGGTTGTGCAAATCCAGCATTAGCAAACGATGGCACAGATTCTGGCGGCCCTCCCTCAGTAGGCTCCAAATTCCTCGTCCTCCACCCCCCCTACCACCACCTGCTGATGGTAAGTGTGACCATGCTGCTATTACTCAATTTATTCATCAATTTGAAGCTTATTTTCCTTTAGCTAGAATTACAGATCCACAAGGCAAAGTCCATGTAGCAGCACCCTAACTCATTGCGGAAGTTGTTACCTGGTGGCAGCATTGGTCACAACTTCACACGGACCCCATCACAGGCCAATTCCGTTTTCATTGGACCACCTTTGTGGCTGACCTCAAAGCCCATTTTCTTCCACCACAGTACATGACCAATCTTGAGGACGAGTTTTACAAACTCACTTAGGGTGGTTGCCTTGTTTTGACCTATTCCAACAAGGTCATTACAATGGCCCAACAGTTGGGCATATCCGAAGAAGATAAGCTCAAGCAGTTTATTCGAGGTTTAGACACTACAATTAGGTACCCAATGAGGAATTTTGAGCCTCAGACCTATGCACGGGCACTAACCCTCACTTATAATCAGGAGCTGATGCTGAACGGAGGTAAGCTCAAGCAGGTACAATCTTTCCCAAATCCCTAACAACAGTCATCTACCTAGCAATCATCTACCCAGGGTAAGGGGACTCAGAACATCAAAGACCAAAAGGAAAAATTCTCTGGGTCAATCGGAAAATAGAAAAGATCCTACGTCCAAGAAGGCTCCTGAGGAAAAAGCTAAGGAGGGCATTAATGGAGGTTATCTCCAGCCAGATGAACAGACACGGTACATGATTGAGAACCATTGTTTCTTCTGTCGCACTGTGAGACACGAGAAGAAAGATTGCACAAAGTTTAAGGCTGAAAAGTCTGCTAAGGCATCCACTTCCACAGTAGCAACCGTAGCATCCTCATCCACACCTCTGCCATTAGCCTTGAAGGCCGTTCAACTTTTACCCTCTTTGAATTCAGTGTGCCACTAGTGGTATATGATAATAAGCAGGAGGGTGAGGCCGAGGGAAAGACAAAGGCTCTCATCCGTGCCTATGGCACAACAAAGGGAAAGCGATTCATTGTTCTCTTTGACATGGGCAGTTCTGAGGATGCCGTCTCTCCACAGTTGGCCACCAAGATGAGCTTTACGTTGGTTCCTTATCATCTAGATGTGGACGGGTTTACCCCTGGTCTACATATACACATTACTCATAAGGCTCAACAATTTGAGTTTCAGGTTCAGCGAGTCACATTCCAGCGGGATTTCATTGTCTCCCCTCTTTTAGGGTGTGATATGATCCTCGGGATCCAGTGGTTTAGATAGTATCCACCCATTCCTAGTTGGAGGCAGGACACTTTCACTATCGTTGAAGGTTTTCCTGAGCCTCTCATGATTTGCAGGGATCGGAGCATTCTCGGAATTCCACTCATTTCCCACATTTAGGCCCAACGAGCCATCCGAAAAGGAGCAGAGTTACAGCTACAGGATGATTGTACCCTTGAGGATGATGTTGCGCATTCACATTGTCATGGTACCTCTCCAGTTTTGAGGACTAGCCTTGGCTTTTCCCTGGAGAGGGAGAGAGGTAAGGTTTACATCGTCAGATTTTGCCTCCCTTACCTATGCGAGACGTACTTCTGCCTCTAAAGGGGGTCCTTCGTCGACCACGAGATCTGGTCGTTCCTACTCTGAGTCCTTATGAGGATTGTCTCTTGGAACACTCAGGGTCTTGGGGGTTTTTTTCCGCGTCGGCGGAAACAAATTGTAAAAACCCAGCTTCATTGTGCAGTCACAGGTGGACCTATGGATGTATTGCTCTTGCAAGAGCATAAACTGGATGCTATCCAGTGTGGGAGATCAGGCAAGCTTCTCTTAGGACACACCTTTTGGTCACTAGCTGTTGGTACCAAGGGTGGTGTCTGTATCTCTGTTTCAGCTTTGATCTTGCCTTGCATCATTGGACATGGTGTCATTTTGCCTGCGAGAGCGCAGTGGATCCTTCTTATGCAAGGCACTACACGCATTGGTATTCTCAACCTCTATGCTCCTAACCATAGAGGTGAGAGGGTTGCCTTTTGGAAATCTCTCACTACAGTGATGCCTCTTGCCGACCATTGGATTATTGATGGGGATTTTAACATGGTTGAGATGCCAACGGATAAAAGAGGTGGACATGAGGGCTTGGTGCATCCTCTTGAAAGAGTGTCTTGGGAGAGGTTTATACTCTCCATTCATGGCAGAGATTGTTGGCATGAGGATGACATTTCGAGGAGACCATCCACTCTTCCTTATTCATGGTCTAACAGGAGAAGGGATGCAGGATGTATTTATGCACGGTTAGACAGATTTTATGTGGATGATTGGGTGCTTGACAGAGGTAGGCATACTTTTATTGCTACAGGCACCTCTAAATCGGATCATTACCCAGTGGTTTTATGTATTAGAGATCCGAATTGCCATGGACCAGCACCCCATGTACACATCCCTGATCATTTTTTTCCAGATGCAGAGCTATCACGTCGTATGCTTGATATTTGGAGAGCTCATGATTTCTCACAGGCCTCTCAAAGCTTGGCCTCTGCTCTCTGTGATATTAGTGACTTTTATCACGCGTGCCCTGTCTAAGAGACAAGAGGCCTTGGATTTAGAAAGGGCTATTAGACGTAGATTGGTTGCCTTACAGAAAGAGCACGAGAAACATCCTCATGCTCAATGGGTTGCAGATTCTTTATGTATTGTTAGGGCAGAACTTCATCACTCTCTTGAGCAGCGCGCGGAGTACCATTTCCATGCCCAAGAATCCTTTTGGACCCAGATGGGTGGCGGATGTAACAAACATTTCTTTGCTACTCACGGCCCATCTCATGCCAGAGATAGTGTCAGGCAGTTGGAGGATTCACATGGCACTCTTCACTTAGATGCTCTTATGGCTAAAGAGATTGCCATTGATTTCTATCGCCATCTTCTTAGTGCTGAGCCGCACTCTGATTTGAGACACAGGGCACGGAGGAAGGTTTGGAAAGCATTGCCACATTTGATCACTGAGGAGATGTGTGTCGCTTTGGATGCCCCTTTTTCTATGCAGGAGTTCAGTCATGCTCTTCATGCCTTACCTCATGGTAAGTGTCCAGGGGAGGATGGTCTCTCCCCTGTTTTTTTCATTACTTTTTGGGATGAGATTGGGGCTGAGATCACATGGACTCTCCAGGAGATGTGGGACACAGGTTCTATGCCTTCTTCTCTCACTGAGGGGCTTATTTATCTTATTCCTACGAGTGGGGATAAGCCATTGATTGGCTAGTGGAGACCTATCACCTTACTTGGGACTGCATATAAGATTCTTGCTAAGACAGTGAGCATCAGATTGTAGCCAATTTTGCAGGATGCCGTTCATGATATTCAGAATGGATTCTTACACAGTAGGAGCATCTTTGATAACATTTTCTCATTTTGGGAGGCCGTCGAATGGGCTAAAGTGAGCAATCAGCCCTTAGCCATTCTGCTCTTCGATTTTGAGAAGGCCTATGATAGAGTGGATTGGGACTTCCTTGAGGGTACTCTTAGCCATATGGGCCTCTCTTAGAGATGGATCAAGGGAGTTTCATGCATGTATCGTGATGCCCACAATAGAGTGCTCGCTTGCGGTGATAGAGGAGAGCGGTTTGAGATTTCTCACTCAATACGGCAAGGTTGCTCTTTAGCCCCATTATTATATATCATAGTTGCAGAGGCCATGAGCTTCTTTCTCTGCTCCATTGCTGGTATTTCTAGATTGAGGTTGCCTCTTCGTAGTCAAGAGGAATTGGTTGACTCTGAGTTAGCTGATAACACAGCCATGTTCTTGGAGGCTTCACATATATGCTTATGTTCCTTCCGGGTAGCACTAGAGGAGTTATGTTTGGCAGTAGGGGCACTCACTAATTGGCACAAATTTGTTGGTTTTTGGGTTAGTGATTCACTGAGAGTTGCTTGGGGTGCAGAGCTTGGTTTTACTTGGATCAGTAGAGGATGCACTGCTAGATATTCGGGATGCCAGGTTGGGATTGATATTTCTCCTACACAATAGTTTGCTCCGGTACTTATGAGTATCTGTTAGAAGCTCCTCCATTGGAGCTCCAAGAGATTAGATTTAGCTTCCAGAGCGTTGGTGGCTAATCAGGTATTGCTTGCCTCAGCTTGGTTTATTGCCTCTTGTTGGTGCTTCTCTCGTGCGTGCATTGGTCAATTGCGGAGATTGATCCGCAATTTTCTCTGGCCGGGTTTGGATGGCACCTCAGACACTCATGCTAGGGTAGCTTGGCTCACAGCTATTCAGCCCAAACGAGAGGGGGGCTTGAATATTATCGATCTGGATGTTCAGTGCAGGGCGTTGCTCTGCAAACTTGTGGTCAGAGGTTTCCTACCAGGCACTTAGCCTTGGAAGGATTTTTTCTTGTCTCAGATTTCCGGATGTACACCCTGGGTCGGGAGAGATTGGATGTCCAGCACACGATTTTTGTTCACAGAGGCTGATATCAGGGCACCATCTTCCCCTCTTATTGCAGCCATTGTCAGAGCATGGAGAAGCATGAGATCTTTTTTGCGACAAAGGCTTCCTAGGTCTTTGGATGAGGCTGACCGACAACCTATTATGTGGAATGAGCTCATCAGGGATGAGGCCGGTCGGCCACTTGGTGCATCTCGTTATATGCAGTGGTCAGGATGGGAGAGATGTGTATACATAGTTCTTGCTTGGAAAACCTTTAAGAGTCTTCCGGAGGATCGGAGAGCTGCATCCATTCAGCATCTTAGGGGCTCTCGCATTCGTATTGATCAGATTGATGTAGCTATTCCGCATGAGTGGCTCTCTGGGACCTTTCATGGAGACTATCATCCGAGTTGGCTGGGAGTTTTTTGGAGGATAGGCATACCTTTGCAGGTCATTGCTCTCCCGGGCCAGGAGGCTACAGATTGCATCATTTACTCTATCATGCCTAGAGGGAGATTGAGGAGATGTATGGAGGAGATCATCCTAGATACTAGGCTTAGTCCAGTGAGGATTGTTGGTCGTTTCGGGGAAGCATTGGTTCATTGACCCTTCTCCTCAGATAGCGACTCATGGCTCTTGGTGTTTGTGGTTATATGGTGGTAGTCCTATCAGATATCTTCAGTGGGATCCAGGAGAGTGGGAGTGGATTGATGCCTTCGATCCTTTGAAAAGCCTTCCCTTTTTCAGTTTCATTGTTCGGAATGCTATTCTTCTCCTCACTCCACAGATGCATAGGATCCCTACTCTCAGGCCTCATTGTGGTATCAAAAGATTGATGTCTTCTTGTTTTCTCTTGGCTTTGAGAGGGCATATGCAGACAACAATCTCTGTGTGCTTCTTTCTGATGGGGATATTTGTGTCATTGTTTTGTATGTTGATGACCTCATTCTTTCTGGCTCTGATACTGAGTTGGTCACACAGGTTCAGTCCAAGATTTCAGCGACGTTTGAGATGACTGATCTTGGCCTTCTTCATTATTTTCTTGGGCTGGAGGTTTGTGGCAGAAAGCTGATTGTATCTTCATTTCTCAACAGAAGTATGTGAAGAAGCTGCTCTCACTTTATGATGGGTTGTCAGACTGTACACCTCTCAATTGTCCCATGGATCCCAATGCCAAGTTATCCAAGGAGGATGATACACCCTTGGTGGATTCCACAGAATACCGGTAGATTGTTGGCTCATTGCTTTACCTAGCCAACACCCGTCCAGATATCTCCCATGCTATGAGTGTTCTTAGCCAGTTCTCATCAGCCACTCGAAGGTCTCATTGACAGGCAGCCTTGAGAGTTCTTCGTTATCTTTGAGGTACTTCAGATTATGGCATCACCTATTCCAGTGGTGCTGATTTGGTTGGTTTCACAGATTCTGATTGGGCAGGCTGCATTGATATTCGGAGGTCTACATCTGGATATTGCTTCATGCTTGGTACTGGATTAGTTTCTTGGTTCTTCCACTGAGCCTGAGTACAAATCCTACCTTCTCTCCTCCACTAAGGCACTTTGGATTCATCAGATTCTGGAGCATTTGTGCTGTGTTGACACTTCCCCAGTTACCATCTTCTCGGATTCTTGGAGTGCTAATTCTCTAGCTTAGAATCTTGTGATACGGAAACGATCCAAACATATTGAAGTGCATTATCATTTTGTACATGACTGGATCGAGTTGGGACTTCTTCGGCTCGCCTACTATAATACTGTTCTACCAAGGACAGTGATACGGAAACGATCCAAACATATTGAAGTGCATTATCATTTTGTACATGACTGGATCGAGTTGGGACTTCTTCGGCTGGCCTACTATAATACTGTTCTACCAAGGACAATGTGGCTGATTTCTTCACCAAACCACTTCCGAGAGCTACTTTGGAGGTGTTACTTCAGCGTGCTGGTATTGGACCCATAGTCACAAGAAACAACCATTTCAGACCCTAGAAATGCGTTTCTCCATTTCAAGACCCCATCCGTTTCCATGGCCGTTTATCGTTTCCCAAGTGATATTGTCACAAGAAACGGCCGTTTCCACCCCTAAAAACACGTTTTCCCGTTTCCATTCCTCGAATGTTTCTGTTCCTGTTTCTCATTTTTGGTAACTATGATTGGATTGCCCCTCTGGCGCTGGCGCTGAAGAGGACGTGTTGGAATATATATCATCTCCAGAGGGTTTACATGTACCTTTTCATGCTTGTACTGGTATAACATGCAGTGGAAGTATTCGTAACTAAGGATCTTGTCACACAAGTCTCACACCGCCTTTTGTATCCTGAGTTTCGCGAGTTTAGCAATCCACTTTTATGACTTCATTTGAGAGAGAGAGAGAGAGAGAGAGAGAGAGAGAGAGAGAGAGAGAGATGAGATGAGATGAGATGAGATGAAATGATATATTAACGTCTTCAAAAGGCCAAAATGACCTATGAGACCAAAAAGGTTACAACAATTGGTGGATCTGATACAATGTCTGTGTAAGAAAAGCTAAAACAACTAAACAACTAATTGAAACTGAAACAACAACTATGAGGAAAAGTAAGGTACTAGGAGCTCCTAATGGATAACATATGGGAAGGAAAACTCCGGCAACAAAGGTAAGCATCATATACATCACTATCCAAAGATGTCTCTCATCGGTCGATGGCGGATATCCTCAATGTCCTCCATGGTGATAGAGTACTCTGACTGGACGTCTCCCATGCCGTGCTAGTATGGTCCTGATCCTCTGTTGTAGTCTCTGCCGGTGTCGAGATGGGCCTCTCATCTTGGGGCGCCTGGACCGCCCCAGCTCTATAGTCCGATCAATCAGTGTACCTCTGGTGCGGCTATACTCTGGGGCTAGCTGCAATGCCTGCTGGCGTAACTGCTCAATCTCTGGTCGAAAGAAGTCTGTAATCTGCCTCTGTAGGTGTCTCTCCCTCTTTGATCCCCTCCCTCTCAAGAGACCCTCTCTATGTCTACGCAGCTCCAACAAGTATAATTTGAGGCATCTCTAATCCTGATATCTCATGACTCTGGAAAGTGGTCCGAAACCCTCTCTGAACAGGTAGTGAAAACGGCCTCGTATCTCATAATATACTGGACAGTGGCATATGTAATGTAACTTTGTCTCTGGCTCCATCTGGCACAACTGACAAATCCTGGCCTCAGCTGGTACTCCTCTGAATCTGCCAATCTCAATCTCTAGCTGGTGTGAGGATGTGCGCATTTGACCAATAGCACACTGTACCCCATGAGAAAGATGAGTATCCATGTAGCTGGGTCTAATCACAAACCCATCCTCCGTGAGCTAGAGAAGATGATCTCTATAGAAAGCCATCTTTGTACCAAGCTCGTGTGTCGGTTGTGTCCATGTCCTCCTAGTGTCCAGCTGAGTCAAGTCCTGCCTCATAAGTCTGGTAATCTCTGCCCGTGTGAGAGAGAGGGAGGGTGCATCCAAGGAGTACTGAAATGGAGGTAGCCTGTCCATACTAAAGCCATGCAGTTGGAACCAAGCTGCCATCTGTGCATACCAACATGATCTGTCTCCTTGTGATGCCAACTGTCGTGAAGGCTAAGCGAGCATATCTGTCTCTAGGGAGAGCCCAAGTGCTATGTATAAAGGAGACTGATTGAGTGAGTGCCTCTACTACCAATGGGGGGGGCAGCCATCTCTGCACGGATAATATCATGTGGTACAGAGGCCTTGGCCCTAATCATCTGGGAAATCATAGAAACCAAGGGCCTCTCTATACATCTCTATCCATCAATGCTACCAGCTCGGCTGTGGTGATCCACTGAGGGTCCCCATATCTCCACTCCATACAGCATGGCTGACGTGACCAAAGTGTCAAAGAGCCAAAGCTTTGTTCAAGGTTCCTGAAACTGAACCTGCGAACACATCCTCTCTAGTCTCCCCAATGTTGCATAAGCTCTGGTCAATCTGGTCTCCGCTGCTCTCCTCAAGGAAAATAGTGGGCCACTAAAAACCACAACAAGGTAAGTATATGCATCTGTATACTCCACTGTCTCCTGACCATATGTAAAGGTGGGTGCTGACCTCCTAACTCACTGTGCTGTGGTGTTAAACACCATCACCTTGGTTTTACCAAGGTTAACAGACAATCCATTGTCCTGTGCAAACGTGTGCAATGCATCCAAATGACGCTGCATCCCCTCTGGAGAATTTGAGATCAACACAATATCATTAGCATACAATAACAGCGGAATCCATGTCCCTGCTAGCTGTGCTCCTCTGTCACCCTCCCGCTCTACATAGTCCGAAACCTCATCCACATACATCCCAAATAAGGTGGGAGAAAGGGGGCAGCCCTGTTTCACCCCAAAAGTGGAGTGAACCATCTCAGATATACCCTGAGTAGTACGTACTTGCCCCACAACTGTCCAGTATAAAGCCATGATTCCCCAAATCAGCTCTGTGGGCACTCCCATCTCCTGTAGTCTGCGCATCAGTTTGGCTCTCGGTACTGTGTCAAAAGCTTTGCGGAAATCCACAAAGCAACAATAAATCTTCCTGCCATATGATCTGCCCTCCTCAATAATAGCTCTGAGTGTCAAGATATGGTCAAGAGTGGAGAAACCTCTCTTGAACCTTGCCTGCCTTGATGCACGTATGCCCTCTCTCTCTGCCCATCTACTCAACTCTTGCTCAAGAATAGATGCATATAATCTAGCCAATGTGTGACCAATCATGATGGTACGATAATTCCCAGGAAGCATGGGATCCCCTGACTTGAAGATAGGCACAATCGTGGACATATTCCAAGTCTCAGGAAAACCCTCACACATGGCTCGGTTAAACATCATAGCAATAAGCTCTGCAAGCATATCTTTGGCATGAATAAAGTGCTCTACTACCAAACCATCATGATCATATGCTCTCCCAATCCTCATCCTGTCAATAGCTTTCCTTACCATCTCAGCAGTAAAGAAAGCACATGTCTCTGGGCATGGCTCCAATGGGTCTGGCAGGGGTGGCTGTCCTGGTGCTGTGTACAGGGATGCTGCATACTCACCCCAAATCTCTGTGGAGGTAATGGCTGGTGATGGTGAATGCTCATGGAATAGTCTCCATGCCTCGCCTGAGCCCTGACTCATAAATAACTGATACAAATCCCTCTCTAAATGAGCAAGATAAGCCCTCTTCTTCCGTCGCACTAGGCGCCGAAAGGTAATCCGTGACTGTCTGTGAGTGGTAACACCCATGAGCACCTCTCTCTGTAATCTGATCCTCATCTCTCTGCACTCCTCATCATACCAGTTGTTCTGGGGCATGTTCCCAGACCGTCTCCGTGTAGGTTGACTAAGGGGATATGCCTCTGATGCTGCAGCATGAAGCGTCTCTATCAATATCTGAGTGACCTCATCTAATGGCCGTCCCGGCTCCTCGGCACATAAGCGTCTGTATATCTCATCCATGTACACGGTGTCAGTCTCCCTCGTAAAGGTATAACGAGTGTGTGTGGAGACCTGTCCCGATGGAGCTGTACTAAACTGAAATGTCAGAGTGAAGGACAAGATAGCATGATCCATTGCTACTCCAACCGGCCTAGTGCCTACCATAAAATCCTGAAAAGAGGGAATGAGACTGGGCTGAGCCATAACATAGTCCACTGTACTAGCACCATGCCGATGTGGAAAGCAAGTGAAACCGAATCTCTGTAGGCCATTCAGGATGGCCAATCCATGTGCAGTCCCCATGTCTATCAAATACCGCCCATACTCAGTGTGTTCCTCATCCTGTGAGAGTCTAGATAGGCCCATATCCCTAACATCAAGCTCCCTCAACATCTCCTTTGAGGTATCATAAAATACTGTTTGGTTATAGGCGGTCCTGGCATTGAAGTCCCCGAGGAGAATGATGTCACCATCCCTGGAGAACTCCCAAATGTCATCATCCAAAATAGAAAAGGGAGACTGCCCTCTAGGTGATGCATACACTGATGTACTAGGAGAAAAATAGCATATAGCAATGTAGAGATATCTGCCCGTCTTTGCCCTCAGTCTAACCCACATGTACCTAGCCGCCTCATCTCTGCGGACTATATGTATCAGTGGCTGCAGCTCCTCTCTAAACAATACTGCCACTCCTCCTGAGCCCCGTCCTCTATGCTCTGAACGAGTCTCCTATCTACAAGCTGTCTCCCATCGGTATCCACTAACATGTGGCATGGACTGTCCAGGATCCTGATGCGTCTCAGAGTAGAAGATGATGTTCCTCCCAATGAAACTATCCTCAAAAGCCCCTACATCAAGGCGTAGAGATCCATTACAATTCCAAGTAGCAACTTTGAGTGTAGTCCCATAGGTCTCGCGCCGTCATGAAGAGCGCCTCTCCATAATCACCACTCTACCATCTCTATAGAAGGCCACTTTCCCTTTCTCTCGGGCTGCCCTTATATCGGGCATAACTTCTTTCATGTGGGCAAGCTGTGAGAGTGTAAGGTCATCTCCAAGAAATATTCCCGTCTTCTTGAGTGTAGGACGTCTCTTCAAGAAGTCCTTCTTCGCTTCCATGGAGGGGAAACGAATGATAAGTGCTCTCTCCTTAGAAGATTCGCCACTACCTTCTCTCTTCTTTCCCACTCTCCATGCCTTTGTGTGAGGTCATCTCCAAGAAATATTCCCGTCTTCTTGAGTGTAGGACGTCTCTTCAAGAAGTCCTTCGCTTCCATGGAGGGGAAACGAATGATAAGTGCTCTCTCCTTAGAAGATTCGCCACTACCTTCTCTCTTCTTTCCCACTCTCCATGCCTTTGTGTGCGTGGCTTCAATGCCCATCATAGAGAAGAGCTCCTTGGTTTCCCCTTCCGCATCATCACGGTCTTTTAGACGGGACACTCGTACATGTAAGGCCCGGGTCTTCCTCCTTTGCTCCTCTTCAAGGGTCATGTTGATGATGGTGGGAGTGGGGATGGGTGGCAATTCTTTACCTTTCCCTTTCCCTTTCTTGGCGACCTCGATCCATTTCTCCGCCTCGTCCATCTTCTTTTGTGTCTTTGTGATCACCTCCACCCATGAAGATGTCTTCTCTTTATGTTGCTCCTCCTCCTCTCGAATGATCCTCATTTGTTCCTTGATGGTATTCAACTCTTCAATCAAGGAGGGCTGAAATTTTCCATCCTCAAGCTTGCCTTGTGAAGTGGCTTCCAACTCCTTTTTGAGGGCTGAGATTTCAGCTCCATTAGTTCCTCCTTTAGGGCTGAAATCTCAGCCTCTTGCCTGGATGTTCTCTCTTCGAGCTCTTGGATTTTGTCAAATCCCTTCTCGAGTTTGGAGAGGCGGTTTATGATTGCGGTAACGGAAGAGTCGACCATCTTCTTGTTTTCTTTGATAATTGTGCTGAGCTTGTCCTCCACCTTCACGAGCTCCTCTTTAACTCCGGTCTTGGCCATGACTTTTTGCAGTACTTCCCACAGCCAA
The DNA here is from genome assembly GCF_041138505.1 of Cibotium barometz. Classification (NCBI taxonomy): domain Eukaryota; kingdom Viridiplantae; phylum Streptophyta; class Polypodiopsida; order Cyatheales; family Cibotiaceae; genus Cibotium; species Cibotium barometz. Next base: position 26,529,828 of record NC_141088.1, on the reverse strand, counting down.
TGGACTGGAATTTAATCCATGACACTTTGAGTGACTTGAGAGAAAGAAAGAAAGATTTTATTAACGTCTTCCAAAAGACCGAACTCGGCTTATGAGACAAATCGGTGTACGTGTATGGGGTATCCTCTGTCATCCCAACAAAATGAAAAAGTACTGAACTAAAAAGCTGAATCTGGGTGTGCAATAAGTACAGTGAGTGGGGGAGGGGATGGACCTCTACTACTAGGAGAACGCAAATCATGATATGCAACCTAGCTAGCTCCATCCTGTACCATACTGGGGGTATAAAATGGTATACATTAGTGAAGGGGGTGTCCATATGATCTCTGTCATCTCTCTCTGGTATAGGCGTGGTGACCGAAAGCCAGGTGTCCTGTGTCTCCTGCGGGCTCTGAGTGTCTCTGCTCTCTGGAGAGTAATTCCCTGCCATGTAGGGGCTGGGAGTGGGATGGATCTCTGAAAAAATGTAGTAATATGTGTCTGTCGTCCCCCCTCTAGAGCTGTCTGAGCCTGTAATGATGTCTCTCTGTGACGCTGTATGTCTAGAATGAATCTCCCCAGTATGCGCTGGTCTGTCGCCTCAAAGATCTGGCGTAGGGAATGTGGCTCTCTGAATAAAATGGGATATCTCTCTCTCAAGGCTGTATATGCTCTGCATCTGCATACATAATGCTCCTCACTCTCCACCTCCTCTCTGCACAATCTGCATACCCTCTCCTCTCGGGGGATCCGTGCTGCTCTGCCAGTCTCGATCTCCAATCGATGTGATGAAACTCTAAGCTGACCAATAGCCACTCGGGAGCCGTGTGGTAAAAAGCCCTCCATGTATCTAGGCCTCTCTATAAATCCATCATCAGTGATACTCATGAAGTGATCTCTGTAGTATAGCATCTTCGGTGGAAGAGGCTGTGTAGGCGATATCCATGTCTCTCGTGTATAGAGCTGCCATAGGTCCTGTCTCAATATTGTGTTCCTCTCACTATGAGAGAGACGGATATGTGGTGCATCCCTGTCATACTGGAATGGTGGTAGATGATCCATGTCTAGGCCATGCTGTGAGAACCAATGTGTGACCTATGCATACCATGATCCTTTGTCTCCTGCCTCAGCCAGCTGTCTAGATGCCTCAAAAGCTCTGTATGACAATCTGTCCTGTGGCATCTCTCTGAATCTGTCTAGCCGGCATATAGTCTGGAATATGGCCTCTACCATCATAGGAGGCGCAACAAACTCTGCTCGGATAATGTCATGAGGTACTCACGGTTTGCTGCGTATCATGCGTGCCATCATGAGGGCCTGTGGTCTCTCTATCTGTGTCCACCAATGGGTAGCAAGGCCTGGTGCCCATACTGCTGCTCCATACATCATTGCCGGTATGACTAATGTGTCAAATAGCCACCCCTTCGTCCGGGGCTCCTGAAAATGCGCCTGGTGGCACTGTCTCTCTAGCATAGCCAATGCTGCATATCCCCGTGTCAATCTAGCTCTGGCTGTTGAACCCATGGTGAAGCGTGTGGCTGCTGCTGCTGCAGAGAAGGTAACCCCTAGGTACACGTATGATGTCACCACCTCCACCTGGCGTCCTACGAGAGTGAATGGCAGCTGACTTCTGCCCTGTCTCGATGTATGAAAGACCATAACCTTGGTTTTCCCAAGGTTCACAGTAAGACCCCTCTATGTGCAGAAATCATCGAGTGCATGTAGATGCTGCTGTAGACCTCCTGGAGACTCAGACACTAATAGAATATCATCAGCATAAAGCATAATATGTACTGAGGTACCTGCTAAATCAATTCCATCTCCGCCTCCCCGTGTAATGAAGTCAACCACCTCATCAATGTATAACCCAAATAGCGTACATCGTGTGGGGTCCCGAATTACCCACTGAAGGGCCCCCTATTCCGTTACCGGAATAGTATTTGCTTTATTACTTTGAAGAGACTGATTTTGGACTGACGATAAGCCAAACGCGAGATCTCGGAGGAGCAAGAGTCGGGCTGAACTGTACACGGTTGGAGAAGCACCAATGATGACCAATCTCGAGCCTATGCACTCTTCCCAATGGAATGAGGGAAGGCTGCAAATCTGAGGTTGAGGTAGGGACTGATTGGGACTGTTTCTAGGTTGTGAATGAATGCCGAGTTTTACCTTCACCAAAGTGCTGTAGCAAAACGATGAAGATAGGTATGCTGAAAACTGCTCTTATGCAGAAAACGCAAGGTATTCTGATGGCTGAATGCTGTATGCTGATGTGTTTTGATTATGGATGCTGAATGCACATGCGTTGATGCTCCTAGTTGCTGAAGGATGAAACGCTGGTTGAAAACGCTGAGGGCTAAAGTGCTCTAGATGCTGAATATTCAATCGTTGATGCTCCTTAGGCTGAAGACTCCAATGCCTGATGCTTGATTGCTGAATTATGATATGAATGAATGAAGGGTGCAAAAGCAAACCTATTTATATGAGTGCTAGGGCTGGTCGGTTGTAGCTAATTTGCTACACGACTTGTCCAAAATGATAAATGGTATTAAATGCTAGAAATTATGAGAAAAATGCCAAATAAATGCTAATAAATATCCTAAAAATAATAGATGCTATTTCAAGGCTTCTGCAATGATCTATGTGCAATGGATGAATGATATGCAATATGTAGAGTGCTTTCTAATGCAAACCCTAAGGTTTCTACGGACTCTACATGCATGAATGAATCTCTTCAAGTGGGTTAAGGGACTTGACTGACTAACTGACTTGTTAGCAGTCATTTCCTGTCTGTATATTTACAGCAGGGCCTCTGTTGTGGATGTGCCCGCCCGATTTAGGTGTTTTCTCATTTTTTTCCTATTTTTCCTTGGTGTGGAAGGTTGTCTTGTGCCAGTCAGGCTGATCCAGATGCTGGCCGACATTATTTGTAGCTGGCCAACTGATTGTTGCTGGCCGACTGGAGCAGATCTGGTCGTGAGCTTTTCCGCCTGCTGTCGGCGGCTGTTTTTCAGCAAGCCGACTGGTCTTCTGGGGCCATATAAAATGGCCCCTTGCCCCCCACACATCTCATTCTTGTATCCGGGATTTCTTGTGTATATAGCAGAGTTATACGCTTCCTACACCGGAGGATTCAGAGCATCATTGCGAGGCATCGGGCTCGTCCGACCAGGCATCTCACTATGGCAGATATCTAGGCCATCTGGCAGAGACCCATGCTAGAGCTCCTAGGATGATTACGACTCCAGCCATATCACTGTCACTTTTGTACTCCCCCATATTCATGTATTCATGTATCCATGTACTCATGTACCCCATTTTGACTAGTAGCATTAGCTTCCGCCCTTATCTCTTTTCTTTTCCAGACAGTGTATCAGATGTCACATGGTTGTAACTTTGGTCTCATAGGTCACTTTGGCCTTTTGAAGACGTTAATATAACATTTCATTTCATTTCTCTCTCTTCTTTGCATTTTTTTGCTGTGCACTTGCTCTAGTGTTTTCAGATCTTGTCTTCATCTCCTGCATATTCTGACATGGTATCAGAGCTCTAGGCTCTTGGAAGATCTTGGGAACTGTGTGAGCAAGGAGGGGTCTGTTTGTGTTTCTGATTGGAGGACTGTTTTGGGCCGTACGGGAAGAGGAGAAGCAAGTGGAAGGCGGGCTTATTTGCTGGATAACCACTTGCAGGTTTAGTTCTTCATTTTTTCCCACCCACCTTCCCTTTTCAGTTACACCCCCGCAATGGCAGATTTACTTTAGATGGCTGCTGTGAAGCACGTGAAGATCCCGACACTCCTCACGTTCCCAGTGGACCATCAGCTGGACGGGAACAACTACAGCATATGGAAGGTAATGATGGAATCTGTTTTGAAGTCTTATGACCTTGCTGATTTCATTGTTGTTGGGGTTCCATGGCCGTAGTTAGAGGAAGGGGAGTTACCCTCTATTCGGAAGGAACGTGAGACACAGGCACAGTTATGGGATCGTGTCAATGCTAGAGTCCGTTCTTTCATCTTCCTCAATTGCACACCACAGGTGATCAACCACATAAAGCATATGACGCTGGCGAGAGGTATTTGGCAGCATTTGGCTTCTCTCTACAACAAGGTATCGCCCATGAAGAGGAGAATCCTACAATGAGCAAACTGCCTATTTATAGGCTCTTGGACACAATGAGAACTGGCCGACTGCTGGTCGGTCAGCAGTCGTGGTATTTATTCCATTGAAATGCAGCATTTCTGATCTGGTCCAGCCCGCCTCTGATCTGGTCCAGCCGACCACTTTTGCAAGCAGCCGACAGCACAACCAAATCCTTCCATGCCTTGCTGCAAGTCCACCCTTGACCAAACTACACCTTGTGTCCCAAATTCTAACTCTAGGATCTTTTTCTTGGCTGCACCTTCTGGATTAGCTCTGGGAGTGTCCATGGCATTTCATGCACATGACAGTTTTTTTGCTGTGCACTTGCTCTAGTGTTTTCAGATCTTGTCTTCATCTTCGCTGCATATTCTAACATGACTCACTATGGCTGAGGAATGACCTACGTAGCTTGTGCCTGACATATCTTGGATTGAGGACTACAATGGGATCAAGGCGTACGACAATTATCATCCTAAAGGGTACTAATACTGTACAATATTGCACTAATGATGATGAGCCGTCTTGTCACCATGCACTACAGTGCAGAGTGCATGTGACATTCCCTTTTGCTTAGCTTGGCGGCAGGTTCATGGCTTCCAAGTAGTCCGCCAACAACTGGGGTACTCTTGAAAGAACTCCTCGTCTAGCCAAATGGCTTTGTGGGTAGCTCGATCTCGGAACTTCGTATAGAATGGACGTATTTGTCGACCGGAACCATGCTTCCAATGATGAAGAAAAATCTGCTCAAGCTCGATAACTTCTGCTTCGTCTACCACGTCTGGTTGCTATTCATCTGAAACATCACACACTTCTGGTCCAACATATGGTTTTAGCCAAGAAACATGGAAAACATCATGCATTGTCCAACTGTTAGGCAACTTCAACTTCATGGAGACATCAATTATCTTTTTAACTATTGGGAAAGGTCCAAAACTACGGAAAAAAAGCTTGGGACAACGTTTGTCCACTTGTTTCAATCTCTGTTTCATGATGCGCAGATAGACCCAATCCCCTTCCTTGAAGTGGACATCTCGTCTAGACTTATTTGCCTGTCTACTATAAGCTTCCTGTGCTTTGGTCAAGCGGTCCTTAACTGACTCAATGATTTTGGAAAATGCCTCCGTCGTTTTGTTAGCCTCAAGAGATGGAGACACCACTCTTGTCAAAAGAGAAGAGAAACGGCGACCAAAGGCTGTTTTATACGGAGTCCGTCTGACACTGGATGAATGAGTATCGTTCAAGATGGCTTGGACCAATAGAAGATAATGTTTCCATTTGGACCGCTAGTCATGACAATATGACTTGAGAACATCAAAGGCCAATTGGTTATAGATTTCTGTCTGGCCGTCTGTGTGTGGATGGAATGCACTAGACAACTGTAGCTTGGTTCCAAAGTTTTCGAATAATGCCCTCCAAAAATGCGAGGTAAACTTGGAATCTCTGTCTGAGGTGATGGTGCTAGGCAAACCACAAAGGGGTACCAATGTCTGAGAAAAAGACGGGCTACGTCCTCAACTGTGGCCGTATGCTTGCATGGGATGAGCATGCAGAACTTATTGAAGCGATCTACAATGGTAAAACAGTGTTATGGGATCCGGTGGATGCCGGTAGAGGCCCTACAAAGTCCATAGAGATGTCGATGAAAGGTCCGTCAGGGATAGGCAAAGGTTGAAATAACCCAGCCTTCTTTGTATGTGGAACCTTAACTTTTTGACAAATCTTACAAGCTTGAACATGTGAATATACATCACGCCTCATTTTTGGCCAATAAAAGGATCGTTCTAATTTCTCGAGGGTACTGTTGATACCTCTATGTCCTCCAACTAAGGAGTCATGGGCATCATGGAGAAGAGCTGGTCGCTTTTCCCAAATGACACAGAGACGATTCTTGAAGAACAACCAACCGTTCTGCATTGAATAATGGCCAAGCTCAGAAGTGGGCCAAATTGTATTGAGTACCAAACTTAGGGGAGTCGACATACTGATCTTTCATGCTATCCAAGTCTTTTCCTGTGATTTCGAGAATAGTAGACTCTTGCACTGCCTGGATGCTGGCCTTTCGACTAAGAGCATCTGCAACAACTGGGTTATGCGTACCAGGGATGTACTCGATCATTCCTCCAAATTGATGGAAGAGCTGATTTCATCTGGCTTGCCGATCACTCCACTGGGCACTTGGCATGGTTTGAAGCCACTTTAGTGCTTGGTGGTCTGTTTTGACTGTGAAAACTTGTCCATAAAGGAAAGGCTTCCAATGTTTGAGCATTGTGATCACACCCAAAAGCTCTTTGTTATAAACTGAATAATTCTTTTCGGTGACATCAAACTTTCTACTGTAGTAGGCCACGGGTCTATTGTCCTGCGGGAGAACTGCACCTATGGCTACATTGCTGGCATCGGTAATGACCTCAAAAGGTTTATCCCAAGATGCTAACTTCAAAACAGGCGCTTCAGCTTTCTGGAGTCCACAGAATGCATGAAGCGCCTTGCCTCTGACTGGGACTTTTTTGTTGCGAGTCTTCACCCCCTTGAGCAAGTCGGTGAGAGGTGCTGCGAGGTTGGAAAACTAGTGAACATGGGTGCTGTAGGCTTGACAAAGACCTACGAAAGAATGGATCTCTTGGGCGGTCTGAGGGATGTCCCAATCCAAGATCTCTTGAACCTTTGAGGGGTCCAATCGAATCCCATCGGAACCGATGATATAGCCCAAGTATTGAACCTCTTTAACGCCGAAGATAGACTTTTTGGCGTTTATGTAGAGCCCATTATCTCGCAAAAGTTGCAAGACTCTTCACATCATTCTCATGTTGCTTTGCAGTGGCTGAGAATACAAGTATGTCATGAAGAAATATGAAAACACACTTACCAATGAGGACTGCGAAAATCCTAGATATCATTTTATTGAAGGTTGCGGGTACATTGATAAGCCCAAAAGGCATGACTGGCATTTATGTAGAGCCCATTATCTCGCAAAAGTTGCAAGACTTTCTTCACATCTTTCTCATGCTGCTCTGTAGTGGTTGAGAATACAAGTATGTCATCAAAAAATATGAAAACACACTTACCAATGAGGACTGTGAAAATCCTAGACATCATTTTATTGAAGGTTGCGGGTGCATTGGTAAGCCCAAAAGGCATGACTACGAACTCATAGTGACCACGCTCTGTTCGGAAAGCTGTTTTCAGAATGTCAGCTTCGAAAATGCGGACTTGATGGTAACCACTCTTGAGGTCAATCTTAGTGAAAAATTTTGTACCGTCTAAATGCTCCAAAATGTACTCAATCCTTGGCATAGGAAACTTATTCTTAATGATGAGTTTATTCAATGCCCTGTAGTCTACACAAAGGCGTGCAGACTTGTCCTTCTTTTGGACAAATAGGATGGGTGCAGCGAATGGTGAGGAAGAAGGCCAAACGAATCCGGCTCGGAGGAGCTCAGATAACTGTCTTTCTAGCTCACCCTCTAAAGTCTTGGAAAGATGATAGGGGAACCTGCTAGGAGGTTCTGATCCAGGGACCAAATCGATATGATGGTCCTCAGGACGTGATGGGGGGAGACTGGGTGGGAGATCTTCCCTAAGCATAATGTCCTGATATCTAGACAAGAGGTCTGCTAACTATGGGACGAAGATGAGATAGCTGCTACCAATGAGGTAGAGGCTGTCTGAGCATGAACATAAAGTAGTGTCCCTTCCGCTCCCTTGCGGATAGCTCATCGGGCTTGGAGGTGCGAAATCAATGGGATGCCAAGAATGCTTCTATCCCCACGAATCATGACGGGCTCAGGAAAACCTTTACAGATAGTAAAAGTGTTCTGCTCCCAATCGGGAATAGGCTTATATTGACGAAACCACTGGATTCCTAAGATCATCTCACACCCCAGAAGAGGCGAGAATGAAATCTCGTTCGAATGAGGCTTTTTGAACGTCAAAGGCAAACTGTTGTGCCTTCTGAGATATGTGGGTGCGAAGACCAGGTGTGAACCCGTCCACATCCAAATGATATGGCACTAATGTGGAGCTCATTTTGTTAGCCAACCGAGGAGAGATGGCGTCCTCAGAACTGCCCATGTCGAATAGGACTACAAACTGTCAGCCCTTGGCAGAGCCATAAGTTTGGATGGGGCTTTTCTGTGCAGCATCGCTCTCACCCTCCTGCTTAGCATCAAATACCACGGATGGCATAGGATGCATAGAAGGTAAAAGCTGAACTGCATTTGTGGCAGTAGGCGGGGCTGGAGGAGCTGGAGATGCTGTGGCAACTGTGGCAGAAGGAGCTTGCTATTTGTGGCAATCCTTCCTACCATGCCTGATGGTATGACAGAAAAAGCATCTATTTTCTGACTAGTATTTCCTTTGCTCCTCTGGAGGAAGATAACCTCCAGTGATGCCTGCTTTAGCCTTTTCCTCGGGGGTTTTCTTAGGTTTGGATTCCTTATCCTTCTTACCCGCTGAACTAGAGCTATTACTGCCGTCCTCCTTAGCATCTTTAGAAGATGCATTACCTTTTCCTGGTTGCGCAGCAGATTGCTGCTGTTGGGGTTTGGTACTAGATTGCGACGACTGCTTAGGCTTGCCTCCGTTCATCTTCATTTCTTCATTTTGAGCCAGAGTCAAAGCCCGGTCATAGGTATTGGGTTCAAAGTTACGAACTGTGAACCGGATATTAGGATCTAATCCACGAATGAATTGATCCATCTTGGCCTGCTCAGATAACCCTAACTGCTGTGCTAAAGTTATAACCTTTCTGGAAAAGTGAAGCACAGGTGATCCGTTCTGTTTGAGTCCATAGAACTCATCTGGTCATATACTTGGGGGGGGGGGGGGGGGGGGGAGGGGAGCTGGTCTTTAGGTCATGGACAAATGTATCCCAGCTAAAAGCTGTGACACCTGTGGTTTGGTTTGTATGAAGACTAGACCAATGCTGCCACCAAGTGACTGTCTCACCCGTAAGGTGGGGAGCGGCTACGTGGACTCTATCTTGTGGATCTGTAATCCTAGCTAAAGGAAAATGAGTGGTAAATTGATGAATGAACTGATTAACTGCCAAATGATCACACTTACCATCATACTTACTAAAATTTGGTTGCGTTCGAATGATGGTAGTCGATGTTGCGGGTTGTTGGCTGGTGGCACCTAAGGTTGGAGAAACTAAAGAGAGGTGCTGATATCTAAGATGCATAGCCCCTTTTTCCCTTTGGTGCTCGAGTAACATACGTTCTCGATCGCGCTCTTGTTGGTGCTCCCGAATGGCAAGTTCAGCCTGACGCCGGTCTTCTTCGATCCTGCGTTGGGCTTCCTCATAGTCCCGTCTCTGCTTTTTCTTGTTGCTTTCTTGCTTCAGCTTCAACTTTTTCTTTTCTCCGTCGAACCTCGTCTTCTCTTCTTTGTCGTTCCATCTGAAAGAAGAGGGAGATGTAGTCGGAGGAGGAGGTCGTGCTGCTGTTGCCTCCAAGAGTTGGAGACGAGGCTGGTTCTGAGCTCTAAGTAGAGCTATGGTATCTGCAGTAGTTGGAAGCGCAAGGTCTCCTTCGTGGGAGATGTCTTCTGGTTGATGTGTACTCTCCTCTGTAGACATGATGCTGAAGTCGGTGGTCGTGCCGAAACGCAATTTGACCATCCAAGGATGCCCTCACGCTAGGATGCGGTGTGTGTGGACGAGCTGAATCTAACACCAATGTAACATGCAGTGGAAGTATTCGCAATTACTGTCACACAAGTCTCACACTGCCTTCTGTATCCCGAGTTTCGCGAGTTTAGCAATCCACTTTTATGACTTCAAACTTTAAGAGATTGAGAGAGAGAGAGAGAGAGAGAGAGAGAGAGAGAGAGAGAGAAACTGTACACCGTATGGGGTCCCGAATTACCCACTGAAGGGTCCCCTATCCCGTTACCAGAATAGTATTTGCTTTATTACTTTGAAGAGACTGACTTTGGACTGACGATAAGCCAAACGTGAGATCTCGGAGGACCAAGAGTCGGGCTGAACTGTACATGGCTGTAGAAGCACCAATGATGACCAATCTCGAGCCTATGCACTCTTCCCAATGGAATGAGGGAAGGCTGCAAATCTGAGGCTGAGGTAAGGACTGATTGGGACTGTTTCTAGGTTGTGAATGAATGCTGAGTTTTACCAAAGTGCCGTAGCAAAACGATGAAGATAGGTATGCTGAAAACTGCTCCTATGCAGAAAATGCAAGGTATTCTAAAGGTTGAATGCTGTATGCTGATGTGTTTTGATGATGGATGCTGAATGCACATGCGTTGATGCTCCTAGTTGCTGAAGGATGAAACACTGGCTGAAAACGCTGAGGGCTGAAGTGCTCTAGATGCTGCATATTCAATCGTTGATGCTCCTTAGGCTGAAGGCTCCAACGCTTGATGCTTGATTGTTGAATTATGATATGAATCAGTGAAGGTTGCAAAAGCAAACCTATTTATATGAGTGCTAGGGTTGGTTGGTTGTAGCTAATATGCTACACGACTTGTCCAAGATGATAAATGGTATTAAATGCTTGAAATCATGGGAAAAATGCCAGATAAATGCTAAAAAATATCCTAAAAATACTAGATGTTATCCTCCGAGATCTTGCGTTTGGCTTATCATCAATCCAAAGTCAGTGTCTTTAAAGTAATAAAGCAAATACTATTCCGGTAAGGGGATAGGGGGCCCTTTAGTGGGTAATTCGGGACCCCATACGGTGTACAATTTCTCTCTCTCTAAATCTCTTAAAGTTTGAAGTCATAAAAGTGGATTGCTAAACTCACGAAACTGAAGATACAGAAGGCGGTGTGAGACTTGTGTGATAGGATCCTTAATTACGAATACTTCCGCTGCATGTTACACGTGAGTATCAATTTTGAGGCTCATAGTGATAAGTTAGTTATCCAAGGCACATAATTGGTGCGAGATTTCGTGGTTGCCCCTCTTATAGGAGCAGACATAATCTTAGGGATTCGGTGGCTTCACCAATATTGACTGGGAACAACACACTTCTTAGATTTTCCGGAATGTGTCCAAAGCTCCCGTCATCATCAAGTGTGAACCAAGCATTCTTGACTTTCCTCTCATGAGTCACATGTAGGCTAAACGAGAACTGAGGAAAGGCACACAAGACGTGTTGATCTATGTTCAGACCACCTAGACCGTCACTAGTGCTTCAAAGAAGTCCCAGGCCTTCCTTCGAGACAATCTCCTATCCCAAACTCCCCCGATCTTGGAGGATCACAAAATTGATCTCCTTCGAGGCTCGGATCTCTGAGTAAGTTTCCATATCGCGTGAGCAAGGCTATGGAATCAGAGTTGAAGTGCCAACTCCAAGTATCGTTGCAATCAAGATTCATACATTTGAGTGTCTCCTTCTGCACCGATCCTTTTTGTCAAGAAAAAGGATGGATCTTCCGGACTTTGTGCGGATTATCATGCTCTGAACAAGCTGACAATTAAGAGCAAGTTCCTGATGCCTCGGATTGACTATATACTAGAGAGGCTGAATGGAGCCAAGGTGTTTTCGAAGCTTGATCTAAAAAGTGGATACCATCAGGTATGGATTGTCGAAGGGGACATCCCCCAAGACTTGCCTTCCGCACTAAGCGGGCCTACTATTTGGTCCGGCAAACGCCCCGTATTCCCTTGGCACTTGCAACCCATGTGAAACTACGCCAATTTATTTTTGAATGGGTGGCCATTTTTCCTTAAGCAGGGTTCCCATAAACTCATTGTCTATCTCCACTTGCATGTGGAGGAGTGATGCATATGACAAGGGTGATCTCAGCTCACAATGTAATTGAATGTGGTATTATAAATGTGATGCATATGACAAGGGTGATCTCAGCTCACAATGTAATTGATTGTGATATTATAAATGTGATGCATTTTGGATGTGGTCCTTTTGTGCATGTTTTGGACTGGGGATTGGGTGACTTCTGCTTACACTTTCTACTGTCCAAGCAAGATGTCTTCCTTGTAGGGTATAAAAAGCAGTGCTGTTGATGTTGTTGAACTTTTTGTTATTTTTGTTCAATAGGTTAGTCAAAGGCTTATGATACAAGGCACGCCTAAAGCTACAAAGTATTCTGGCGGGCTTGATGCTGTACGGAAGATCCTGAAAGCTGATGGAATCCGTGGACTTTACAGAGGGTTTGGAATGTCTATCATGACCTATTCACCATCTAGTGCAGTATGGTGGGCATCCTATGGGGCCAGCCAGAGGCTGATATGGAAGTAAGAAATAAAAAAGTTGCGTATTTCTTCAAATGACAATGAAATTATATGATTAGAAGTAGAAATTAAAGGCGACTGCTGTAAAGTTTGTTTTTTTGCTGAGAGTTATATGTATATTATGATTATATACTGGGTAACAGTGATGGTTAGGGCTAGGGTTTAGCATAGTGCTCGCCATTTGTGAACCCTGATCTATAAAGGGACAGGTCCCAAGTGAAGGTGAGGAAACGGGGTGTACATGGATAGTTTAGTGGCATGCCTGTAAAGGGTTTTCAAGTCCTTGAGGCACATGGTATGTGGAAATGATGAGATGGGAAGAAGAGGAGCATCAAGGAAAGGGACAACTTGGGGCAGAACCAGACGGAGGTCATGGAAATCTGTAGTGGTTCCCAGTTTATGAAACACACGAGTGCACAGTGAGGTAATGAGTGAGATTTAGCCATTGTAACTTCATTCTCATATTAGTAAATCAAATCCTTTTTTTTTGGGGAACCCATTACATAAGATGAGAGTTACTCATCATAGATTCCCTTCCTCCTCCTCTTACCCTCGTAAAAAAGCATATTCCGTTGGAGCTTGTTGTTAGCCAAAAAGTACGCTTCCAAATGTACCCCACCGTCATCAAAATGAAGTTTCTTAACACCGTCTTTATCCACAAGTTTAGCAGGGACTCTATACATTTGAAGATCATTCAAATTGTCAGTTTAGGGGAAGGAACCTTCCTCGCCTAAGTAGTCCGAGAGGAGTCCTCCTCCCAGGTCCATTGTATCCTGACCCATATCCTCATGTTTCCATTGATGCATCCTCTATGATCTGAAATGATCAGATCCATCTACCCGAGCCTCAGCAATGTCCATCAATGTTTCCATTGATGCATCCTCTATGATCTGAACAAGATCAGATGCATCTAGCCTAGCCTCAGTAATATCCTGTAGAGGCAAGACCACCCCCGTCTCAGCCAAAGAATCCTTTCTGAAGCCTTGTGATCATTAAGTCTATGCCATGTTCTCCCTCTAAGAGGACCCTCGTTTATACCTTTCCCATTGATGTTACCTTACAGGCCATACCAAGAGGTGTCTTCTCTTCCCATGCCCTTTGCTCTTGCCAAACAATCACTTTATAGTGGCCAATTTTGTCACGTGCACCCTACACTGGGGTACCTAGTGACACACTGGCATGCTCATCAGTGCAGCATGTGTACAGAAGTAGCACCTTTTTTTTTGGAATATTTGTAGTCTCTGAGCCTTAGAGGTCAATCCTCTTAACCCACTTGGAGAATTCATCATACAGGACCATGCAGCTGACTGCCATAGCCATAGCTGCATGTGTAGGCATGTTTAGGATCATTGCGCATAGAAGGGGCCAGCCCTAAGGCCAGCCCCAAGGCAGCCCAACATGGGCTGCCTTGCAAGGGGTAGCAAACCCCTAGCCATACAAGAAGGCCATGCAGTCGGCCAGCCCTTGGTGGCTTAGGTGACTGGGTCAGGCCTCCAGTTGGCCAGCACCCGCCGACCAGCCCTACAGCAGCCGACTAGGCATTTATGCCAGTTGTGGGCTTTTACAGCAGCCGACAGGGTATTTACAGCAGCCAACCAGGTTCTCTAGCAGCCGACTGAGCATTTAAGGCAGTCTTGAGAAAAACCAGCAGGCCGACAGCCTTCTTTGGCAGCCGACCAGCAGTAGGACGCAATATAAAAGCATGTGCCTCAGTCCCACTTCAAAATATTCAGCAGAAAGTGCAAAAGCATACAACATCCAGTTGACTCCAGGCATCAAGGAAGCTCCTCTTCACATTCAGCCAGCATATGTGCAGTCCTACAGCTATCAGGACTTGCATTAGTGGCCAGAAGAGTCTTCAGCAGAGCCTCGGATTAGGTGGATACTCAGCCGATGTATGGTCTTCCTCGTCCTTGCATTGGGCGTTCACATCACTTGTTTTCTCAAGCATTGTACAGCATTCTCCAAAGAATAATATAAGCAAATACTCCTGCTTGAAGAAGGGGGGGGGGGGGGGGGGGGGGTCTTCAGTGGGTATTGGGACCCAATACTATGTCATCTTCTACGTTCTTATTTTCATTCTTCTCTCTCTCTACTCTCTAAATTGGATGCTAAAGATGCTCACCACATAAAGGTATAAATAAGGCCCTGTTGTGCGTTATCACACGGTCAAGCTTAGTGCATGTAACATTGGTAATAGAGCATCAGGCTAGTAACCCAACTTGGCTACTTAAAGAAGTGAGAGCATCCGGTGGATTGTTAAACTGCGGTCTAGAAAAAACACCTAGGCCTCCACCATGTCAGGAGAGACATCACATCAAGACGAAAGCCAACAAGAAGAGATGGAGGCACAAAGCTTCCAAACAGAAAAAACACTTCCACCAAGCACAGAAGAGCTCTTGAGAATAATGATGGAGCAAATAAATTCTCTGAAGATACAGCTTGCTGCCGAAAAAGAGAAGCAGAAAGAAGGCATCTCAGATCTGGCACGGGTCCTTCTCCATAGGGAGGAACAAAGAAGAAAAGGTGAAGATTGACGTGAAGAACAAAGAAGAAAAGATGAAGAAGCAAAAATAAAAGCAGAAGAAGAGAAAGAACTGAGATGTGCGGAGGAACAAAGGGATAAGGAAGCCACACACAAATATAAGGAAGACCAGCGCCGTAGAGAGAAAGCCGATCGAGAGTTCCAGCAAAGACTCGACTGGGAGGCGTGCAAATCCAGCATCAGCAAACAATGGCACAGATTCTGGAGGCCCTCCCTCAGTAGGCTCCGAATTCCTGGTCCTCCACCGCCTCTACCACCACCGTCATATGAACCTCTCCAAATTTTCGTAAGTATGATGGTAAGTGTGATCATGCTGTTGTTACTCAATTTATTCATCAATTTGAAGCACATTTTCCTTTAGCTAAAATTGCAGATCCACAAGACAAAGTCCATGTAGCAGCACCCCAACTCATTGGGGAAGCTGTTACTTGGTTGCAACATTGGTCACAACGTCACACAAACCGTGTCACAGGCCAATTCCGTTTTCATTGGAACACCTTCGTGGTTGACCTCAAAGCCCGTTTTCTTCCACCACAGTACATGACCAATCTTGAGGATGAGTTTTACAAACTCACTTAGGGCGGTTCCCCTGTTTTGACCTATTCCGACAAGGTCATTACAATGGCCTAGTAGTTGGGCATATCGGAAGAAGATGAGCTCAAGCAGTTCATTCAAAGTTTAGACACTACCATTAGGTACCCAGTGAGGAATTTTGAGTCTCAGACTTATGCACGGGCACTAACCCTCGGTCATAATTAGAAGCTGATGCTGAATGGAGGTAAGCCAAGGCAGGTACAGTCTTCCCCAAAGCTCCAACAACAATAATCTACCCAGCAGTCATCTACCCAAGGTAAGGGGGCTCAAAATAGCAAAGACCAAAACGACCAAAAGAAAAATTCTCCGGATCAATCGGGCAATAGAAAGGATTCTACGCCCAAGAAGACTCCTGAGGAAAAAGCTAAGGAGGGCATCACTGGAGGTTATCTCTCCGTGTATGACGAGGATTGCGTCTTATCCATGGGGCTGTCACTCCATGGTAGGACTGATATTTGTGCCGAGCTTTGTCTATGGGATTGTCACTCCATAGGAAGGCTCGTGCTAGGATTTGTGTTTTGCCTACGGGACTGTCACTCTATAGGAAGACTAGGACTTCATATTTCTGTCGCACCAATTTTGTACCCGACAAGAAATTCTTGTACAAGTTTCATGAAACAGAGATTTCGTCCATTACATGTGCACATGCATAAACTTGTTTTCGCATGGTTTGTTTTCGTGTGTTTGCCTAGTATGACGTGCTAGTACACTGGACGGGAACGCCCCTTTGTACCGTGGGTGTGTTGTCTGGTGACGAATTGGTGTGGCGTGTGAACAGGCGGTAAGTATTGCCCTTTTTTGGCCTTTTCAAATGTAAAATCCATAAAGTAATATAAACCTTAATGTTTATAAGGTTGGGTGTTCACACACATTTAAAATATTGACCGGACACCTTTTTAATGTGGGTGCCCAACTTAATTAAGGCTTAATATTTAAGACTAGGAATTGCATGGAAAACATTTCTTGCCCGCACGTGGATGGTAAGTGGGGGGTGGTTGATGGAAAGTAGGCGCCTCCTCCAACCTGCCTGGTTGCTGCCTTGAATCCATCTCCTCCAACTTGCTTGGCTGTTGTTGCAACAGTACTCGCCTACTGCCTAGTACCCGCCTGCACAACAGTACCCGCCTGTAGGACAGTACTCGCCTGCAGAACAATACCCACCTGCAGTACAGTACCCGCCGCTGCCTAGTACCCAGTACCCGCCTGCTGATCTGTACTTGTTGCAGTACTGCACCTGCATGTGTGCTGCAGTTTTGTATCTGCCGGTTGCATCTGTACCCACCTACTGTACCTGTGGTGGCTGCTGCCTTGTACCCGACCATTGTACTTGCTGATTGTCCTGCATGTACCTGCTGTTTGCACCAATTAGGAGTACATTAAAAGGGGATGGTCTTCTCTCGTGAGATCTGAATTTAAATCTTTATTAGGTACTTGTTTCTGTATTTTCAAATTCAGATAATATTAAAATTAAATGTTGTTTTTATAAGTCTTGTGTAGGCAAGCATCACTCCCAGTTGCCTTCACCATGGAAGGCCACCGGGATGGTGATCTTTCCCGTGATTACCCTGACCGCGCCCTCACATTTAGAAGAGTCAGTGAAGGTCATTGGGGTATGAGAAAAAGCTAGGAGCAAAGCTTACTTGAGAGCACTAGGTATCACTCCCTCCGCGGTGATTCACCTTGCTAGGCGTTAGTACGGGCGTGCCTGTTGTTGGTGCACGGTCCCGGAAGACCAGTGGGGAGCGGGTGTTCACCCAGTGAAGGTGGGAGATTGCGTGTGATTTGGTCTACTCTAACAACCGATTCTTCATCGACAAACTTCTTATTGTTTTTCAGTTGTATTCACTCCATGTTATGGAGAAATCCGGCCTTGGGGCCCATGAACACTTGTACATATAAATACTCCAAGAAATACAAACTGTATTGAGGGGGGAGCCGGCCCTTTCTGGCCCCAGTGATGGTGTCAAGTGTTCTTTGTCAATTTCAGTTTCAATGTTGCAAGTATTGTCCATTATTTGTATTAGTTAAGTGATCTAAAAATGTGTATTTTATCTTCCGATTTGTAGGCCTCCTATAGGGAGCGGTTACATTGGTATGAGAGCCTGGACGTCTCTCTTTATCAAGAGGAGACACGGTGTTTTGAGATCGGAAGCAAACACAGACATTTGACTCAATGGACAACCAAGGCTACCCTTTGGAAGTGCCAAATTCAAGAGGTCAATCAAGTGCCTCTCGCGATTCCGATGCATTGCATGGAAGGCACAAGCCTCTTGAGAGAGTTTATGATAGTGCTTTGATGGGACAGCCATCCCGTGGGAAAGAGCCTATGCATGAGGATGAGCCTAATGCATTGAGGGCTGAATTGGAGCACATGAAGAAGCTTTTGCAGGCGAAGGAGCAAGAGCTGAAATTCTTGCATGAAGATCCCATGTACAAAGTGTCATTGAAGCAAGGAAAGCTGATGCTTTGGTGGATATGACCTTTGAGTCTATGGCTTGTGAAGTGGCCAAGAAGCCAAGGAAGTTGGCACTCTCCTATCTCATCCAAAGGGTGATCTCAAAGAAGGAGAGGATGGGGAGTTAGTGTTCAAGAATCCACCTCGTTTGAAGCATGGAGACCTAGCATCTCAACGGTTGAGGTCTTTTATACATAAGGAAGAGGTATCCGTCACTTCTCTCCATGCATCTACTCCTCATGGGACAGGAGGAAATAAATATGTGCATGTTGGAGCTAGTGGGCGACATGATGGCCTTGTGGATTCAAAGCATGTTTATCATGGAGAGAGTGGTCGGCATGCAAACCGAAAGACTTTGCCCATTGAGTTGCCTCGTGGTGAGACATTGCATCATTTGGGGAGGTCACATGCATTTGGGCCACAGATTCATAATGCACATGCCACCGTGTCTCGTGAAACATCTTTGGTTGCCCATGAAGCCCATGTAGAGAGGGCTGCCCCGTTGGATAGGGGAAAGAGAAAGAGGGAAGAACATGAATCACATCCCAAAAAGCACAAAGAGTTTAAGGCAAAAGAACAAGTTTGGTTTGACTCCCGAGCAAAGGGAGCAATATGCAAAAGAGGGGAAATGCTTTTCTTGTGGTAGTAAAGAGCACATGTTTAGACAATGCCCTACCCGCAAGCAAAAGCTAGAGGACAAGCCACCCACGTGAAACATCTTTGGTTGCCCATGAAGTCCATGCAGAGAGGGCTGCCCCATTGGATAGGGGAAAGAGAAAGAGGGAAGAACATGAATCACATCCCAAAAAGCTCAAAGAGTTTAAGGCAATAGAACAAGTTTGGTTTGACTCCCGAGCAAAGGGAGCAATATGCAAAAGAGAGGAAATGCTTTTCTTGTGGTAATAAAGAGCACATGTTTAGACAATGCTCTACCTGCAAGCAAAAGCTAGAGAAAAAGCCACCCAAGGCTAATGTGCATGCCATTCCCGATGTACAGGGTAACATTGAGCATGATGGCAAAGTGAGGGTGGTATGCAAAGCTTCGGAGCAAATCAAGGATCAGCTTGCCTTGTTTATGTTTGATGATTGTGCAACAGATAACTTCATCTCTACATAGATGGCAGCCGCCTTGGGCATAGAGATTGGGGACATGGGACCCCAGATTGAGGTAGAGGCCACTTTAGTTGGCAAAGAGGTGCAAGTGACGACTCTTATTGGGAAGTTGCGCATACATATACAGGATCACGAGCATTTCTTGATTGCTCCATTGAATGGATGTGATGTATTGCTTGGTAAGCCTTGGCATCATAGGCTTGAGCCCCGCAAAGAATATAAAACCAACAGGATCTTTTTTATGCATAAAGGCCTCATGCATGTCATTGATGCTGGCAAAGAAGGGGATTCCATCCCAGTTGTATCTCACATCCAAATTAATAAGGCAATGAAAAAGAGTCTTTCCGCGTACTTGGTTTTTGTTCGTGACAAAATTGAACAAAGAAATGTGAATGTGGATGTATTGGCTCAAAATAGGCTGAATTTTCTTAATGCATATAAAGATTGTTTTGCCGATGCATTTCCAAGAGAACTACCTCCTGAGCGGCCTGAGGATCATCACATAGATCTTGTGCCAGGTAGTTCCCTACCTAACAAATCCACATATCGTGTGAGTCCCACACAACAAGAGAAGATCATGAAGCAAGTTAATGAGCTTTTGGAGAAGGGTTTGGTTCAGCCAAGCTCCTCACCCTTTCGTTCTCCTGTGCTTCTTGTGCAAAAGAAGGATAGATCATTCCGCATGTGTGTGGATTATCGAGCTCTAAACAAGTTCACCATCAAGAACGGGTTTCCAATCCCATGCATAGATGACATCTTGGATAAGCTTGATGGCTCGGCTTGTTTCAGCCGTATAGACTTAAAGAGTGGCTATCACCAGATTTGTGTGGTACCCCAGGATGTCCATAAATCTGCATTTAGGACTGCTTTTGGATTGCATGAGTTTTTGGTGATGCCTTTTGGTCTTATCAATGCCCCGGCAACATTCAACCGTATGATGGACATGATATTTTGATCCCATAGTAAATTCACAGGTGTATTCTTTGATGATATCTTGGTTTTCTCCAAGAATAAGGAGGAGCATAAGACTCATTTGGCTATAGTGTTTGAAGAGTTGCAAAAGCATAAACTCTTCATAAATGCTAAGAAAAGTGAGTTCTTTCTCTCAGAGATACACTATTTGTGGCACATTGTATCCAAAGAGGGTGTAAGAATGGATCCTACTAAGATTGAAACTATTCGAAATTGGCCAGAGTTGCAAAATGTACATCAGGTGCATAGCTCTCTTGGGTTATGTTTATACTATAGGCGATTCATAAGGCATGTCACTAAGATTGCCTCGCTATTGCATGATCTTATAAAGAAGAAAGCCATCTTCAAATGGACTTCCAATGAGCAAAATGCCTTTTTGCAGCTCAAAAATGCTATCATTTGTGGACCCATGTTGATTGTTCCTGACTTGTAAAAGCCATTCACGGTGGAATGGGATGCATGTGGGAATTGTATAGGGACTGTCCTAAATCAAGAGGGTCATGCAGTTGCTTATGAGAGCCGTCGATTGCATGATGCCGAGATCCATATGGACATTTATGAAAAAGAGCTCTTGGTTGTAATTCATGCCTTAAAAATATAAAAGCATTATCTTCTTGGGGCTGAATTTGTAGTCAAGACAAATCATCAAAGCTTGAGGTACTTTCTATCTTAAACAAAGCTCTCGGAGAAGCAAATTAGAATGGCAAACTTTCTTTCCATGTTCCATTTTTAGATTGTACATACTCCGGGAAAGAAGAATCTAGTGGCAGATGCTTTGTCCAGGAAGCCTTATATTGCTGCAGTTTCAGTGGCTTCTCATCGGGACTTATTTGCCATGCGTAATTTGTATCATTTGGATGTCGATTTTTCCCATATATGGACTGATTTAATGGCTAGTCACTCACATGGCTCTTATGTGATCAAAGAGGGTTATCTTATGAAGGATAATTGCCTGTGTGTGGTGAAGGATATGGTCCAACGGTTATGGAGAAATTTCACGCTCCACCTTATGTTGGTCATAGAGGTATTTTACCTACAACACGCATGATAGAAAGATATTTCTTTTGGCCAAGCATGCATAAAGACATTGAAGCTTATATACGCGCATGTATTACTTGCCAAAAAGTGAAATTTGATAGACAAAAGCCTCTAGGTTTGCTTCAGCCTTTGCCTATTTCCTCGTAGCCATGGGAAAGCATTACTATGGACTTCATTATGGACTTACCTAGATCCCAGCATGGGAATGATGCTATTTGGACCATAGTTGACAGGTTTAGCAAGCAAGCTCACTTTTTGCCCGTCAAGAAAACCATTAAAGTTGATCATATGGTAAGCTTTTCCTTGCTCACATATTCAAGCATCATGGTATGCCTAAGTTCATTATGGGGATAGAGATCCTAGGACTACGAGCCTCTTTTGGAGGGCTTTATTTGATAACATGGGCACTAAGCTTGAGTTCTCATCTGCTTATTGTCAGGCGTTTTTCTGAGTGGTATTCTGAGCTTGTGTACATGCGTGTGCATGGTGTGAATAAAGGATTTGTTTGGGAATACGTTGCCAGGTGTTCAGGGTGGATGCTTTTGCATTTGGGCTTGTTACAGGCCTGTCCGGAATGTAATCAACTGCAGATGATATCAGCTGCTCGATGGCTTTGATTGTGGGCGCGTCAAAAATAGAGTGGGCACTGGAGAGTTGCATTTGAAAAGGGTGTGGAAGCCTGGGAGGTAATTAAAGATTACGGGACCAAGGTAGCCTTGAAACATGGTGTGAAATCGGAGGCTCTAAGCATTGTGGCTATATTCCAAGAAAAATAAAGAAAATAATAATAGTAAACGTGGCCATTAATAAGAATGACCACGTGGAAGTTAATAGAGTTGCCAGCGCCTCTTCTGGAAAGATGGCGAAGCTGGCGAGTTCGAGAAGCTGGCGAGAGCCTGCAAACAGAAAAGGAGGTGATCGTGTGAAGGGGGCTCTCTGGATAGCCGCAGGACAGCGCAAGGGAAGCAAGAGCTGCTGGCGCTGGGGGTTCTCTTGGGCGTGCGCAGCTGCTGTGCAGGTGCAGAGGGGATGGTGAGCTGCAGCCAGGAGACAGGGCCGTCGTGAAGAGAAAGGGGGCTTCCCTTGTGAAGAGCCGCTGGTGAAAGCCGACAAGTGCTGGCGTCAAAGGTTGACGGGCAGACAGCGTGTGTAAAGCAAGGTTGGCATGGAGGCCTTGGTCGAGGAGCTAGCAGGCGCAACGTAAGAAGAGAGAAATGTGGGCTGACGTGTGGGAGCTAGTGGGACAGGCCGCCTATGGGCGAGGTCTGGCGCAGTTGCAAGATAAAGCAAAGGGAGGCTCTCTGGCGCAGCTATAAGGGAGAGTCCAGCGAAAGTGCGGAGGCAGAGTGTGGCCGCCATCGTGTAGACTGGGAGGGGTTTGCTGGAACGCTGCAGAGAAGCCAAAAAAAAAAAAAAGCCGACGAGAAGAGGTGAAGAGTGCAGAGGCTGGCGAAGATAAGGTAGTAGTCGCCTTGTTTCAAAAAGGACAGTGGGTTGGTGATTCCAGGAGGACCGCCTTGTGCGAGTGAAGAGTGAGGGGGTCACCGAATAGAAGGCTGTGGACCAGTTGTGAGGTGGCCCTTGCTGTGGGGAATTTGCAGAGACAGGCAGGGAGAGGCTTCTTCAGAAGACGGCGCAGAGGCTACTATCAGGCACAGGTGAGGTGCTTTTATTAGGTGGTTGTCGTGTAAGAGAAGGCGCCGTCTGGTGGATGAAGGGTCGCTTTCCAGAGCTGCTGCAAGAAGTGGGCCGTGTGGGAGCTAGCGTGGCAGGGCTGAAGTGAGGGTCGTCCTGGTGATTCTACCGCTGCAGTGAGTGAGTGATATAGCCGCCTCTGGACAAAAGAATCAAGAGCCGTGGGTGCAGGCAAAGAGCTGCAGAACCTGGTGAGATGCGAAGGTGGCCGAGTGGAAGGTCAGATAGCAACCAAGACAGTGGCCAGTTTTTTGTGAAGGAACAGGGCTAGTGATTGGAGCAAACAAAGGGAAAGCTATACGGGCTAAGGTGACCATCGGGTATATACATATATATTGTTGGAGTGGTCTTTACCATCATGTATTTAATCTTAGACTTAGGTTCCGATATCGATGAGATTCATTTTGAGGATCCTACACCCTTTGAAATTGTGTTCTCCAATAGTTGCTCTAGTTATTGGTCTGTAGTAATCTATATAGATGAGGGGGAATGGTCAAATTGTGAATGGGTTTTGGATGAGGACGGTTCAGAGGACATTTTAGATGTCCAACTCTGTAAAGATGAAGATTTTTACTAAAATATAGGATTTGGATTGTGTTGTCTGTCTGGTGTGGGAGAGTGGTGTAGAGTGAGAGAGTGATTTTCTTTCCAGCTAGAGAAGTTGGTGGTGCCCCCGTTGGTGTGTGTGTATTCCAAGTTTGCGAGGTGGAAGAGCTGTAGAGGCAGGGTTTTCTTTCTTTTTTTCACCTCACATCCTTCTGGTGCCCCCACTGAGGATAGCTCTGGCGTTGTTCTTTGCCAAGAAGGGCGTATGTTCCACTGAGGAGAGCTCAGGGATTGGTACAGGTTGTCATGATGTGGTCTTATCCGGAGTTTCATGGCACGAAGGATGAAGATGTGGTTGACTTTTTGGAGCAGATGGAGTTGGCATGCATTAGCAATCATGTCACAGATGAAGAGCAGGTTCTGAAGCTGATAAAGATTTTCTGGAAGGGAGATGCTCGAAGCTGGCTTAAGGATTTTGAAGCACAGGATGCTGGTGTTTTGACCTTAGACAGGTTGAAAGAAGGCCTTTTGGAGCGTTTTCAGCAAATGGAGGATGCTAGTGTGCTGTGGCAGGAGTTGAGCATCTTGAAGCAGGTACATGGGCAATCACTGGATGCTTTTGTACAGGTATTTACATGTTTGTGGGGTAAGTGGTGTGTGACATTGAAGCAGGAAGTTCCTCCTATGTTTCTGAAAAAGAGCTTGTTTATTGATGGTCTGTTACCCCATTTGAGGGTCAGGGTTGAGTTGAAGAATCCCAAGCCATTTGATGATGCAATTAGGGGTGCTAGGGAAAAGGAAGGCAAGGTTTTGAAGCAGATGGAGATGGGTATTTATCCGTATGAAAGTGTTGTGTCTGTGAGAGATATGCAGGTTAATTTGGTTGAGGTGGATAAGAGTCCAATGCAAAGTTGGATTAAACAGGAACCTCAAAGGCCGATACAGGTGCAAAGGGGGATGTTTTATGTGCCTTTTGATTTTTTTCCAAAGTCTTTAAAGCATGTGCAGGTGGATGAGAAGCCAGTTGAAAAGCCAAGTGAGAACGTATGCTTGGAGCATAATATGGATGTAGTCCAGGTTTTGCATGTTGATAGGTTTATTGAAAGGAAAGATATGCATGTTGGGAAGCCGAATGAAGATTTAGGATCACAGGCTGAGTCTTTTGCAGGTGAAGAGTTGTTAAGGGACTCTCCTTTGGTAATGGATGTCATGGCTACGAAAGGTAGCGATGTGGAAAGCTTGGTTGACGATCCTTCAACTGTTGAGAGTGATAGTATGCAGGTACATGAAAGTGAAGACTTGGATGATACTTTGGAATTTGCAGATGATGAGCGGGAAGATGAGCCGGACACAAAAAGTCCTGAAGATAACTCTAGCAGGGAGGAGGATGGGGTAGAGATTGCTAGTGAGATTGTTGTTGAGAATGTTGGTGATGTGGATGTTCAAAACAAGGAGGACGACCTTGTTATCATTGATTTTCTTGGGCAATTGGATGATGATCCGATATCTGTGATAGAAAAGGTGGATGTTCTGTCATGGGATGCTTCATGTGAAGAGGAGTCTTTGGACAGCAGTGACACCTGGGGGGTTGGCAATGCCGTAGAAGGCTATCAGCTAGAAGAGCGTGAAGATGAGAGTTCGATCGATAATGATGCGAAGCTCGATGCTGTCCTAGATGGTGTACTCCAAGACCTGGTATGCTTGGGGGAATTGGAAGCTAAGCAAGTGAGTGGGTGTTCTGGGAGTTTGAAGGTTGATGAAACTGTGGAGCAATTAGCTTGCGAGCTTGGAATTCCCTGTATGGATGCAGACATGGTTGTATGCATGTGGCTGAGATGTTGAAGACAAAGGCCATGGTTGAAAAAGATGCTGAAAAGATTGAATTGGAGGATGATGTTGTGATGCTTGTCTTGGAGAGCACTGAGGCACCTTTGGATGCTCCGGTGGTGGAGAATGATGATATGCTTGTGTGTGAAAATATAAAGGTTGAGACTTGGGCCTCTCAAATGTTGTTGAATTGGATGTTAGCTGTTATGATGCCGCAAGTGTTGAGAACTAAAATGTATATTGTAGGAGAAATGCTATATCAAGGTCTGTCTCGAGAGCAGGCGCCTATGGATGAGGATGTATGGAGAGAGACTATGGACGCTTATGAAGAGATGGATGAAAGTGATTTTGGAGCACGTGTGGTTGTGTGCTTTGATGCCACTTTTTTGGAAGAATGTTATGAAGGTGGATGATGGATTGAAGCAGTTTCCTTTTGATCCAGGTGGCTGAGTTTTTTGACAGCGATTTGGAATTTTGTACATAAGGGTGTACATATTGTGCGATGAGTGTAGATGCTTTTTGCTGCTGAGCATGAATGCTCTAGCAGATGGGGGGGGTTGGCAAAGTATGTCAGGCGTTTTTTTGAGTGGTATTCTGAGCTTGTGTACATGCGTGTGCATGGTGTGAATAAAGGATTTGTTTGGGAATACGTTGCCAGGTGTTCAGGGTGGATGCCTTTGGATTTGGGCTTGTTACAGGCCTGTCCGAAATGTAATCAACTGCAGATGATATCAGCTGCTCGATGGCTTTGATTGTGGGCGCGTCAAAAATAGAGTGGGCACTGGAGAGTTGCATTTGAAAAGGGTGTGGAAGCCTGGGGGGTAATTAAAGATTACGGGACCAAGGTAGCCTTGAAACATGGTGTGAAATCAGAGGCTCTAAGCATTGTGGCTATATTCCAAGAAAAATAAAGAAAATAATAATAGTAAACGTGGCCATTAATAAGAATGACCACGTGGAAGTTAATAGAGCTGCCAGCGCCTCTTCTGGAATGATGGCGAAGCTGGCGAGAGCCTGCAAACAGAAAAGGAGGTGATCGTGTGAAGGGGGCTCTCTGGATAGCTGCAGGACAGCGCAAGGGAAGCAAGAGCTACTGGCGCTGGGGGTTCCCTTGGGCGTGCGCAGCTGCTGCAGGTGCAGAGGGGATGGTGAGCTGCAGCCAGGAGACAGGGCCGTCGTGAAGAGAAAGGGGGCTTCCCTTGTGAAGAGCCGCTGGTGAAAGCCGACAAGTGCTGGCGTCAAAGGTTGACGGGCAGATAGCGTGTGTAAAGCAAGGTTGGCATGGAGGCCTTGGTCGAGGAGCTAGCAGGCGCAACGTAAGAAGAGAGAAATGTGGGCTGACGTGTGGGAGCTAGTGGGACAGGCCGCCTATGGGCGAGGTCTGGCGCAGCTGCAAGATAAAGCAAAGGGAGGCTCTCTGGCGCAGCTATAAGGGAGAGTCAAGCGAAAGTGCAGAGGCAAAGTGTGGCCGCCATCGTGTAGACTGGGAGGGGTTTGCTGGAACGCTGCAGAGAAGCGCAAAAAAAAAAAAGCCGACGAGAAGAGGTGAAGAGTGTAGAGGCTGGCGAAGATAAGGTAGTAGTCGCCTTGTTTCAAAGAGGACAGTGGGTTGGTGATTCCAGGAGGACCGCCTTGTGTGAGTGAAGAGTGAGGGGGTCACCGAATAGAAGGCTGTGGACCAGTTGTGAGGTGGCCCTTGTTGCTGTGGGGAATTTGCAGAGACAGGCAGGGAGAGGCTTCTTCAGAAGACGGCGCAGAGGCTACTATCAGGCACAGGTGAGGTGCTTTTATTAGGTGGCTGTCGTGTAAGAGAAGGCGCCGTCTGGTGGATGAAGGGTCGCTTTCCAGAGCTGCTGCAAGAAGTGGGCCGTGTGGGAGCTAGCGTGGCAGGGCTGAAGTGAGGGTCGTCCTGGTGATTCTACTGCTGCAGTGAGAGAGTGATATAGCCGCCTCTGGACAAAAGAATCAAGAGCCGTGGGTGCAGGCAAAGAGCTGCAGAACCTGGTGAGATGCGAAGGTGGCCGACTGGAAGGTCAGATAGCAACCAAGACAGTGGCCAGTTTTTTGTGAAGGAACAGGGCTAGTGATTGGAGCAAACAAAGGGAAAGCTATACGGGCTAAGGTGACCATCGGGTATATACATATATATTGTTGGAGTGTTCTTTACCATCATGTATTTAATCTTAGAATTAGGTCCCGATATCGATGAGATTTATTTTGAGGATCCTACACCCTTTGAAATTGTGTTCTCCAATAGTTGCTCTAGTTATTGGTCTGTAGTAATCTATATAGATGAGGGGGAATGGTCAGATTGTGAATGGGTTTTGGATGAGGACGGTTTAGAGGACATTTTAGATGTCCAACTCTGTAAAGATGAAGATTTTTACTAAAATATAGGTTTTGGATTGTGTTGTCTGTCTGGTGTGGGAGAGTGGTGTAGAGTGAGAGAGTGATTTTCTTTCCAGCTAGAGAAGGTGGTGGTGCCCCCGTTGGTGTGTGTGTATTCCAAGTTTGCAAGGTGGAAGAGCTGTAGAGGCAGGGTTTTCTTTCTTTTTTTCAACTCACATCCTTCTGGTAAGATACAGGGTTTTCTTTCTTTTTTTCACTTCACATCCTTCTGGTAAGATACCAGAAGGATGTGAGGTGAAAAAAAGAAAGAAAACCCCGCCTCTACAGCTTTTCCACCTCATAAACTTGGAATACACACACACCAACGGGGGCACCACCAGCTTCTCTAGCTGGAAAGAAAATCACTCTCTCACTCTACACCACTCTCCCACACCAGACAGACAACACAATCCAAAACCTATATTTTAGTAAAAATCTTCATCTTTACAGAGTTGGACATCTAAGATGTCCTTTGAACCGTCCTCATCCAAAACCCATTCACAATCTGACCATTCCCCCTCATCTATATAGATTACTACAGACCAATAACTAGAGCAACTATTGGAGAACACAATTTCAAAGGGTGTAGGATCCTCAAAATAAATCTCATCGATATCGGGACCTAATTCTAAGATTAAATACATGATGGTAAAGAACACTCCAACAATATATATGTATATACCCGATGGTCACCTTAGCCCGTATAGCTTTCCCTTTGTTTGCTCCAATCACTAGCCCTGTTCCTTCACAAAAAACTGGCCACTGTCTTGGTTGCTATCTGACCTTCCACTCGGCCACCTTCGCATCTCACCAGGTTCTGCAGCTCTTTGCCTGCACCCACGGCTCTTGATTCTTTTGTCCAGAGGCGGCTATATCACTCTCTCACTGCAGCAGTAGAATCACAAGGACGACCCTCACTTCAGCCCTGCCATGCTAGCTCCCACACGGCCCACTTCTTGCAGCAGCTCTGGAAAGCGACCCTTCATCCACCAGACGGTGCCTTCTCTTACACGACAGCCACCTAATAAAAGCACCTCACCTGTGCCTGATAGTAGCCTCTGCGCCGTCTTCTGAAGAAGCCTCTCCCTGCCTGTCTCTGCAAATTCCCCACAGCAACAAGGGCCACCTCACAACTGGTCCACAGCCTTCTATTCGGTGACCCCCTCACTCTTCACTCGCACAAGGAGGTCCTCCTGGAATCACCAACCCACTGTCCTTTTTGAAACAAGGCGACTACTACCTTATCTTCGCCAGCCTCTGCACTCTTCACCTCTTCTCGTCGCCTTTTTTTTTTTTGGCTTCTCTGCAGCGTTCCAGCAAACCCCTCCCAGTCTACACGATGGCGGCCACACTCTGCCTCCGCACTTTCGCTTGACTCTCCCTTATAGCTGCGCCAGAGAGCCTCCCTTTGCTTTATCTTGCAACTGCGCCAGACCTCGCCCATAGGCGGCCTGTCCCACTAGCTCCCACACGTCAGCCCACATTTCTCTCTTCTTACGTTGCGCCTGCTAGCTCCTCGACCAAGGCCTCCATGCCAACCTTGCTTTACACACGCTGTCTGCCCGTCAACCTTTGACGCCAGCACTTGTCGGCTTTCACCAGCGGCTCTTCACAAGGGAAGCCCCCTTTCTCTTCACGACGGCCCTGTCTCCTGGCTGCAGCTCACCATCCCCTCTGCACCTGCAGCAGCTGCGCACGCCCAAGAGAACCCCCAGCGCCAGCAGCTCTTGCTTCCCTTGCGCTGTCTTGCGGCTATCCAGAGAGCCCCCTTCACACGATCACCTCCTTTTCTGTTTGCAGGCTCTCGCCAGCTTCTCGAACTCGCCAGCTTCGCCATCTTTCCAGAAGAGGCGCTGGCAGCTCTATTAACTTCCACGTGGTCATTCTTATTAATGGCCACGTTTACTATTATTATTTTCTTTATTTTTCTTGGAATATAGCCACAATGCTTAGAGCCTTTGATTTCACACCATGTTTCAAGGCTACCTTGGTCTCGTAATCTTTAATTACCTCCCAGGCTTCCACACCCTTTTCAAATGCAACTCTCCAGTGCCCACTCTATTTTTGACGCGCCCACAATCAAAGCCATCGAGCAGCTGATATCATCTGCAGTTGATTACATTCCGGACAGGCCTGTAACAAGCCCAAATCCAAAACCATCCACCCTGAACACCTGGCAACGTATTCCCAAACAAATCCTTTATTCACACCATGCACACGCATGTACACAAGCTCAGAATACCACTCAGAAAAACGCCTGACATACTTTGCCAACCCCCCCCATCTGCTAGAGCATTCATGCTCAGCAGCAAAAAGCATCTACACTCATCGCACAATATGTACAACCTTATGTACAAAACTACAAATCGCTGTCAAAAAACTCAGCCACCTGGATCAAAAGGAAACTGCTTCAATCCATCATCCACCTTCATAACATTCTTCCAAAAGAGTGGCATCAAAGCACACCACACGTCAACCACATGTGCTCCAAAATCACTTTCATCCATCTCTTCATAAGCGTCCATAGTCTCCATACATCCTCATCCATAGGCGCTTGCTCTCGAGACAGACCTTGATATAGCATTTCTCCTACAATATACATTTTAGTTCTCAACACTTGCGGCATCATAACAACTAACATCCAATTCAACAACATTTGAGAGGCCCAAGTCTCAACCTTTATATTTTCACACACAAGCATATCATCATTCTCCACCACCGGAGCATCCAAAGGTGCCTCAGTGCTCTCCAAGACAGGCATCACAACATCATCCTCCAATTCAATCTTTTCAGCATCTTTTTCAACCATGGCCTTTGTCTTCAACATCTCAGCCACATGTATAGAAGCCTTTGATACACTCACAACCATGTCTGCATCCATACAGGGAATTCCAAGCTCGCAAGCTAATTGCTCCACAGTTTCATCAACCTTCAAACTCCCAGAACACCCACTCACTTGCTTAGCTTCCAATTCCCCCAAGCATACCAGGTCTTGGAGTACACCATCTAGGACAGCATCGAGCTTCGCATCATTATCGATCGAACTCTCATCTTCACGCTCTTCTAGCTGATAGCCTTCTACGGCATTGCCAACCCCCCAGGTGTCACTGCTGTCCAAAGACTCCTCTTCACATGAAGCATCCCATGACAGAACATCCACCTTTTCTATCACAGATACTGGATCATCATCCAATTGCCCAAGAAAATCAATGATAACAAGGTCGTCCTCCCTGTTTTGAACATCCACATCACCAACATTCTCAACAACAATCTCACTAGCAATCTCTACCCCATCCTCCTCCCTGCTAGAGTTATCTTCAGGACTTTTTGTGTTCGGGTCATCTTCCCGCTCATCATCTGCAAATTCCAAAGTATCATCCAAGTCTTCACTTTCATGTACCTGCATACTATCACTCTCAACAGTTGAAGGATCGTCAACCAAGCTTTCCACATCGCTACCTTTCGTAGCCATGACATCCATTACCAAAGGAGAGTCCCTTAACAACTCTTCACCTGCAAAAGACTCAGCCTGTGATCCTAAATCTTCATTCGGCTTCCCAACATGCATATCTTTCCTTTCAATAAACCTATCAACATGCGAAACCTGGACTACATCCATATTATGCTCCAAGCATACGTTCTCACTTGGCTTTTCAACTGGCTTCTCATCCACCTGCACATGCTTTAAAGACTTTGGAAAAAAATCAGAAGGCACATAAAACATCCCCCTTTGCACCTGTATCGGCCTTTGAGGTTCCTGTTTAATCCAACTTTGCATTGGACTCTCATCCACCTCAACCAAATTAACCTGCATATCTCTCACAGACACAACACTTTCATACGGATAAATACCCATCTCCATCTGCTTCAAAACCTTGCCTTTCTTTTCCCTAGCAACCCTAACTGCATCATCAAATGACTTGGGATTCTTCAACTCAACCCTGACCCTCAAATGGGGTAACAGACCATCAATAAACAAGCTCTTTTTCAGAAACATAGGAGGAACTTCCTGCTTCAATGTCACACACCACTTACCCCACAAACATGTAAATACCTGTACAAAAGCATCCAGTGATTGCCCATGTACCTGCTTCAAGATGCTCAACTCCTGCCACAGCACACTAGCATCCTCCATTTGCTGAAAACGCTCCAAAAGGCCTTCTTTCAACCTGTCTAAGGTCAAAACACCAGCATCCTGTGCTTCAAAATCCTTAAGCCAGCTTCGAGCATCTCCCTTCAAGAAAATCTTTATCAGCTTCAGAACCTGCTCTTCATCTGTGACATGACTGCTAATGCATGCCAACTTCATCTGCTCCAAAAAGTCAACCACATCTTCATCCTTCCTGCCATGAAACTCCGGATAAGACCACATCATGACAACCTGTACCAATCCCTGAGCTCTCCTCAGTGGAACATACACCCTTCTTGGCAAAGAACAACGCTAGAGCTATCCTCAGTGGGGGCACCAGAAGGATGTGAGGTGAAAAAAAGAAAGAAAACCCCGCCTCTACAGCTCTTCCACCTCGCAAACTTGGAATACACACACACCAACGGGGGCACCACCAGCTTCTCTAGCTGGAAAGAAAATCACTCTCTCACTCTACACCACTCTCCCACACCAGACAGACAACACAATCCAAATCCTATATTTTAGTAAAAATCTTCATCTTTACAGAGTTGGACATCTAAAATGTCCTTTGAACCGTCCTCATCCAAAACCCATTCACAATCTGACCATTCCCCCTCATCTATATAGATTACTACAGACCAATAACTAGAGCAACTATTGGAGAACACAATTTCAAAGGGTGTAGGATCCTCAAAATAAATCTCATCGATATCGGGACCTAATTCTAAGATTAAATACATGATGGTAAAGAACACTCCAACAATATATATGTTTATACCCGATGGTCACCTTAGCCCGTATAGCTTTCCCTTTGTTTGCTCCAATCACTAGCCCTGTTCCTTCACAAAAAACTGCCCACTGTCTTGGTTGCTATCTGACCTTCCAGTCGGCCACCTTCGCATCTCACCAGGTTCTGCAGCTCTTTGCCTGCACCCACGGCTCTTGATTCTTTTGTCCAGACGCGGCTATATCACTCTCTCACTGCAGCAGTAGAATCACCAGGACGACCCTCATTTCAGCCCTGCCACGCTAGCTCCCACACGGCCCACTTCTTGCAGCAGCTCTGGAAAGCGACCCTTCATCCACCAGACGGCGCCTTCTCTTACACGACAGCCACCTAATAAAAGCACCTCACCTGTGCCTGATAGTAGCCTCTGCGCCGTCTTCTGAAGAAGCCTCTCCCTGTCTGTCTCTGCAAATTCCCCACAGCAAGGGCCACCTCACAACTGGTCCACAGCCTTCTATTCGGTGACCCCCTCACTCTTCACTCGCACAAGGCGGTCCTCCTGGAATCACCAATCCACTGTCCTTTTTGAAACAAGGCGACTACTACCTTATCTTCGCCAGCCTCTGCACTCTTCACCTCTTCTCGTCGGCTTTTTTTTTTTTGCGCTTCTCTGCAGCGTTCCAGCAAACCCCTCCCAGTCTACACGATGGCGGCCACACTCTGCCTCTGCACTTTCGCTTGACTCTCCCTTATAGCTGCGCCAGAGAGCCTCCCTTTGCTTTATCTTGCAGCTGCGCCAGACCTCGCCCATAGGCGGCCTGTCCCACTAGCTCCCACACGTCAGCCCACATTTCTCTCTTCTTACGTTGCGCCTGCTAGCTCCTCGACCAAGGCCTCCATGCCAACCTTGCTTTACACACGCTGTCTGCCCGTCAACCTTTGACGCCAGCACTTGTCGGCTTTCACCAGCGGCTCTTCACAAGGGAAGCCCCCTTTCTCTTCACGACGGCCCTGTCTCCTGGCTGCAGCTCACCATCCCCTCTGCACCTGCAGCAGCTGCGCACGCCCAAGAGAACCCCCAGCGCCAGCAGCTCTTGCTTCCCTTGCGCTGTCCTGCGGCTATCCAGAGCGCCCCCTTCACACGATCACCTCCTTTTCTGTTTGCAGGCTCTCGCCAGCTTCTCGAACTCGCCAGCTTAGCCATCTTTCCAGAAGAGGCGCTGGCAGCTCTATTAACTTCCACGTGGTCATTCTTATTAATGGCCACGTTTACTATTATTATTTTCTTTATTTTTCTTGGAATATAGCCACAATGCTTAGAGCCTCCGATTTCACACCATGTTTCAAGGCTACCTTGGTCCCGTAATCTTTAATTACCCCCCAGGCTTCCACACCCTTTTCAAATGCAACTCTCCAGTGCCCACTCTATTTTTGACGCGCCCACAATCAAAGCCATCGAGCAGCTGATATCATCGGCAGTTGATTACATTTCGGACAGGCCTGTAACAAGCCCAAATCCAAAAGCATCCACCCTGAACACCTGGCAACGTATTCCCAGACAAATCCTTTATTCACACCATGCACACGCATGTACACATGCTTAGAATACCACTCAGAAAAACGCCTGACACTTATCACCCCCAAACAGATGGTCAAAGTGAAGCTGCAAATTCTGCTGTGTTGAATATGTTGAAGTGTTATGTGGCAGATCAAAAGAGTGCCTGGGAGAAGTATGTTCCACTTGTAGAGTTTGCCTACAATAACACAGTACATGCCTCCACGGGAAAGGCCTCGTTTGAGATTATTTATGGCAGAGTGGTCTTGTCACCCATCCTTCGTACAAAGGATGAGATTTTTGTAGCCGATGAGTATGTGCGTGACTTGGATGTAACTTTTGCTCAGGTGCGGAGAGCCATTGCAAGGTCACAAGACAAGCATAAGAGGGCTGTTGACAAGCATAGAAGAGACATGCAAGTCAAGGAAGGTGATTGGGTATTGTTGAAATTTAAGAAAGCTAAGGTGGAGAAGAGGCTAGGACAAGAGCGATCGTATCCAAAGCTTTCTACTCGATATTATGGACCCTTCAAAGTGATTGACAAGATCAATGAAGTGTCATACAGGCTTGCTTTACCCTGTCATTGGAAGATTCACAATGCTTTTCACGTGAGTCTTTTGTGGAAGTATGTGGGGCTAGATCCAAAAGAGCCTGTCACAGAAGATCCGCTCGAGATTGATGCGCTTGAGGAGATCCCCCAACCAGAGCAGATTGTATTTCACAAGGAGAGAAAGCTACCACATGGGAAGCTTTCCAGGAGATACCTTATGAAATTTAAGAACTACTTACCCATTGATGCAAAGTGGGTAGATGAGGATTATTTTATTGATTACCTGCAGCTTTTGTAGGCATATCTTGAGACTTTTCAGTTGAGGTCAACTGTTTAGAAGCCGGGGGGATGTTGACATTTGGTCCATCTCCATTTCTGGAGCCACTTCTATGGGACTGTCACTGTCACCAATTGGCCGACCATTTGGTCCATTCCTAGTTTTTGCGTCTCGTTTACTTGAGGCCAGGCCGGTGTCTCATGTGAAGAGGCCAGTATTTTGCTGACATGGACGGGAGCCAGACTGGTGCCACCCGTGTGTTAGCAGGATGGTGTCGTACGGACGAGAGCCAGATCAGTGCCACCCGTGTATGACCTGGACTGTGCTCGATCCATGGGACTGTCACGCCATGGAAGAGCCAGTATTCGTGCCGTGTTTTACCTATGGGACTGTCACACCATAGGGAAACTCGTGCCTGGAACTGTGTCTTACCTATGGGACTGTCACTCCATAGGAAGACCAGGTTTTTATGTATTAAATGTCGTGCCAGTTTTGTGCCGACAGATATTTTGTACTTGTTCCATGAACGGGAGATATGTCCATGTTACTATTTGCACATGCACACATGATTTGCATGCTTGAAACTGTTTTCGCATGATATGTATTCGTGTGTTTGCCTGCTTGACGTGTTACTTACTGAGCGGGGACGCCTGCCAGTGAGTCGTGAAGTCTGCCCTGTATTCTGACGAGTTTTAGTGCATGTGAACAGGTGGTAAGTATGTTACACATGTTGTTTTAATGTTTTAAATTCTAACCCTTTAATTTATAAGGTTAGATGTTCACATTTATTTAAAAGTGGGCACCCCCTTTGGGCACCCACTTAGGGGCCAAGGTGGGGAGCCCCACTTTTAAGTGAGTGTGGGGGTGGGCATGGTCACCAACCCCCACTAGTTCCCCCACATGCATGCGTAGAATTTACTAAGGTTAACTACACATTAATTTTATTAAAAAAAGGCCCCCCTTCAAGCGTAGAATCCATCGCTTCCCTCTTACGTAGAGAACCGGCGACCACCATATCTGCGCATGTTTCCTGAGGCGGCTATTGAATTGGCTGCACATACTCTCTCAGTCGGCTGCATACTCCACGCCTTCTTCTCCTCATGTTGAAGCCAGGCGGCTGTTTACAGCAACCAGACGGCTGCTCACTTTCCATCCAAGCAACTGCCTCAACATCTCCACAGGCGGCTGCTTCATCTCCTATATAGGTGACTGCACCTTCTGCAGGCGGTTATCACCTCCAGACTGCTGCGCTAACTTCTCATACAGACGGCTATGTACACTACTGCAACCAGTCGTTTTCCCTTTTACAAGTTGGTGCTACAGTAGGCGGCTGTGATTACTTGTACCAACGACTCTTCTCCTACAGCACTGCTGCACCTCAGGCTGCACCTCTGTAATCACTATTGGTGGCTGCCCACTATCTACAGGCGGCTGCCCCCACTTGAAGCAACCAGTGGATCGCTGCTATTCATCTCCTGCAAGCGCCAGTTCTTTTCCCCATCCTCCTACGCAGCCTACCAAAGCTAACTGGCTGTGTGTCCATCACTCACAGGCTGCGTGTGCATCACCAACAAGTGGCCTCTTGCTTCTAGGACATTGTCCACCACCAGTAAGTTGTGCTCCTTCTCTCACAGCAGGCGGTGGTGGTCTTTTGCGGTGATTCTTGTCTTGGTGGTTCACCACAAGGCAACTGTTTCTTCAACAAGGGTGGCTTCATCTTCTTCAAACACCACGAGTATGGGTTTTCTATCAACCATCCACAAGTAAGTGACTTTCAGATTTGAATAAAGTATTATATGTTTAAATCTGATAAAGGATTCATCCCGCTCGGCCAACACCCGTGCGGTGCCGGGTTGTCCAAGCTATATTGGCGAACCTCGGTCCAAAGGTGCTGAGATCGGGAGAGCCAGGCGTTAGTACGAGAGCGCCTGTTTGTGCGTGGTCTCGGAACACCAGTGAGGCGCTCTCCGCGGAGTCCAGTGAAAGCACAGGACCGTAGCGATTGGGCCACATTAGTGGTCGTTCTGCTTCGAGCTTCTACATCGAAATTCGAGCCTACTTGTTTGGTACTGTTTTCATATGTACATGGACATTATCTGGTTCTCAGAACCCATGGAGCATTGTATTCATTAAATACTCCCAATAAATATATCATATATTGAGGGGGGGGGTCGGCCCGTTCCGGCCCCAGTGTTGGTGTCCATCTTTCCATTTCTGTTCATTTAAATTTCAAGTTGTTTTAAGTTGTCCATTTCATATTTGTGGTTTTAAAGTTGTGCTATTAAGCGTGTGGGTGTCCAACGGAGTCTTTCCCACTCGACGGGATCGGTTTCATTGGTATCAGAGCACGGTAGTTTCCCTCTTCCTAGTGGGGAAACGAACCTGTGTACTGGACATCCCGCTTTTAGCAAACTTAAAACACAATGGACAGCCAAGGCAACCCTTTGAAAGTGCCAAATTCGAGGGGTCCATCTAGTGCTTCTCGTGGGTCTGATGTCCTGCGTGGTAGACACAAGCCCCTTGAAAGGGTTATGGATAGTGAATCCAAGGGTCAACTGTCTCCAGGAAAGACAGTTATGCTTGAACAAGAGCCTGATGCTATGAGGGCTGAAATGGAACATATGAGAAAACTTTTGCAGGCTCAAGAGCAAGAATTGAAGTTTTTGCATGAAGATCCTCATCTACAAAGTGCTATTGAAGCCAAGAAGGCTGATGCTATGGTTGATGTAACCTTTGAATCAATGGCTCGTGAAGTGGGCAAGAAACCAAGGGAGTTGGCACTTGCCTATCTCCTTCGCAAAGGTGATATCAAAGAGGGGCATGACGGAGAGCTGAAATTCAGAAATCCACCTCGTTTGAAGCATGGAGATCCTGCATCCCAGAGGCTGAAATCTTTTATGCAAAAGGAAGAGGTGACTGTCACCTCTCGTCATGCATCCTCTCCACAAGGCACAAAGCCTGATAGATTTATGTATGCCAGTGCTCATGGAGGGCACGAAAGTCACATGCATGCAAGATATGTATCTCATGGTGACAGGTCTACTTCCAGAAAAATTTTGCCTTCTGAGTTGTCTCATGGAGAGACCATGCCACATGCAGGTAAGTCACATGCATCTGAGCTTCGAGTTCGTGGAGCACATGCCACCGTGCCCCATGAAGCTTCTATGACGACCCATGGAGCCCATGCAGACAGGGCTATCCCGTTGGATAAGGGGAAAAGAAAAAGAGAAGATCATGAGCCTCATGCCAGGAAGCTCAAGGAGTTCAAAGCAGGTGATAAATCTGTCAAATTTGATGTCTTTCATGGTGAACATGATGCTTCTAAGGTGCTAGCGTTTGTGGCACAGTTCGACATTGCTTTTAGCGATGAGGATTTCACAGAAAAATCAAAGGTGCGCCATGCTAGCATGTTTCTAAAAGGGACTGCTGCCCATTGGTGGATCACTGAAAAGATCACCAAGGATCCTATCTCTACTTGGAAGGAATTCAAAGACAGATTTTATGCTCAGTTCTTGCCACCCAATGCAGAGCAAACTCTCACTCAAAAGTGGGATAGGCTGGAACAAAAAGATAATGAGAGTGTGCAACAGTATGTTAACAAATTCTGGAAAGTATTGCTGGAAGTGACTCCCTTCATGCTAATCACAGAGGATGAAAGAAAGAGGAAGTTTCGTTCTGGATTGCAACCAGCATATAGATCGGGTATTGAATTGCACCCAAAACATACGTTGCAACAGAGCAATTGGTGCTCAAGATCAAGCAGGATCAAGGAGGTTCCAAGGGAAAGGACAAGGGTGGACAGCCACCTAAAAAGAACTTCCGGGAGCCTTACAAGGGTGGTAAAGCTGAAAATAACACATCTAAAGAACAGGGCCCAAGGAAGAACAAATTTGGATTAACCCCGGAGCAAAGAGAGCAATATGCCAAGGATGGAAAATGCTTTTCTTGTGGTAGCAAAGACCACATGTTCCGACAATGCCCAGATCGCAAATCAAAGCACGAGGACACCAAAGCAAATGTTCATGCAGTTCCTGATGTGCAAGGTAATACAGGTCATGATGCAAAAGAGCGTATGGTTTGCAAGGCTTGGGGACAAATCAAGGATCAGCCCGCACTCTTCATGTTTGATGACTGTGCAACTGACAATTTCATCTCTATGCAAATGGCAGCTGCATTGGGTATTGAGGTTGAAAACATGGGACCTCAGATTGAAGCCGAAGCTGCATTTATTGGTAAAGAGGTGCAGGTTACCCCTTTGATTGGGAAGTTGCGTATCCATATTCAGGGCTACCTTGATAATGAGCATTTCCTAGTTGCTCCACTGAATGGATGTGATGTATTGTTGGGCAAGCCGTGGCACCATAGGCTTGAACCCCGCAAAGACTACAAGTCTAATATGATTTCTTTTATGCATAAAGGCCGCATGCATTTTATTGATGCTGGCAAAGAAGGGGATTCCATCCCAGTTGTATCACACATCCAAATTAATAAAGCAATGAAAAAGAGTCTTTCAGCGTACTTGGTTTTTGTGCGTGATAGTCTTGTGCCAAATCATCAAAATGTGGATGCTATATCTAATGATAGGCTGAATTTCCTTAATGCATTCAACGACTGTTTTGCTGACTCGTTGCCAGGTGAATTACCTCCCCAAAGGCCCGAAGATCACCGCATAGATCTTGTGCCAGGTAGTTCTCCTTCTAACAAACCCGCATACCGAGTGAGTGCTGCACAACAAGAAGAAATTATGAAGCAGGTAAACGAGCTTTTAGAGAAAGGTTTGGTTCAGCCCAGTTCCTCACCTTACTGCTTTCCTGTGCTTCTTGTCCAAAAGAAGGACGGATCATTCCGTATGTGTGTAGACTATAGAGCTTTGAACAAGCTTACCATCAAGAACAGATTTCCTATTCCACGTATTGATGATATCTTGGATAAGCTTGATGGTTCGGCTTGCTTTAGCAGACTTGATTTGAAGAGTGGTTATCACCAGATCCGAGTGGTGCCACAAGATGTCCATAAGACTGCATTCAGAACAGCCTTCGGATTATATGAATTCTTGGTAATGCCTTTTGGTCTCACCAATGCTCCTGCTACCTTTAATCGTATGATGGATAGGATATTCCGACCCCATCGCAAGTTTACAGGAGTCTTCTTTGATGATATCTTGGTTTTCTCCAAGAATGAGCAGGAACATAGAACTCATTTGGTCACAGTGTTCGAAGAGTTGCGGAAGCATAAACTTTTCGTTAATGCCAAGAAAAGTGAGTTTTTCCTTTCAGAGATTCATTATCTGGGACATATTGTATCCAAGGATGGAGTTACAATGGATCCTGCAAAGATAGAGACTATTCGGAATTGGCCCGAATTGCAAAACGTACATCATGTACGTAGTTTTTTGGGATTATGTTCGTACTACAGGCGTTTCATAAGGCATTTCGCTATGATTGCCACTCCTCTACATGATCTCACGAAGAAGAAAACTGCTTTCAAATGGACTTCAAAGGAACAGGATGCTTTCTTGCAACTCAAGCATGCGATCATATGTGGTCCAGTATTGATTGTTCCTGACTTGCACAAGTCATTCGTGGTTGAATGTGATGCTTGTGGTGATTGCATAGGAGCTGTCCTAAATCAGGAAGGGCATGCAGTTGCATACGAGAGCCGTCGTTTGCATGATGCTGAGCTTCATATGGATATCTATGAGAAAGAGCTCTTGGCTGTAATTCACGCCTTAAAGATTTGGAAACATTATCTTCTTGGGGCTGAATTTGTAGTCAAGACAGATCATCAAAGCTTGAGATACTTTCTATCTCAAACCAAGCTTTCAGAGAAGCAGATGAGAATGGCAAATTTTCTTTCCATGTTTCATTTTCAGATTGTGCATACTCCAGGAAAGAAAAATGTAGTGGCCGATGCACTATCTAGGAGGCCTTATGTTGCTGCAGTCTCAGTGGCCTCTCATGGAGATCTATCTGCTATGAGAGATTTGTATCATTTGGATGCTGATTTTTGCCATATATAGACTGATTTGATGGCTGGTCATTCACATGCCTCTTATGTAATCAATGAGGGTTATCTCATGAAGGATAATTGTCTATGTGTGGTGAAGGATTTGCATCCAAAGGTTATGGACGAATGTCACGCTCCACCTTATGCTGGTCATCGAGGTATTATGCCTACTACTCGCATGATTCAGAGGTATTTCTTTTGGCCAAGCATGCGTAAAGACATTGAGGCTTATGTGCGTGCATGTATTACTTGCCAAAAGGTGAAATTTGATAGGCAAAAGCCTCCAGGTTTGCTTCAGCCATTGCCTATTCCCTCGCAACCTTGGGAAAGTATCACGATGGATTTTATTATGGATTTGCCTAGATCCCAGTATGGGAATGATGCTATTTGGACTATTGTGGACAGGTTTAGCAAGCAAGCTCACTTCTTGCCCGTCAAGAAAACCATTAAAGCTGATCATATGGTAAAGCTTTTTCTTGCTAATATTTTCAAGCATCATGGTATGCCTAAATCCATTGTTGGGGATAGAGATCCCAGGACTACAAGCCTATTTTGGAGGGCTTTGTTTGATAATATGGGTACTAAGCTTGAATTTTCATCAGCTTATCATCCCCAAACGGATGGCCAAAGTGAAGCTGCAAATTCAGCTGTGTTGGATTTATTGAAATGTTATGTGGCAGATCAAAAGAGTGCATGGGAGAAGTATCTTCCACTTGTTGAGTTTGCCTACAACAATACGATCCATGCTTCCACGGGCAAGGCTCCGTTTGAGATTATTTATGGCAGAGTGGTCTTGCCACCCATCCTTCGAACAAAGGATGAGATTTTTGCAGCTGATGAATATGTTCGTGACTTGGATGTTGCCTTTGGTCAGGTGCGGACAGCCATTGCAAGATCTCAGGATAAGCATAAAATGGCTGCTGACAAGCATAGAAGGGACATGGAAGTCAAAGAAGGTGATTGGGTATTGCTGAAATTTGAGAAGGCTAGGCTTCGGAAGAGGCCAGGACGAGAAGGATCATATCCTAAGCTTTCTCCTCGCTATTATGGACCCTTCAAGGTGATTCAGAAGATCAATGAAGTGTCCTACAGGCTTGCTTTACCTAGTCATTGGAAGATTCACAATGCTTTTCATGTGAGTCTATTTCGGAAATATGTGGGGCCAGATCCTGATGAGCCTGTCACTTACAGAAGATCCGCCAGAAATTGAAGAGCTTGAGGAGATCCTCCAGCCAGAACAGATTGTTTTTCACAAGGAGAGAAAGCTACCTGCAGGAAAGCTTTCTAGGAGATACCTTGTGAAGTTTAAAAATTATTTGCCTATTGATGCCAAATGGGTAAATGAGGATTATTTTGCAGATTATCCGCAATTGTTGCAGGCATATCTTGAGGCTTTTCAGTTGCGGTCAACTCTTTAGAAGCCCGGGGGGATGTCACCAATTGGCCGACCATTTGGTCCATTCCTAGTTTTTGCGTCTCGTTTACTTGAGGCCAGGCCGGTGTCTCATGTGAAGAGGCCAGTATTTTGCTGACATGGACGGGAGCCAGACTGGTGCCACCCGTGTGTTAGCAGGATGGTGTCGTACGGACGGGAGCCAGATCAGTGCCACCCGTGTATGACCTGGACTGTGCTCGATCCATGGGACTGTCACGCCATGGAAGAGCCAGTATTCGTGCCGTGTTTTACCTATGGGACTGTCACACCATAGGGAAACTCGTGCCTGGAACTGTGTCTTACCTATGGGACTGTCACTCCATAGGAAGACCAGGTTTTTATGTATTAAATGTCGTGCCAGTTTTGTGCCGACAGATATTTTGTACTTGTTCCATGAACGGGAGATATGTCCATGTTACTATTTGCACATGCACACATGATTTGCATGCTTGAAACTGTTTTCGCATGATATGTATTCGTGTGTTTGCCTGCTTGACGTGTTACTTACTGAGCGGGGACGCCTGCCAGTGAGTCGTGAAGTCTGCCCTGTATTCTGACGAGTTTTAGTGCATGTGAACAGGTGGTAAGTATGTTACACATGTTGTTTTAATGTTTTAAATTCTAACCCTTTAATTTATAAGGTTAGGTGTTCACATTTATTTAAAAGTGGGCACCCCCTTTGGGCACCCACTTAGGGGCCAAGGTGGGGAGCCCCACTTTTAAGTGAGTGTGGGGGTGGGCATGGTCACCAACCCCCACTAGTTCCCCCACATGCATGCGTAGAATTTACTAAGGTTAACTACACATTAATTTTATTAAAAAAAGGCCCCCTTCAAGCGTAGAATCCATCGCTTCCCTCTTACGTAGAGAACCGGCGACCACCATATCTGCGCATGTTTCCTGAGGCGGCTATTGAATTGGCTGCACATACTCTCTCAGTCGGCTGCATACTCCACGCCTTCTTCTCCTCATGTTGAAGCCAGGCGGCTGTTTGCAGCAACCAGACGGCTGCTCACTTTCCATCCAAGCAACTGCCTCAACATCTCCACAGGCGGCTGCTTCATCTCCTATATAGGTGACTGCACCTTCTGCAGGCGGTTATCACCTCCAGACTGCTGCGCTAACTTCTCATACAGACGGCTATGTACA
Organism: Cibotium barometz; assembly: GCF_041138505.1. Lineage (NCBI taxonomy): Eukaryota > Viridiplantae > Streptophyta > Polypodiopsida > Cyatheales > Cibotiaceae > Cibotium > Cibotium barometz. Next base: position 26,486,485 of record NC_141088.1, on the reverse strand, counting down.
CTACTGCAACCAGTCGTTTTCCCTTTTACAAGTTGGTGCTACAGTAGGCGGCTGTGATTACTTGTACCAACGACTCTTCTCCTACAGCACTGCTGCACCTCTGTAATCACTATTGGTGGCTGCCCACTATCTACAGGCGGCTGCCCCCACTTGAAGCAACCAGTGGATCGCTGCTATTCATCTCCTGCAAGCGCCAGTTCTTTTCCCCATCCTCCTACGCACCTACCAAAGCTAACTGGCTGTGTGTCCATCACTCACAGGCTGCGTGTGCATCACCAACAAGTGGCCTCTTGCTTCTAGGACATTGTCCACCACCAGTAAGTTGTGCTCCTTCTCTCACAGCAGGCGGTGGTGGTCTTTTGCGGTGATTCTTGTCTTGGTGGTTCACCACAAGGCAACTGTTTCTTCAACAAGGGTGGCTTCATCTTCTTCAAACACCACGAGTATGGGTTTTCTATCAACCATCCACAAGTAAGTGACTTTCAGATTTGAATAAAGTATTATATGTTTAAATCTGATAAAGGATTCATCCTGCTCGGCCAACACCCGTTCGGTGCCGGGTTGTCCAAGCTATATTGGCGAACCTCGGTCCAAAGGTGCTGAGATCGGGAGAGCCAGGCGTTAGTACGAGAGCGCCTGTTTGTGCGTGGTCTCGGAACACCAGTGAGGCGCTCTCCGCGGAGTCCAGTGAAAGCACAGGACCGTAGCGATTGGGCCACATTAGTGGTCGTTCTGCTTCGAGCTTCTACATCGAAATTCGAGCCTACTTGTTTGGTACTGTTTTCATATGTACATGGACATTATCTGGTTCTCAGAACCCATGGAGCATTGTATTCATTAAATACTCCCAATAAATATATCATATATTGAGGGGGGGGTCGGCCCGTTCCGGCCCCAGTGCTGGTGTCCATCTTTTCATTTCTGTTCATTTAAATTTCAAGTTGTTTTAAGTTGTCCATTTCATATTTGTGGTTTTAAAGTTGTGCTATTAAGCGTGTGGGTGTCCAACGGAGTCTTTCCCACTTGACGGGATCGGTTTCAGTCACTCCATAGAGTGGCCAAATTTGTACCATGTTCACGTGGCTAGGCGAGTGTCCCATGTGAAAGGGTCAGTCATCTTGTGTCACATGGATGGGAACCAGTTTTGTGCCACCCGTGTGTGACCAGTATTGTGCCATATGGATGGGAGCCTGTTTGCTGCCACATGTGTATGACCAGGATTGCGTCTTATCCATGGGACTGTCGCTCCATGGTAAGACTGATATTTGCGCCGAGCTTTGTCTATGGGATTGTCACTCCATAGGAAGGCCCGTGCCAAGATTTGTGTTTTGGCTATGGGACTGTCACTCCATAGGAAGACGAGGACTTCACATTTCTGTCGCGCCAGTTTTGTGCCCGACAAGAAATTCTTGTACAAGTTTCATGAAAGGGAGATTTCGTCCATTACATGTGCACATGCATTTATGTTTGCATGCATAAACTTGTTTTTGCATGGTCTGTTTTCGTGTGTTTGCCTGGTATGACATGCCAGTACACTGGACGGGGACGCCCCTAGTGTACCGTGGGTGTGCTGTCTGTTGACGCGTTGGTGTGGTGTGTGAACAAGTGGTAAGTATTGCTCTTTTTGGCCTTTTCAAATGTAAAATCCATAAAGTAATATAAACCTTAATGTTTATAAGGGTGGGTGTTCACATACATTTAAAATATTGACCGGACACCTTTTTAATGTGGGTGCCCAACTTAATTAAGGCTTAATATTTTAGACTAGGAATTGCATGGAAAACATTTCCTCCCCGCACGTGGATGGTAAGTGGGCGGTGGTTGATGGAAATTAGGTGCCTCCTCCAACCTGCTTGGCTGCTGCCCTGAATCCATCTCCTCCAACCCGCCTGGCTGCTGCTGGCAGTTGCTACAACAGTACTCACCTGCTGCCCAGTACCTGCCTACACAACAGTACCCGCCTACTGCCCAGTACCCGCCTGCTGCCCAGTACTCGCATGCTGATCTGTACTCGTTGCAGTACTGCACCCGCTTATGTGCTGCAGTTATGTACCTACCGGTTGCATCTGTACCCGCCTACTGTACCTGTGGCTGCTGCCTTGTACCCGACTACTGTACGTGCTGGTTGCCCTGCCTGTACCTGCTATTTGCACCAATTAGGAGTACATTGAAAGGGAATGGTCTTCTCTCTTGAGATCTGAATTTAAATCTTTATCATGTACTTGTTTCTGTATTTTCAAATTTAGTTAATATTAAAATTAAATGTTGTGTTTACAAGTCTTGTGTAGGCAAGCATCCCCCCAGTTGCCTTCACCATGGAAGGTCACCGGGATGGTGATCTTTCTCGTGATTACCCTGACTGCGCCCTTACATTTAGAGAAGCCAGTGACGGTCATTGGAGTATGAGGAAAAACTAGGAGCACCAGGTATCACTCATTCTCGAAAAACATGGAGTCAGTTAAGGAGAGCTTTGCCAAAGCTCAAGAAGCATATACCTAACAAGCCAACAAATCCAGGCGAGATATCAACTTCAAGGAAGGGGATTGGGTATATCTCCGCATTATGAAACAACAGCTAAAGAAAGTATCATTTTGAAGTTTTGGCCCATTTCCAGTCATTCAGAAGTTAAGTGATGTCTCTTTAAAGTGTAAGTTATCGGAAAGTTGGACTATGCACAATGTCTTTCATGTTTCTTGGTTGAAGCCATATGTAGGTCCATTGTAATATCAGAAGAGCAACAACCAGATATGATCGATGAAGCTAAAGTTATAGAGCCAGAGCAAATTCCCCTCCACAGATGGAAGCATGGTTTCGGTCACAGAATCCGATAGTTTTACACGAAGTTTAAAGACAACGGAACCCATGAAGCAGTTTGGCTCAATGAAGAGTTCTTTTAGGACTACCCCCAGTTGTTGGCGGACTACTTGGAAGCTTTGAACCTGCCGCCAAGTTAAGCAGGAGGGAAGGTCACGTGCACCCTGCACTGGGGTACACAGTGACACACTAGCATGATTGTCAGTGCAACATTTGTCTCCCCTCTTTTAGGGTCTAACATGATCCTTGGGATCCAGTGGTTTAGACAGTATGCACCCATCTTGATTAGAGGCAGGACACTTTTAGTATCGTTGAAGGTTTTCCTGAGCCTCTTATGATTCGTGGGGATCGGAGCATTCCTGGAATTCTACTCATTTTCCACATTCAAGCCCAACGAGCCATCCGAAAAGGAGCAGAGTGTATGTTACTATATGTTTGCTCTCAGCGTAATGCAGTTCGAATAGCACCCGTAGGGGAGCAGCCAGATGGTTGGTCTTTTGTCTCAATACAACATCATGTTGTGCGACGACCTTCCACTAAATCTCCCACCCAGTAACCCTGAGGACCATCAAATAGAGTTGGTTCCTGGTTTTCGAACCTCCAAGCAAGTTCCCCTCCCACCTTTCTAAGGCATTGGAGAGCGAGCTGGAGCAGTAGTTAGCCCAGCTACTCCGATCCGTATTTATCCGACCATCTTCCTCACCTTTTGCTGCTTCCATTGTGTTTGTCCAAAAGAAGGATAAGTCCGCACACTTATGTGTGGATTACAGGGCGCTCAATAAGCTAACAATGAAGAATAGATTATACATGGAATTCTATTGTCATGGAAATTTCTCTTTTATTATAAAAATGAATTACTAGAAATTCTCATTTTTTCTAATTAACTATTTATGTATAAACATAAAAATAAATTTTTCCATGGTTATGATGAGAATTATTCAATTAACCTAGGATGATTGATCCTAAAATATGGTAGGAAGTCCTCTTTTTATATTATGTATAAAAATAATTTGTGTGTTAATTTTTCAGAAATTTTATCATAGCTCCGCTGCTATTACTGATAATTTTTAATAATTTTGAAAGCATAAAGTTTTAGTAATACAATATGATAGAATAACTATGATTTGGATCAATATTCAATTATGGACTTGATTCTTAAGTTTTTCATAAATTAAGTAGCATAAAAGCATTAAAAAGCCACTTCTTTGGCCTCTAATTTGACAAGCATAGAAATTACTTTTAGATTTGAGAATTGCTTCATGAAAAGCATCATTTGAATATAGAATTGGTCATAGGAATGACCATTCTTTGAGAGAGAGAGAGAGAGATATGCTTAAAAAATATTTTAATTTAAGCATAAATGTAAAATTTATATGATTTATTACTAAAATTCATCAGAGAGCTTCAATTGCATTAAAGAGTCATTCAATTAAATACTTCTCAAGCTTGAAAAGGGTTGAGAAGTGAGAAATATTTAGAGATTAAGAAAAAGACCATAAAGTCACACTTTACCTCTTATTTTACTTGATTTTTTAGTCTAAGGAGAGGCTCCCAACCAATCAATTGGTTTAGTATGTTGATGAAGACTCCAAGGAAGGTTGAAGAGAGAGAAGCTCCAATCTCTCCAATTTGTAGAGGATTTTTAGAGGATAATAGAAAATATGCTTATTTTAGAGTAATACTGGCATGGTCTAGTTCACAGATGAGAATACAAAAGAATGAGGGTCTATTTATAGGTGAGGGAGGCCACTAACTGAGTCCAACTAAGCTCTAGGTGGCCACCAAGAGAGAGAGAGAGTAATCTCCAAGAGAGGTTGGAGGAGAGAGAAGCTCCAAAGCTCTCAAGAGAAGAGGGAAATTAGAGAGAGAATAGAATTAAGCTAATTTAGAGAAAATACTAGCATGGTAATGCTCCAATATGAAAATACAAAGGAATGAGGGTCTATTTATAGATGAGCAAGGCCACTATCCTATTGTCCCTCTGGAACCTTATTTGGATCTTAATCCAATTTTTTTTAAAAATGTGAACCCTTAGGCTAAGGTCCTTAATATACATATTCAATTAATTCCTAATGCACATTGAAAAATTTATTTTGAACTTCTATTTTAGGGAAATTTATCTTAGAGGTTAGGAGAAATTTTATATTCAAAAATATCTCAATTCTAAATCACCTCTCTCTAGAACATTTTCTCTTTCTGGGCCAAAACAAGGAAAAACAATATTTTTCTTGCATTCTGAAGTAGGGCATGATTACAAGAAATTGAGGTAAAAGCTTATATTTTATTCAGGACTGAGGAGGAATCTTACATCCTCTCCCACTTGAGAAACGCGAGATGTCCTCATCTCGCAAAGAGGGGATAATCCTTTACTAACCCTTCTTCTTTCTCCCAAGTGGCGTCCTCTAAAGGTAAGAACTTCCACTTGACCAAAAATTCTCTGAAGACTCTGCTCTTGAGAATCTTCTCCCGAACGTCAAGGATTTCTTCGAGTTGGAGAACCAACTGGCCTTGAGTCGGAGAAATCAACTGTTTATCATCAAGCACGTGACTCGGACTGGGTACATACGTACTTTTTAAGTAAACTGACCTTGAGATGGGGAGGCAGAAGGAGTTCATAAGCTAGATCTCCTATTTTCCTAGTGACGGCGTACGGCCCACAGTATCTTGGAGACAGCTTTTTGTACTTCCCTAGAGATAAAGAACTTCTCTTGGGTCTTACACGAATGAAAACCATATCTGCTTCTTCAAACACTCTCTCCGATCTCTTCTTGTTAGCATATTGCTTTTGTCTATCCTGGACAGACTTAATATCTTTGCGGATTGCCTGCATTTGCTGCTCCATATCATCATCTGTCTGGACATTTCGACCCTAATCAATGGGTCGGACTATGTTAATGGCGTGAGGCAATCTTGTCCGTACAGAGCTTTGAATGGACTCATCCCGATACTTCGGTGATAAGATGCATTATAAGCAAACTCCACTAGATGTAAGTAGCTTAGCCACTTTTTGGCTCTCAGCCGCAGCATGACCGAAGAATATCTTCAATTACCTGGTTTACTCTTTCAGTTTGACCATCTGTCTTTGGATGATAAGCTGTACTGAGATCTAAGGAAGTTTCTACTGCTTCGAAGAATGCAGTCCAGAACCTTAATGTGAACTTAGAATCTCTGTCTCTCACTATTCTTCTGGGTAAGCCATGCAGTTTGAAAATCTCTTTGAGGAAGACTTTGGCAACATCCACTCTGCAGAGTAGGTTTCTTTTACTGGAATCAAATGGGAAACCTTGGTCAATCTGTCAACTACCACAAAAATGGAGTTGTAACTTGATTGCACTAACGGTAATCCAGTAACAAAATCCATATTGATACATTCCCACTTCATCTGTGGAATGTCCAAGGGATGTAGCTTACCTGGCATCTTGACTCTTTCTTCCTTAACTCTCTGACACATTAAGCACTGACGTACATTATTGAGTACATCCCTTTTGAGTCCTGGCCAGAACAAGCTCTTCTTTACAGACATGTAGGTCTTTATGAACCCTGGATGCCCAGCTATCAGGCTATCATGGGCTTCTCTCAGAATGTTTCCCTATCAGGCTATCATGGGCTTCTCTCAGAATGTTTCCCTTTGCTTCCTCATCATTAGGAATGCACAACCGATTATTGTAATACATGCATCCTTCGTCCATTTTGTACCCAAGAACTCGACTCATTTCCTGAGGAGTCTTGCTTTCCTACATCAGTAGGGTAGCAATGGGGGCAAAGAATCTGTCATGCATGATTTTCCCTCTTGCTTCACTGGTCAATGGATTTGATACTAATGTAATTGCAAGCAAGGAGACTTTCCTACTGAGGCTACCACATTTTCTTTCCCTGGCCGGTACTTTATCTCAAAGTCAAATTCCTGCAAGGTCTGCATCCACCTTCTTTGACGCATGTTGAGATCCCTTTGGGTGAAGATCCACTTCAGACTTTGATGATCTGTCATCAAGGTGAATCTCTGTCCCAAGAGATAATGTCTCCACAACTTCAGAGCATAAACGTCTGAGGGTAACTCCAAGTCATGGACGGCATAATTTCTCTAATGCGTTGTGAGCTTTCTGGATTCATAGGCTACTGCATGACCTTCCTGCATAAGTGCACCACCTAGGACAAAACCACTGGCATATGTGACTACCTCAAAGGGTAAGGAAAAATCTGGCAATTTTAGGATAGGGTTGGTTACTAAAGCTGTTTTCAGCTTATCAAAAGCACTCTGACACATAGCAGTCTACTGAAATAGGGTGCTCTTCTTGAGAAGGTTAGTCAAAGGGGATGCTATCTGAGCATACCTGGGTATAAAGATTCTATACCATCCAGTTAGTGCCAAGAATCCTCTGACTTCTTTCACTATTTTGGGCTCTAACCACTCCACAACTACTTGGATTTTAGCGGGGTCAAGAGAAATCCCGTCTTTAGATACTATGAATCCCAAGTATTCTACATGGTCAGCAGAGAAAGTGCACTTGCTCTTCTTTGCAAAGAGTTGGTGCTTCCTTGGGATCTCCAAGACTTTGCGCACATAATCTTCATGATCAACTGCATTCTTGGAGTATACTAGGATGTCATCAAAGAAGACAAGAACAAATTCATCCAAGTATTCTGTGAGAATATCCTGCATGAGACGATTAAACGTCGCTAGGGCATTAGTTAATCCAAATGGCATGACTGTAAACTCATAATACCCATAGCGAGTATTGAAAGCTATCTTCAGGATGTCTTGTTCCTTGATTCTGATCTAGTAGTACTCGGATTTGAGATCTATCTTCGTGAACATTTGGGTTCCACTTAACCGATCCAGAAGTTCATCGATCCTAGGGATAGGATACTTATTTTTAATTGTTGGCTGATTTAATCCTCTGTAATCAATACAGAGTCTTAATGTTCCATCTTTCTTTTTCCGAAAGAGAACGGGCGCACCCCAAGGTGAAACACTGGGTCTTACGAATCCTTGCTCTAGCAGTTGCCTTAACTGCTCCTTAAGTTCTATGGCTTTTGGAACTGGCATCTTGTATGCACGCTGGGCTACTGGCTGAGCTTCGAGGGTTAACTCGATCTCATGATCTACTTCACGAGTTGGAGGCATCTCAGTCAGCTCTTCAGGGAACACATCGGCATACTCACTTAACCACTCTAGTTTCTTAGCCTTGCATTTTATGTCTATTGGATTCATCTTAACGACATAAACAGCTTGCCTCTTTCTGAGTCCCTTTAACAATTTAGAAGCTTTGACTAATTGCAGCACTGGGGATCCGGAAATTCCAGTTCCTTGAACTTTATTCCTGTGAAGATCAAGGAAAGAGATGGTTCCATTGTGATAGTGAATGTCAGCCTGATTCTTATGGAGCCAATCTGTTCCAAGGATTCCATCATAAATTCCCAAGGGTAGGACTCTGAACTGGCAATCTGTTACGTTTCCATCTAGATTAAACTGAATATGGTCTGTCTCAAGGTGTATGAATTGGTTTTTGATTCAGGACTAACTTACGTAGACATCTTGGGGAAATAAAAGAATGTGTACTGCCCGAATCAATCAAAAGCTTGAATTGTTTACCCTTGTACTCTGCTGGAGTTTGGAGAACTGAGAATTGACGATTTGGCCCCTGATGCTCAATGGCGGCATAGATCAGTCCTTTTTCTTCCTCCACTTTCTCAGCTATTGTGACGGCTCTAGCTGCTGCAGTTTGAGATGGAACTCTCTCTCTTTGGTTTCCCCAATTCTAGGAGGGAGTTCTGAGGCTACTTTGCATTGAGGTTGCAGGTTGAGCTGGCACACTTCTGGGGTTGCCCTGGTTTTGGCGAGGAGGATCGTGATTGGACTAATACGAAGGAGTCGGTCTCTGAACTCTGGGACCTTGGCTTTCCTGAGCCCACGACGAGTGCGAGTAGGTCGTTGATCAAACGACTCGAGCTCTCGATAGATCTCTGCATAGATCCTCTTCTCCTCCTCATCTTGCACTTTGTTTACACTCTCAAGAGTGCCCCCAGTGAGCTTGAATGCATCCACATTCACCTACATTGTACAATGATCAAGTGACAAGCAATGTATTAGAATTTGGTTCCAAATTTCAATAAACATTGAAGTTTGAAATTTGAATGCTTATAACTTATAACTTATAAGTTCTAACTTATACATGTCTCGCCGATTCCATCTTTTGCATTGCGCGCACCATGCGCAAGTTAGCGCGGCAATACACTAGCCGCTCTAACTGTTGCGTGCTCAAGCGATTACGTAACTTTGTGTGTACAAGTGAGTAGGAACTCCAGTTCCTCTCACATGCACTTGAAGAGCAATCCTGAGCTAGGATTCCCAAAGCCACCTTTTGGAGGCTTGAGAGCGCATACCCAAATGTCTCCCACCAAAAGGTGGGCTTCACAAGGGATTCCCTCTTCCAACAGGTAGTAGATGCAAACGCGGCTCCTCCCCTTTGGTCATTGTAGCTTATGAGCTCCTCAAGGAACTTCCCATGGTGATCCTCCGGCAATGCTTTGGGCAAGTAAGCATCTCGGGCTTCAAGTAGCTCCATGTTGGTAAAGAGGGCGGGTGATTTGTAAGCCGGATGCAATAAAGCGGCAAGACCATGGATAGGTCTTTGCATCCACTTCCATCTCTTCTCCACAATGGCCAACATACCATCGCGCTTCTCCTCGTCGATGGAAGGAGAAGCGCGTAACTCTACTATGGCCTCTCTCATGAAGTGAACAAGAAGGCCCATGGTGGCTCCCTCCATGTCGGTCATCCGCAATACCCTATAGAAGGGCGTGACCGCAATGACAATAGTGCGGACCGACTGCCAAAACTCCTCCTTCAGGCAAAGCCGTTGCATGGCTTTGGCCTCGGCCGATTCTCGCTCATCCCACTCATTCCACATTGTGGAGACCACTATTTGGCGAAGGGAGGATTTCACATCGTGGAGGCGCTCCAAGAGGAGCCACATGTAGGCGAAGCGTGTAGATGAAGGCTTCTTCAATTCCAACTTGCTATGTTCGCGGAACATGGCAAGCACCTTCACCTTTGTGGTGAAGAAGGTGACAATAGAGATAGCTTCGGTCATTACTTCCTTCATCCACACTAACTTGCCCATATCCTCCATGAGCAAGTCAATGCAATGGGAGGCACAAGGCATCCATACTATGGAGGGATAGTCCTCCTCGAGCAACTTCCCCATCTGACGGCAATTTGAAGGGTTGTCGGTGATTACTTGCACCACGTTCTTCGATCCAACCTACATGTCACAATGCACATGAATGGATGCAATGAGCGTATGCGGTATGAGACTTGAGTCATGATATAGCCACATATGATCATATCACATATACTAAAGCCTAAACTTTAAAGACTTGAGTGCAATTTGAAAGTTGAAACTTACCTCCATGATGGCTTGCTTGATATGGCGATATATGAATGCACCTGATGTTTTCCTCCCCGCCTTTCCGGAATCCACGCCCCGCACAAAGTATGTGCCAAGAGGGCAAGAGACAAGTATATTGATGATGCCTCTCTTCTTCCGGTCACTCCATCCGTCGGAGAGGATGCTACACCCATACTTGGACCATGCCGCCCGCACCGGATTGAGAGATCTATCGATTCTCTCCCTCTCATCCACAAGCCTCTTCGTGTGCATGTCATGATAGGAGACGCCGGTCCATCCTTCACATGGATCCACATTTGCAATGGCTTTCACCATTGACTTCCATTGATCTACCTTGAGCACATGGAATGAGAGGTTACACTCAATAATGGTGTGTGCAATCTCTATATCCGCTAGCCGTTGCCGTTCTCGGAGATGTGATAGAGAAGAAGAGAACCCCCCGGTGGCTTGGGCTAGAGTGGCTTGCCTCATGGGAGACTCAAGCCTTTGTCTTTTTGAGGAGGCGGAGGCGGCACCGATGGAGGTGGCGGGGGAGGATGTATCACAAGGCGGGGAAATGACCTCATCATCCGCCCTTGAGCTTCTACCACTATCATAGTGAGCACCCAATCCACCCTTGATCTTGTTGAAGATCTCATCGGATATAGCAAGGGGAACTTCCTTGCATGGCGCAACTTGCCCCCCCACCTTTCCAACATGTTGGAGAAGCCTAGTAACTCCACTTGTGTATTGTTTGCCACAATACTTACGAGTCCACCTATATGACTTGGACTTTCCATCGGCTTTCTCTACATGGATAGCATGCACATTGAAGGCTTCATTCTTCTCCCTTGTCATTGTAATAGAGAGAGAGAAGTTAGAAGATTCAAGAGATGGATAGGCTTGAGAGAGAGAGAGAGAGAGAGGCTTGAGAAAATGAGAGAGTGAGGCTTGAGTCTTGACTCTTGAGAGAGAGAGAGCCTAAAGGCTTGAGAGAGGGCCTATGGGGGAGAGAGTGGCTTGAAAGTTGAGAGTTGAGAGTTGAGAGAGAGAGAGAGAGAGAGAGAGAGAGAGGGGCTTGATGGTCACTTGAGCAAGACTCAAGAGAGGGGGGGAGGCTTGAAAGTTGATTGTCATGACTCACTTGAGTAATGAGAGGCTAGAGCTTAGGGGGTGGGCATTTTATAAGCATGTAGCATGTCCAATGGGCCAAGCAAACACATGGGCCACAAAGCAAGCCAAAAACAGCCAGCAAACGGCTATAAAATGGCGAAAGAAATGACGCAGGCGGCAGCGAAACGGCTATAAACGGGCATATCGTACCGTACGATATCGTACCATACGAACCGTACCATACGAACCTGTTCGTACGCGTACGAGAAACAACTATGGCCCAAACCCTTGACAACCGAAACACCTGTTTTCGCTTCTAAGCTCTTCCCTCTGCATTCTAGAAAGAGCCGGAGTTCTCGGAAAACAACTTCGAGGAAAAGATTTCCTTCATTCCTGAAATTTCCCGTCTCCTGATTCTGATTGGAACCTTGGTGTCTCTTTGGAGGCGGAAGGTTGGAAGAACTTCTCGGTGTTTGGAACCTTTTGAAGGATAAGGGAGCTGGCTTTGGCGGGACCTTAACAATAAAGGCCTTGGCGAAGTCCTTCGCCATTCTTACTGCTTCAGCCATTGAAACTGGCTTGGCATTCTTGACTAGGGTATCCAAGGGTTCGTTCATTCCCCGAATGAACCAGGCCATCAGCTGTTCTTCATCTAGCGCGGTGGCGAGTATTTGAGGAGGAGAGCGAACGCTTAGTGATACTCTTCAATAGTTTTGCTCCCTTGGGTTAACTCCAAGAATTCATTCATCTTGGTTTTCAAAAATCCGGGAGGACAAAATCTCTTCCTTAAGTAAGTCTTGAGATCATTCGAGGTCTGGGTGTTCCGATCCAGATGGTTTGTCTCACAATGATTTCTCCATGCCACTCTGGTTGTTTCGACTATCTTTAGCCTTACAAGAGCCATTTTGCTCCTCTCGTTATATCCGGTGACATCGAAGTATTCTTCCATTGCTTTGATCCACTTCTCCACAGCCTCGTCCAAGTTTTCCCCTTCGCTCTTAAAGGGACCTGGTTGAGTTTTGTGAAGGGCTTTGCGAACATGGGGGTCAAGCTCTTCATCATCTCTGAGAGGATCTAGCTGGCAGCCACTGTTCGTGCGTCTCATGATTCTGCCAGAAAATGATACATCATTAAATTTCTATTTGATTTCGTTATCGAGATCCTAAGACTTAAGAGGTTCAGAAATAATTACTTAAACGATCTTATTAGAGATCTATGGCATACGTCCGAGGGATAGATCTTATTTCTTCACTTATATAACTGGAAATTTTCCACAAAACACTTCTTTATTTATATAAAGGTTGTAATATGTACATAGAGCATCCAGGCTTCGGAAAGTCAAAACCTCCACGGAAAACGCATGAGATGGTGATATTGGGCTACAAACATGCCACGGTACAATTGTTCCCTTACTTCTAAGGGTGCTACTATCTTTCTTTTCGGAACAAAATAGCTAAGAAGTCTATAAATATGGCAAGATAGTCTGAAATCTGGAGGCGTGGGGCGATACAGGATCTGTAACTTGGTTGAACACAATGCTAATCAATACACTTAAATACACTAAGATTTGAAGGACACTTGCTCATATACAAGAAGTAAATTGCTGAATTGACAAGAGACACACAATGAGCCGGAACGGCCGACCCCTTCCTTGAGTAAATTGTATTACTATTGGAGAAATTCAATACATAGCTTCACGGGCATCCATTGCCAAATCCTCCATGCCAATGCATATGAAATTCAACATTTAGAAAACAATGGTATGTCGATGTAGATCACCAAGGAGCTGCCTTGATGCCCGGCCCGACTTCAATGCCCATATTCTCTACCATTGGCTCTATGTTCTACCAAGCAAGGTAGCAACATCTTCAAGAGCACATAGGACAAGAGAAATACTACACAGGGCGGCTAAACAAGGAGTCCTGCTCTTCTACTGAATAAGTAATGACAACACATTGTCCAATTAGCTTACTAGTCTTCATAGAAGTTGTTGCAAGCGGAAGCCTTCGCGTTGGAAGCTTTAGAAGTGTTGATATCTTCGATTTGCCGAAATCCTTCGCGACAAAAGTCTTCAAGAGGATGAAGGGAACCCTGGGAAAGCTTCCCCTATGGTTCAACTTGAGAAAGGAAGGCTGAAATTAGGGTTTTCAGCAAAAAGATTAGAAATTATAGCAAAAATGAGAGCTGTTTTACTGAATTTCAGTCATTGGGAGTGAGTAGGAGAGTGATTAGTACTTGGAAACACTCTTGGGGTCCAATCATGGGGAGATGCCCATTTATGAGTAAAAAGGAAGATCAGGTCCTGGACATTGAGTCTTGTCCGCCTCGAGACTTCAGTGAGTGTGAACTTGGAAGTGGTCATAATTTATAAGTGACTTTTGGGCGCCCAAACTTTAATGAAGTGGGAACGCACTCACTTATAAATATTGGCTAAGTCCTAAGGGCTATTTGAGCCTAGATTGGGTAATACTTACCACCTGTTCACATGCCACACAACCATGTCAGCAGACAGCGCTTCTAAACAATTGTCCGCAACTGAAATGCATCCAAATATGTCTGAAGCACATGCGGGCAATCTTTGAAGAACTCTTCATCTACCCATTTAGCATCAATGGGAAGATAGTTCTTAAACTTCACAAGGTAACACCTCACAACTTTGCCTGCAGGCAAGCTTGCGTTCCTTGTGATACACAATCTACTCTGGCTGCAAGATCTCCTCAAGCTCATCCACTTCTGGTGGATCCTCAATGATCATTTCATTGGGCTCCGGCCCTACATATACTTGCGAAGGAGACTCACATGAAAAGCATTGTGTATGTGCCAATGAGTAGGTAATGCCAATGTGAAAGCCACTTCATTGATCGTCTCGATCACTCGAAAAGGCCCATAGTACCTGGTTGCAAGCTTAGGATATGCACCCTCTTTGCCAGGCCTCTTTGCAAGTCTTGCTTTCTCAAATTTCAGCAATACCCAATCATTCTCTTTAACATCCAATTGCCTTCTATGCTTGTCGGCGGCAGCCTTTTTATGCTTGTCTTGTGACCTTGCAATGGCTGTCCGCACCTGAGCAAAAGCAATATCCAAGTCTCTTACATACTCATCAGCTGCAAATATCTCATCCTTTGTGCGAAGGATGGGTGGTAAAACCACCTTACCATAAACAATCTCAAACAGGGCCTTTCCCGTAGATGCATGCACTGTGTTGTTGTATGCAAATTCCACAAGCGGTAAGTACTTCTCCCAAGAAGACTTCTGATCCGCCACATAACATTTCAAGAGATGCAACACGGCTGAATTTGCAGCCTCACTTTGCCCATCCGTTTGAGGGTGATAAGCTGATGAGAAGTCCAATTTGGTGCCCATATTATCAAATAAGGCCCGCCAAAAGAGACTTGTAGTTCTGGGATCTCTATCCCCCACAATGGACTTCGGCATTCCATGATGTTTGAACACTTGTGCAAGATATATTTTAACCATATGCTCAGCTTTGATGGTCTTTTTGACTGGCAAGAAATGAGCTTGCTTGCTAAACCTGTCCACAATTGTCCAAATTGCATCATTACCCTGTTGGGTACGTGGCAAGTCCATAAGGAAATCCATTGTAATACTTTCCCATGGCTGCATGGGAATAGGCAATGGCTGAAGCAAACCTGGTGCCTTTTGCCTATCAAATTTGACCTTTTGACGGTGATACATGCACGTACATGTGCCTCTATGTCCTTCCGCATACCTGGCCAAAATAAATACCTGCATACCACTTATGCTGGCGTCTCTGCGCTGGGTCAGAAAAATATAATTTCTCAAAATGATTCACGAGCCTTGCTCTGCTCCTTCGAGACGTAGCGGAAGAGTGGATATGCTCAAAGGCAAAAGCAGTCATATCCTGAGATGGAGTGAGATCGGGAATACTAGATAAACATGGAACTTTCATCTATAAAATCCGATTCATCGATTAAAAGTCTTCATTAATGAAGCTTAAGGAATGAAAAAACAATATGTAGATGCTCTTTCTGAGTTTATATTATAAATCTTTGATAAAATTCATTTTTCCTTCTTAAGCCTTCAACAAAGCTTTGATACCAGCTTGGAGACCTCTGCCCCCTTCGCGCGGCCTCCTCCGGGGCGTTGGCAGCGGAAGCAGTAGCCTCTCGCGCAGAGCAGGGATTCCCACTCGAGGACTCACTCACAAATATCCGAACAAAAGACTAGCCCGGCAGTTCCTCTGGAACCGAACCCAGAAAAACTTCCCTCGCCCGGAAGGCACGGGCGATTCCGCTAGGAAAATCATCTAACGGGAGATTTATCTAACGGGTCAAGGCCTTAACTATCCAATCTGATCCGACCGAACCCATAGGTCACATGGCCAGATCAAGGAAGAGACTTGTACTTGGTTCATAGAATCACCGCTCTTTTTCCCCTTAAGCGAGACACAGCTGCTGATTCTTTCCCACAGAACAAGAATCTTCTAGAGACTTAGATATCTGTGGGACTGGAGATGAAGACGAGATGGCCGCTACCGATGAGGTAGAGGTTGTCTGAGCACGAACATAAATCAATGCTCTTGCCGCTCCCTTGTGAATAGCTCGTCGGGCCTAGAGATGAGAAATCAATGGAATGCCAAGAATACTTCTATCCCCACGAATCATGACAGGCTCAGGAAAACCTTTATAGATAGTAAAAGTGTCTTGTCCCTAATCAAGAATAGGCTCATACTAACGAAACCACTGGATTCCTAAGATCATGTCACACCCCAAAAGAGGCGAGACAATGAAATCTCGTTGGAATAAGGCCTTTTGAACTCCAAAGGCAAATTGTTGTGCCTTTTGAGATATGTGGGTGTGGAGACCAAGTGTAAACCCATCCATATCCAAATGATATGGCACTAATGTACAACTCATTGTGTTAGCCAATTGGGGAGAGATGGCGTCCTCAAAACTGCCCATGTCAAATAGGACTACAAACCAGCGGCCCTTTGCAGAGCCATAAGCTCGGATGAGGCTTTTCTGTGCAGCATCTCTCTCACCCTCCTACTTAGCATCAAATACCACGGATGACATTGGATGCATATAGGCTCCTCTGGGAGTAGTCCCGTATATGGTTCCAATAATCTGGATGGAAGGCATTATGTGTCCTCCAATGATCTAGAAGGTCCAACCGATCACATACATGGTTGATCTTCTTGGTAACTTGAAAAGACCCATATACCATTATTCCCATTTCGTGACTTAGGCAATCCAAAGATAAAATCCATAGCAATACTCTCCCAGAGAACATTCAAATGGGTGCAATAGTCCTGCTAGTGTTTGTCAATCAAACTTGATCTTTTGATAAACCAAACATTCTCGAACATAAAGCTCAATGTCCTTTCTCATACTTAGGCCAATAAAAGTAGCTCTCCAAAGCTTGAAGTGTAGGCAAGATGCCTCTATGCCCCATGTAGGATGGAGCATAGTATTCTTCGATCACTTTTGGTCTCAAATCCTTTGTCTCACGTAAACGGGTTTGAATCATAAGAAAATTCTCTTTGATGACATAAGAAATCACCAAATCTCTATTCAGCAATCTATTCCAAATATCCTAGAAATCCTCATCGATAGCATAAAGATCTTTCATAGGCCACAACATGGCCCTCTTGGTTCTAAAGCAATCTTCCTGAGGCATCACATTCAACCATAAAAGGTTTTGACAAATATGAAATAATCAACACTGGGCCTTTGCTAGCATAAAGTCTCAGTGCTTCAAAGGATTCCTTTTCAGCTTTGGTCCACAAAGATCCCACGACTTTCTTTGTCAAGTCTTGTGTTAAAACCCTAAGATCTCTCTAGATAATTGTTATGCATAAACATGCAAAAATCAGGCATTAACTCATCCACCCGACCACCCCCGAGCCCAAGGGATGTACACATGAAATATAATGAAGTACATCATACCTTTACTTTGATGTCCCATACCATCAAAAGGTATAACTCCAATCCAATAGCATGTAGCTATAGTGTGAAATGGTAGGGGAGTAGATATGATCCTCTACACAAGAGACCACAGCCTAAGCCTCCAAGCCCCCAAGCCCCCAAGCCTCCCTTGAGTGTGCCCCATGCCCCTATTATATAGGAGGGCCCTCAAGCAACTCTTGACTCTCCATTTCCCATGTGTGACCCTTGGATGCCTGACCCTAACCTTAACCCTTAAGGTTAGTCCTAACCCATGCTCCACTAGAGCTTGCTCCCATGCTCCCATGCTCACAAGCCTAATGTGGGTTAGCCTCCTAGTATATGTACACATAATGTGCATATAACATCTTGCTATGGGCTAGCCTCCACTGCAAACCACTTGACGAACTTCTTGGCATGATGTCAATCTGATGATCTTCCAGTCCCTCTGGCTTCTTGCTCTGGCTTGTCTCGAGACAATTTGCAGCCATATGTCTCTTCTTTCCATATCGGAAACACTTCTCTTCTTTGGCGTATTCCTCACATTGCTTGAGGGACAATCTTCTTCAAAAGAGTGGAGGTTTGTCCCCACTCTCATCCTTCTCTAGAGACTTGGCTCTTGATGGGATCAGCCTTTAAACTTCTTCTTTTGAGGTGGATCCCGATTGTCGTTCTTTGTCTTGCCCTCCATCCAAGGAATGCACAAAGCCTCGGCTTGCAAAGCTTTGTCTTGGGCTTCCTCCAAAGATTTCGGACCAGCCATATACACTGCTTGCATAAGCTTTGGTTGAAGTCCATTCACAAACTTTCGCATTTCCATTAGCAATGGGATAAGAGTATATGAAGTAAATTTCAATGAAACAACTGAAAGGTTGTTAAGGTAAGTAGCCATATTCTCATCGACTTTTTGATTTACCTCATCCCACTCTTTTGCACATCTGCTTCAAAGTTTGTGGGTATAAACTTCTTGTTGAATATAACCTTGAAGTTGGTCCATGTCTTTGACTGGGTCCCTTCTTGTACTACTTTTGGCTACCAATTCATCCTTTAAATGCATGTGAACCATACAAAGCTTGGACTTTGCAGAGAAGACCTCTTCTCCAAAAGCGGCATCAAACTGCTTAACAAGTTGTACAGTCAGGCCTGTAGGAGCTGTATAAACTGAACGATCAAGCCTGATATGGTTATGCACAGTAGTGTGGTCCTATTTGATAGCTGTCGAACAATTGAAGTACAATTGCAGGACAATTATACTACAATGGCTCTACACTGTAGTACAGCCCTATCAGATAGCTATCGTACAATTGTAGTACAATTGCACGGCACTATTTGTATAGTCTGTAAGTGTGAAACATGCCGTACACCATACCAATGCCTGCACTTGCTGACTGTGAGGCTGTTGGAAACTCTCGATCTGCTCATTCTTCACTTTTGTCGCATAGAAGTGTGCCAGAACACCTTGTACCACACCAGAATGTCCATACATAGCCCTAGAAGTAGGCTACCAGCTGAGGGGAGCACTTGGGAGCAATTGACTAGCCTCCATGCGCCTACTATATCCACATCAGTCCCTAAGCCACCTTTTTATAGTAAACTGGCCTTGCTTTTGCTGTTGCTTTCCATATTTTAAAACAAGAATTTGATTCTCAATATCTTGGTCTTCTTCCAATAGGCACCTAGCAAAAGGGTGTCCACATGAATAAGAGTTGTCCTTGGTCCAAAAGCACTTTAATAACTTGGTGTGGACGCGTGCAAACGCAAGTTTAGTGGTGACATGTACAATTAATGCTTAAGCAACAAATATACTTACCACCTGCAAAATCCATGAGAACACCATGTTAGTTTGTGCTCACACCTGTTCACATGGGTGTCCAAGCATCCCTAGCCCCATGGACAACACATGCAGTAAATGTTAAGCTTTTAGCTTAATTGAATATTCTTAAATATAATTAAAGAGATTAATACTTAAATACTTGAGTAAATATGAGGCAAAGAGCGGAAAGCTGTGTTGTGTTGCATTGAAACATAAGGCCTTGTTAAAATAGAGTGTGAATAGGTACGAATGAAGAGGCACATCCTTGACGAAATGGTGTGACTCTTGAATGAATAGTCATGTCCTTTGGGTGTGGAGATGCGTCCTTTGATCAATAGATGTGTCTCTTTGAAGAGATGTGTCCTTCGGTGATGACCCATGTGATAGGGTGTGACCCTTCACTGGTGTCCTTTCAATGATTGAAAGCTAATCAAGAGTAGTTAGAGAGATAAAGTCACAATCGTGACATTCTCTCCCGCTTAAAATAAGACTCTGGCTAAATAAGCGACTTCTGATGTTGCTAAAGATCTTCGTCAGCAGCAGGCCATTTATGCTTGTGGTGAAACTTGCATTAAGAAATATTGAAAAAGTTTCCTCTATTGTCTTGTTGTCATGCTTTCAATGCTAAATCCCAAGTCATAGCATCATTCTTTAATGTCTTCTCTTTGTCTGCTTCCAAATGTTGGACTTGAAGTTGACTTGGCTATGTTGCGCTGTAGAAGAATCTGAAGGTTCAACCATGAATTCTGTCAATGATACCTGAATAGTATCTGCTGGAGTGTTTGGCTTGATAGTAGTGAACTACTCATCCAATTTGTTAGAAGAATGTGTGAAATTCTCAGCAAAGCAATGTTGAAAACATTATCCTATTGCTTGATGTCAACTGTGTCATCCCGTGTAGGTAAGGTTGAAACAAGCGTTATATCCGCTTTGGTAGTCTCTGTGTCTTCAAAGAAGTCCATTGTTGGTGACTCATTATGTTGAGATAAAGAATCCAAGGACTTTTTAATATCATCTTGCTGTTCTTCTAAAATCATACTAGAAGAATCCTCGATGTTGTCATCAAGTGACTCAATTAAAGTTTGCCATAGATGTGTCAAGGTTAGGACTAACATGAAGGCCATGAGCTACTATATGTTTTCCTTTTAAATTAACAGAGCACTCTTTTGAAGTTGAAGGTTCCACATTATGGTTTTGAGGAGCATTGGTTTGTTTAGGGCCATAGTTGCTCCCGTACGTCGTACGACACTGTCGTACGGTACGATACGATATGGTACAGCACCGCATGGACCAGTTTTTTTTCTTTCTCCCTCTTTTGTTTTTGACTGTTGTTGTTTTGACTCTTTTTTTTTTAATTTTAATAATGGTTGTTTGGCTGTTTTTGATTGTTATGGGGCTTGCTTGATTTTGGTGTTCTTTTAGGCTCAGCAACCAAGGATCTGTGGATTTGACTTTTGGTGTGGATGCTAAGAATCAATTCTCTCTATTCTTCTGATCATTGCTCCGTATTTGGAGGGTTGAGGTGAGGCACCTTCCTTAGTTAGGGTAAAAAGAAGCAAAGGCTTCTCCTCAACTACTCTCTCTCTCTCTCTCTCTCTCTCTCTCTCTTCGCAGACCGTCTTCCAACAATTGGGCCTTGGTCCTTGGCCTTGGGTGGGTGCCTTGGACTCTTTGGCCTCCCTTTAAAAAGCTCTCCTCCAACCTTCTCTCCATCACAAGTTTCAAGCTCTCAAGCTCAAGCTCTAGCCTTTGAAGCTCAGGCTCCCATTGCTCTCAAGCTCTGTAACAACTCTTGAGCTCTCTATATGTTCAAATTGATAATCCATAAATTTACAAGTGTTAAAAAAAAACAAACCATACGGTACGGTAAATTCTCGCATGATATCGTACTACAGCGTATCGTATGATCGTGTCGGAATACGCAGCGGATATGAGACAAACAACTGAGAGCACACGCACGCAGCAAGACTCCATGATGAAGATGAGAGAACCACGAGCCTGAAAACGCGGGACTAAGTGTGGAAGAACAAACGCAGAAGATAGAGAGTGAGAAGCTATATGAACTCTGCTCTATATACAAGATCTAGTACAATGTGGGAGATGGGAGCAAGGGTAAATACCACCCCATAACACCAGTCGGCTAGCTCTAAATCAGCCGACAGGCTGCGAGGGTGTCCACGACTAGCAAATAGCCAGTCGGCCAGGACACATACAGCAGTCGGCCACCACAGATAGAGTCGGCCAGGACACATACAGCATTCGGCCACCACAGATAGAGTCGGCCAGTGCAGACAACCCTCCACGGCCCATAAAAATGGGGAAAAAACATGGAAAAATAAGGGAGAAATGGAGAAAGACCTAATGGGCGGGCACACCCACAATAGAGGCCCTAGTGTGTAATGTACAGGTAGGAGATGACTGCTAACACCCCCTCTCAGCTCCTAGATGTGGAACCAACCCCAATGAGCTGGAGTGTTGCCGGAGCATAGCTTGAGGTAGAGACTTCGTGAAGAGGTCAGCCGCATTGTCCTTCGTCGAACAAAACTCTAGCAAGATGTCATCAGCAAAAAACTTCTCACGAACAAAGTGACTTTGGATGACTGTGGGCTCCTCTTGTGGAAACCCAATCTCGCCAAGTAACCTCTGCAACCGCACCACCTCGCAAGCACCACCACAAGCAACCCGGTACTCTACCTCTGTAGACGACAAGGCAATAGTTGGTTGCCTCTTGCTGCTCCATGAAACAGCTCCTGAGCCAAGGGTAAAACTGTAGCATGATGTAGATCTCCTCCCCAAACTGAGTCACTCCAATCGTGGAGTCCGACTCTATCCGTCGTTCCCCCTCTAGTATCATAGAAGAGTCCAAGATCATTCGTACTCTGTGTTGGAAATAAGTGCACACTAGGTGTACTATTTCTCTAGTCTACATTTGTCTAGTCTCAGTTTTTGTCTTGAGTCTTGAGTGTGTGCCATGTGGCACCTCTACATTTATCCCATAAGCACTCTTGCTCAATGTCTTGTACTTGGCCCTATTTATTTAGGGGTCACATCAATGGAAACATCTCTCAGTTTTGCTTCATTCCTCTTGCACTCTTCTCCATGTTCTAGCTTAGTGTGATACCATGCTAGATTTCTAACATGGTATCAGAGCCATGCTCTAGCAGCTGCCCCCTCTAGATCTGGCCGCACCTCTACCTCTGCCCCGCCATTCTCTGCGCCATCTTCTCCTGCATCTGCTCTGCCATTTTCTGCTGGATCTGCCCGCTTCTCCCCTCAACCTACCTCTCCAGCTGCTGCCCGTGCTGCCCCTATCCTCAGTCTGCTGCAGCCATAACTGCGTTTTTTTTTGCCCGCCATACCAACCTGCCCCGTTTGCCTCTGCTCGACTTGTTGATTCTGCTCCAGCTTGCAACTCCAGATCTGCGCCAACAACTGCCCGTCATATTGGAACTGCTACAGCCTGCTGTACTGTTGCTGCTCTCCTTTGGCTGCCTTCTTCATCGAACTCAAGGGACTGTCTCTGCCTGGGATTTATTGCGCATCATCTAGAGGCAGCTGCAGATCGACTTTCTCCTGTTAACGAGCTATTTGCTGCATTCAGTTCTGCCATCGCTTCCTCTTGAAGAGTCTACAAGGTACTGTGCATTGTCTCCTTTAGTTTGCTGGTCAGTCCTTTTGTTATCCTCATATCTGCAAACTGCGGGTTCCTCATGCTTCGATGGGCTGTCACATGCTATGGCCTTGACAAGTGGTGAGAGAGCCGGCTTCTAAAAACAATTTGATCTCTTCTTTCATTCATTTCTGCAATCTTGTAAGGGAATAGACACTGCCCTTGCATTTTAGCAAGAGGTAAGACCTTCCCTTCTCCCTCATTTACTTCTCTATCTTGTACGGGATTAGACACTGCCAAATATGGTAAGACCTTCCCATCTCTCTCTCATATTTGTCTATGCTTTCATGCTATCTACCACCATTGATCACCAATGATGTAGATCATGGGATAATTGTCATGTCTACATGGACCTTGAGGAGGGATTATCTATCAAGGTCCATCTCTCTGTCTATCTACAATCAGTCAGTCTCTCTGTCTATGTGTCTATCTTGTGTGATCTTACAATCATATGTCTCTGACACTCTGTCTATCAGTCTATATGCCTCTCTTTTGTGGATTAGCTACCCACATTCTCTGGGCATTTTTTGTCAAGGTCCCCATTTATCTTCTATTTGTCAGACTCTCTCATGTCTATCTGACAGTCTCTCTCTGTGTGGGACCACTGTACTGGCTGATTGCCTCTCTCTCTCTCTGTCTATGATCCACTCTTGTCCCTACCCTTGTGGACCCATATGAGGATATCACTTGAGGAGGGATGTCTCAGGATCTTTGTCTGTCATGTCTTCTGTCTTGTCTCTCAGTCTATCAGTCTTTATGTCTGTCTTCTAGTCTTGTCTTTCTGTCTTCCTCCTAGTGTCCACTTAAGGAGGGTGTTGGAAATAAGTGCACACTAGGTGTACTATTTCTCTAGTCTACATTTGTCTAGTCTCAGTTTTTGTCTTGAGTCTTGAGTGTGTGCCATGTGGCACCTCTACATTTATCCCATAAGCACTCTTGCTCAATGTCTTGTACTTGGCCCTATTTATTCAGGGGTCACATCAATGGAAATATCTCTCAGTTTTGCTTCATTCCTCTTGCACTCTTCTCCATGTTCTAGCTTAGTGTGATACCATGCTAGATTTCTAACACTCTGCAGATACTGCAAGAGCCTCAATCCTGCGTTCCAATGAGTCTTCAAAGGCATCTGCATGAATGAGCTCAACAGCCCCACCGGGAAGCTCAAGTCCAATTTGGTGTTCAGCAACCAAATTAATGAACCAAACCGCTTCCGAAACAAAGAGGCATCAACCTGCTCACAAGGATCATCAATTGTAACTTTGGTATGCCAAGTTTTGGGAACCTGCTGAAGACCATACAAGGCCTTCCGAAACCTGTAAACCACCCCCTCTGAACCTGGAACCTCAAAGCCTGGAGGCTACTCAACATCCACCACCTCCTGCAAGTCACCATCTGCCACTTGCATGGCTTTCCTACAAGTCCTCTAGGAAAGAGCTTCCTCAACTGCAAGAGGCTCTTTGTCCCAACTAATACGAGACATCGGAGCATAGTTCACCTATAAAGGCTCCTCTGACTGACGAACGCAAGAACTAGAATGTTCCTGCCTACTGCTGCCAATATCTGGCAAGCCATCCACCATCTGGTCCCAGAAAGCCTGTTGCAGCGTATCGACATTCAAGTGGTCATGACGAAACTGCCACACATCACCGAATCTGTAAGAGAGAGTGCTGAGAGTTTGTAGATCCCATTCTCCACTCCTCCTTCCCATACAATCTAGCCTGTTGCTTTGTCCCGGAGAGCAACAAAATGCTCCTCAAACTCCACCCGTACACCAGTATTGCAAACCTCATGCACTGACAATAGATGAAAACCAAGAGATGGGACAAAAAGAACCTAGGAGGAATGCTTCCCCCCTCTGCCATCGGGAACGATCTCTAACCTGCTCTCACTGTGAATAGGTATAGTGGACTCATCTCACCAATCAGGATGTGACCTACGTGCCTTCGAAGATCCTGTAATAACTCCCGGGAAGGAGTTATGTGCCTGGAAGCACCACTATCAAGAATCCACTCCCGAGTGTCCCTAGCGGTGAGTCCAACCGCCTCCCTGCTCGAAGAAGATGAAACGCCAGTGTGCATAATCTCCTAGTGCACAAAAGCTGGAGTCTTCACGATTACTGTTGAGGAATCTGCACCCTTCTCGGTGCTCTGCTTAGACATTTCCTCCAATAGTGGCCTTTCTTGCCACAATTGTTATAGGTCCTCTTTGCCTTCAAGGCATCACGATCCAAGTCGGGCTCCTGCTCGCAAGACTTCTCGTGTGAAGACTTCCCTTTGCCCTTAATGCGGCCTTGCGACCGCTGGCCAGTCTAGGCCTTAGAACCTCTGCTCTGTGGAGGGTTCGTAAAACGTTGTTCCTGGTCCAAGACCATAGGCACAAGTTCCTTCCACATGATGGTGCTGAGCCTGCCACTGGTGATCAAAGAGGAGTAGAAAGCTGAGTACTGAGAGGTCAGATGAGACAGCAGAGTGATGGCCATGTCCTCTGAAGTTATCTCCTTCCCACCTGAAGAACCTCCTGTCGAAGAGCCTGCAACTTGTTGATGTGCTCCCGCATCGTCGAAGACTGTGTAGGATCCATCACCCGCATCTGCACTTCCAAGGAAATCCGCTTCATGGGTGATACCCTGTTATACAGAGAAGCTAAATGTTGCCAAATCCCTCTGGCCAGCGTCATATGTTTGATATGATTTATCACCTGTGGTGTGTAATTAAGGAAGATGAAAGAATGCACACGAGCATTGACATGATCCCACAACTGTGCCTGAGCCTCCCATTCTTTCCGAGTAGAGGGTAACAGCTCCCCGTCCTCCAACTCTGGCCGTGGAACTCCAACAATTATGAAATCAGCCAAGTCATAAGACTCCAATACAGACTCCATCATAACCTTCCAGATGCCATAGTTGGTTCCGTCCAAGTGTCGATCCACCGGGAACGTGGGGAGAGTAGGGATCTTCACGTGCTTCTCAGCCATCTTGTCACATGCACTCTGCACTCAGTGCATGGTGACAAGATGGCTCATCATCAGCAGTGCAACAGTTGTACAGTATTAGAACCCAGTAGGATGATATTTGTCATACGTCGTGACCCCATTGTACATCCTTAGTCTAGGATAAGTCAGGCACGAGCTACGTAGGTCATTCCTCAGCCTTAGTGGGTCAATCAGTCAGTCAAGTCCCTTAACCCACTTGGAGAGAATCATTCATGCATGTAGAGTCAGTAGAAGCCTTTGGGTTTGCATCAGAAAGCACTCTGCAGTCTGCATAATATGCATTCATATGCCTATGCATCATTTAGAACATCCCAGAAGCCTTAGAGAATTTACTAGGATTTATCTGGTATTTTTTCCATATTTTATAGTATTTATTTAGCATTTATTGTCATTTATAAATATAAACTTTATTAAATGACCAGCCAACTTGACCAACCTCTAGTTAGTATAAATAGGCTTGCATAGGGCTTAGTTTCTCATTCAATCTTCAGTGTGCTAAGAGCTTTCCTCCTCAACCCTAGGAGTTCCCTTGCCTTCAGCACTAGAGTAGTCTCATCCAGCCCTTGGAGTGCTTGAGTTTGCTTCAGCCAACCTTGGTTCTCCAACACATGCATGTGAACAGCCATAAGCGCATCAGATCAGCCCCAAATCAGCATAAGATACCTGCGTTTTCTGCATTTGAACAGTCGCCTGCTTTCAGCATCTATTCAGGCCAGAATTCAGTCTACAGCCCTGCGTCTTCTGTCCAGCATCAGCATTCAGCTTGCGTTTTCTGTCCAGCATCAGCATTCAGCCTGCGTTCCAGTCCAGCATCATCCCTACAGGTCTGCGTTTCAGTCTACAGCAGTTCTCAGCCCTGAATCAGTTTACATCAGTATCCAGCCTTCAGTACATCATCCAGTCATACACCAGCCCTCTGGTGAAGGTAACACAGCATTCATAAGCATTTACAGCATTCTAACGTAGCTTAGAACAGTCCACCATCTCCTTTTCTCAGCCTCAGGTGTGCAGCCCTTCCTCATGCCCTTGGGAAGAGTGCATAGGCTCGAGATCAGTTCATCAAGGTGTTTCTACAGCCGTGTACAGTTCAGCCAAGCTTCCGATCCTCCGAGATCTTGCGTTTGGCTTATCTACAGTCCACAGTCATTCTCTCTAAAGAAATAAAGCAGATACTATCTCGTTATCGGGATAGGGGGCCCTTCAGTGGGTAATTCGGGACCCAATTTGGTGTACAGTTCTCATATCTCTCTCTCATATCTCTTCAAAGTTTGAAGTATTAAAGTGGATTGCTAAACTCACGAAACTCAGGATACAGAAGAGGGTGTGAGCATTAGTGTGACAGGATCTTCCAATACAAAGACTTCCGCTGCATATCACACATCTCAAGCAAGTCTGCCATCTTGGGGGGGGTTACTTTGGTCTTGTGAAGGGAGGGTGGGTGGGAAAAAAATGAAGAGGAGGCTGCAACTAATATGCAAGGTGGCTATCCAACGGTGATGGCCGCCTTCTACCCAATCTCCAAGTCCCGAACAACCCAAGAGATCTCCAATTAGCACCAAAAAACCAACAATCCCGCAAGCTCTTCAAATCTCTGCAAGCTCCAAGGTCTTCAAGAAACATTCCCGCAAGCTCTCCAAAGTCTCCAACCTTCAAGCCACCTGGGGCTCTGATACCATGTCAGAATATGCAGCGGATATGAGACAAACAACTGAGAGCACATGTAGCAAGACTCCACGATGAAGATGAGCAAACGCAAGAGAACCACCAGCCTGAAAACACAAGACTAAGTGTGGAAGAACTGATAGCAAATGCCTAGAGAGTGCAGCCACACAATAGTGAGGAGAAGAGGGACACTTGATAATGAACAAGAGAATCAGCATGAGATTATGGGGATTTATGGGAGTACAAGATGTAGTGGAAAGCATAAATTCACTATACAAGTAGGTCCTTTTTATAGGAGAGACCTCATTACATATTCTAAGCATATGCTAGATGTGATGCCACCACATATGCCTGTTAAATAAGATTCCACCACATATTCTAAGTATGATGCCACCACATTTGCTAAATATTGTGAGGATTATGTTGTTAATCCTGCATATTGTGTACTAATTACTACTTAAGTAATTAACTTAGAACAAGAACCTTCAGGAGAACACTTGAGACAAGATTGAATTGACTTGTTGTTATTAAACTGAGTACAATAGGTCTCTTATATAGGAGATGAAGAGACACATTTGAAGAGGCATGTCCTTTGATGAAAGGACATGACCTTAGACGAAAGGGTACAACTTTTAGGCTAAGGGATGTGTCCAGTCGATGTAGAGGCACAACCATTCACTAAGGGATACAACCATTCGTCGAAGAGATGTGGCTATTCGATGAAGAGGTACATCCTTTGACGAAGAGTCGCAACCAGTCGAGGGTAGGGGCTCCCTTTGGCTAGTAACTCTTTGTATCTGCAACAGTAATCAGCAATGAAGAAGTCTTCAAAAGTCTTCAAGTGTTGTCGTAGGTTGAGAAGAAATATCTTCCATATGCTTTGCTTTGCTCAGAAAGTTGTTCTCGGAACAAGTTATGTCCAAAGATTCATTTGCACCACTGAAGGTAAGGACTGGAGTCTTCATTTTTGAAGAAGAAGCATCATTTGCCACGGCGTCAGGTATCTGATCAGAGGTAAAGACTCCGTTTTGCACGGGCGGTGACGAGGCTATTGCTTCTGCCTGGGTCACGGCAAGAAAAGGGGTTGTGGACATTGTATTTGTCACACATGTACCAGAATCTTCTGAATCTTCAGCTTTCTTAGCAGGTATTAAGGCTTCCAATGTAGAAGGGGGAGGTTGAGGTTGTTTGCGCCTCTTAGACCTCTCAAGGATCCTCTTGCACAACGTGAGAATGAGTAAGTCTTCAACACTGCCACCAAGAGCTTGCAAGGACTTGAATGTAGGGCATTGCTCGCGAGGGGAAACTTGTCCAACGTCGCGGCGTTCACGACCGAGTACTCGACTAGGGTCGGACACACGTGCCACTAAGTAAGCCCATCTTGATATGGCTGATTTCTTTCCAAGATGTGATCCCTTGGAAGCTTCATGTTGCTGCTTCTGTTGCTGATGATTCCAATAAGAAGTTGGTTGCTTAGAACCGTAACATTTCCAAGAATATCCATGTTGAGGCTTGCGTTGCTCGCACGAAGATACTTTGTATCTAGTTGTCTCTGAAGAACCATGCTGAGGGTGAGAGAATTTTTGTTGAGAAACACGTTGAAGCTCATCGATACAAGCTTTTGGTTGTTGATGGAACATGGCTTCAAACCGCTGGAATGCAGCTTGTTGCTGTGCATTTTGCTGCTCCAAGGATTTGTTTATAGCCATCAATATGGAGACCATCTCTTGATCATAACAGTGTTCACCGCATCTATCCGGCACTCAGATAATCTTGGGGCAAATGTGCTGCCTATGGTGTAGGAATTGGAACTGGTGCGAGAACTGGTTCGGGGAATCGGGAATAATGATCACCTCTGGCTCGGACATGGGAGTGGATCCGCCGGCAGTTCGTCTTTGGGAACCTCGTCTACATACGAGAGATACGGAACGGGCACATCGAAAACTTCGTCTGCCATTGCGTGCGCAAGATGGTGCTTGCAGATGGGCCAGCGCTGGAGGAGAGAGAGCGAACTTGGGAAGTGGCTAGCAGAATTCGCAGATGAAGCCACATGCTGCCGTTGGTCCCTTTTTTTTTTTTTTTGAAAGATTGTGCTGATCGCTGGCCGTGGGGTACTCCTTTGGTTTTTTTTTATTTAAATGCGCTGGCCGGCGGCTTCACGTCGGGTTCTCCCTTCGTTTTTTTTTTTTGTGTGCGCGCTACTGTTCCTCGCTGGCGGGTTTCCTTGCGTGCGCTGGCGCTGGCTGCCGGTCGCTTCACGTGGCTGGTGAAGCCACGTGTCATAAGGCTTAATATAAGCCTTAAGTTATAAGGCTTGTGGTTTTTGTGTTGTTTGTATATGAAACGTCACGTTTTTTAAAAGAAAAACGTGAAGAGGCAAGATCGAAGGGTGGCGACCCTGCGTGGAGAGGTATGCAGCCCGAAAAGATGCGATGAAGGCCTCCAGTAGAGCACAGCATACTACAAGCACTTTGATGTGAGTTTCTGCTTCTTTGCTTCTCTGCTTCCCATCGTTTTTTTTTTTATAGAAAATTGGAAAAATGCTTAATCAAGCAAAATTAGTAAAATTGGGTAGAATTAAATGGAGCATTCTCTCCTGCTCTTCCATTCAACACTTGCTACACCCAATTTTAGGGTTTGGACGGGCTGATGTTAGGGTTAGGGTTTGGACTGATTTTAGGGTTACCTCATACTCGTAAGAGTAGGTTCCATCTTTCTTCTGCTTCCATACAACGCCGGGTAGGGGAGTAGAGCGGAGAGGGTGAGAGGCTCACAACCGTAGGCCCGGGAAAAAATTTTGCTCTGATACCACTGTGAGGATTACTGTTATTACTTAGTATTTCATCCACTTATCTGTGTATTTAAGACTGAAACTGAAAGTAGACTTGAACACAGATGTTTGATTGATTGATTGATTGAATTTGTGATACAACAGGCTCCTTATATAGGAGTCCAAGAGACACGAATGAAAAGACACATCCCATGACCAATAGTCATGACTCTAGGCGAAGAGACACATCCTTTGGACGAATAGCTGCAACCATTGGATGAAGAGTTGCAACCCTAGAGCGAAGGGGTGTGACCAGTCATCGAAGGAGTGTGGCTCTTGATGAAGAGGCATGTCTCTAGAGTGAATAGTCGTGACCATCCAAGTGTAGGGGTCCTCTGTAATCATGTCACTTCAGTATCTGTAATCATGAGGAGACTGTGTATAATGAACTAAGTCACAATCGTGACAAATATGATGCCACCACATATGCATGTTAAGAGGCTTCTCCTACACAAGAGACTTATACAAACTAGCGGTTGTTCACACACATTGGAACCGCTTTATTTAAGACTTACATTCAGTGCTAGTTTACTCAACTACCTAGCACTTGTTTATTTCCACATTAATCACTATTAATATTTAACATTCCCCCCCATAGTGATAATGTGGCTAGAAAGCCCAATCATCTTGGACTTTTGAGAACTCGGATTCATAGCAAGGTTGACAGGGTTGTACTTTTGCACATCGGTACAAAGTGTGGGGTTTAAACCTTCAAGGCATAAAGCTCGTCTGCGAGGGACAAAGAATCAATCTCCAGTATCAGATTAGTGAACTGTGAGATATAAGACGCCAAAGAACAAGTTTGGTCCAAGTGGCGTAAACGAGTTTAGGCTTGAAAATCTGCATTGGCTGGGATAAACTGCTTATGAATGACCCGCTCAAATTTTTCCCACGTCGTAACCATTTTTCCAACATGCTGTCACCATTGCCACCAAAGTAAGGCAATATCCTTAAGTAAGGAGGCGGCAAATGTAATCTTTTTGGCATCGGTAAGGACCATCGAGTCAAAATACAGACGAAGTTTGTAAAGCCATTGTTCAAGTGTACGCTTATCTTGTTGTCCTCCATAAGCCTTGGGAGGTTTGATTTCCAATTTCTTTGTTTTACTAGCTTGCAAAAGACAATAGTCTTAAGATTGTTACCTTCCACCTTAGGAGGAATGTTGCCTTCATTGTCTGGTATTGATGCTATAATGTCGACTGGTCACTGCTGGTACAAAACTGGTATGAGAATGGCGATCCGTCTACCATTGTTGAATCTGAGAAGCCAATGTGGCCATGGATTCTTGAAGTTGTTACTAGAACTGTTGTTGCGTCTGCTGCAAAGCCTACTGCCAGTCGCCGGTCGGTTGGAGCCGCACTGCTAGGCTGGTGGATATGGTCGTCCATAGTAGTAGGCAATATCCTTAAGTAAGGAGGTGGCAAATGTAATC
Source organism: Cibotium barometz (assembly GCF_041138505.1). Classification (NCBI taxonomy): domain Eukaryota; kingdom Viridiplantae; phylum Streptophyta; class Polypodiopsida; order Cyatheales; family Cibotiaceae; genus Cibotium; species Cibotium barometz. Next base: position 26,454,842 of record NC_141088.1, on the reverse strand, counting down.
TTCTTGGCATCGGTAAGGACCATCGAGTCAAAATACAGGCGAAGTTTGTAAAGCCATTGTTCAAGTGTACGCTTATCTTGTTGTCCTCCATAAGCCTTGGGAGGTTTGATTTCCAATTTCTTTGTTTTACTAGCGTGCAAAAGACAATAGTCTTAAGATTGTTACCTTCCACCTTAGGAGGAATGATGCCTTCATTGTCTGGTATTGATGCTATAATGTCGATTGGGCACTGCTGGTACAAAACTGGTATGAGAATGGCGATCCGTCTACAATTGTTGAATCTGAGAAGCGAATGTGGCCACGGATTCTTGAAGTTGTTGCTGGAACTGCTCTTGCATCTGCCAAAGCCTACTACCAGTCGCCGGTAGGTTGGAGGCGTACTGCTAGGCTGGTGGATATGGTCGTCCATAGTAGTAGGCTGAGATGAAGACTCTGCAAGTTGAAGCACTGGGGGTTGTGTGTGTTGACGCCTTGGAGCCCTAGTGTGAACTGGAAACGCTAGGTTGCAAGCTGGGGAGGCTACTAGAAATCATCCTGTATAGGTAGGAAGATCAGGTTTTGGACCAGGCTCTGGGCTAGCCGACAGGCACGCAGGATCTCGGCTTTCCAGTGGCTGGTTGCCCACAGGGGCTCTGTAGTTGGCACTTGGCTTGTCTACAGTGGCCTTCCGCCGGCCTGCGTCCGATGCGGCCACCCATTGGAGACACAGAGACATTGCCTATGGGACTGTCCACAGGCGCAGCAGATTTGGCTGAGGATGCTGCGCATTTTGGCCCCCCTCTCTCCAGAGGGCATGTATACGTGGGGAGCTGCTGCTTGGTAGACTTCGTCAAGGCGAGCTCTGGGATACGAGACGGAGCAGGACAACCAGGCCATCAAATTCACTAGGGGCCAGCCTCGCCTTGTTCCTTCACCGGATTTCTCGACAACCAGCTGGACACAGGAGAGGGATTTACGATGGGAGCTCCTCAGCAGCCTCACCATGTGGTTCACGTGGAGAGCCCGTTGTTTCAGGGCCTTTGAGGGGAGACTGGAGCCACCAGCAGAGACTGTTCAGGCTATCCGGCACAGGAGTTGATTCACACCCTGCAAGGACAGTATGACCGCATCCGGGGCGACTCGGATCGAGCGATCTTGCGGCGTCAGGCCTTCCACACCACTTGGCGTAGCGGCCCTTTCTATACTCTACACGCGGGTACCTCCCGCTGGCACTACAGGCCACCTGTTTGGATTTTCCCCCTCCTATTGTATGATATAGCCTCTCAGTTATTTGTACTTTTTATTTGTACTTTTTTTGCACCTAGGGAGAGTCTCCCTAGCTGCCTTGATTGGATCTCTGCTCTGCCTTCTTATGAGCAGGAGAGGGTTTTGTAGCCCAGTGGGCGTTTTTTTTATAACTAATGAAAGGATCTTTTCTCGGAAAAAAAAAAAGTAGGAAGATCAGATGGAACTAAGAGCTTTGGGACTGGTGGTTGCCGATGAAGAGGGAGTAGAGGCGGTTTTCATTTTTTAAAACCATAGATCCCAATTTGCACACCTAAAGTGTGTGGTACCCATATGATGATGAATTGTGGCTTTCTTGAACATCAAAGTGCCACATTGTTTTGGTGGTTGTTATATATATATATATATATATATATATATATATATATATATATATGCGTTTTTGTGCTTTTTAAATGATGAAAATAGCAAGGTATATGGGCTGATCACACCTGAGATGTGTGTGTTTGAAGAAGCCCGTCTGAATATGCTGCAAATAATGAAGACTTGCGACACCAAAAGGTTGGAACACCGCCATGAACACGTGCAGGCTTGGAACCATGTGCAGAAGGGGGAGACCATGAGCTTACTTGCTCATGCATGAAGAGGAGGGAGACATGTGTTGTGTATGTGACAAGCCAGGGGCACACGTTTTTTTGAAATTTTTGAAGTTCATGTAGAAGCGCATGCTGGTCGGCTGCATGAGGGAGCCCCAAAATGCCGTGCAGGTGGTTTTTTTATATTTTTTCTTCTTTTCTCTCTCTAGGCTGGCCAAGTTTGCATACGTGAGGGTTGCTGGTCGTGTTTTTTTGTGTAGGCGGCTAGCCATTTTGTTGCTGCTGCTTTTTTTTAATGTGGGCTGCCACGTGGCATATGTGGAGGGCTTAATGTAAAAGCCTATGTTATAAGGCTAAGGCTTAATAGCCTTAATGTTTTTTTAAAACATTACGAATGTGGCTTATCCCATATGAAAAGGTGGCGACCCTTGAAGAGAACGATCCAAGCTGAAGAGGCGTGAATCGAGCAACCACACGCCTCTTCAACCAGAGTCCAGAGAAGATAAGGAGGAAGCGTGCTAGCATGAGTATGAAGGCCATGTGTGCTCGGGTAGTTCTCAGCTTCCAATCATTTGTTTTTTTTGTGTTATAGAAAACTGGGAAAAATCATAAATTAAGAAAAACTGGGCAAAGGGGCCAAAATTGGCTGGAGCATTCTCTCCTGCTCTTCCATACAACCCTTGCTAAGGCTGATTGTAGGATGCCCACATGCAAACGCTAACCCTAAAAATCAGACAACCCTAACCCGAAAAATTAGCTTTTAGCTTAGTTAAATATTCTTAAACATAATTACATAATTGCATTGAGACACAAGGCCTTGTTAAATAGGGCTTGAATAGGTACAAATGAAGAGGCACATCCCTGACGAAAGGGTGTGACTCTTGAATGAATAGTTATGTCCTTTGGACGTAGAGATGTGTCCTTTGACCGATAGATGTGTCTCTTTGAAGAGATGTGTCCTTTGGTGATGGCCCATGTGACAAGGTGTGACCCTTCACTGGTGTCCTTTCAATGATTGAAGGCTAATCAAGAGTAGTTAGAGAGATAAAGTCACGATCATGACATTAAATGCAGGCATAAAAGTCAAAACTCACATATGAATGCATGATGCACTGATGGCTTAGAGAATCACCCATCCACTTTCTTATACTTAAATATTCGGTATGTCATCTCAGTACACCAAGTGTACCCGGGCAGGAATCTCTTTGAACCTTGTCCATGATTGCTACATGGGCCTTACCGAGATCCAAAACAAATTGCAGGCCTTGCCTGAGGCTCAGAACAGCCTATGGGCCTTGCCCAATGTTCTCAAATAATCCTGCCATGTCCTACATCTAGACCCTCCAGCCGCAAGCTGCAGAACCAAGACATACTCCAGCGCCATAGAGAACTGCCAGCAGACATGAGGTGGACGTTGCTGCTTTATACCCCACTCAGGTGGATAGCGACACAACATGAGTTCTGCCTTTCTTTGTGGACCCATTTTTCTTTTGGCTGATGTTGTCCAATTATTCATGAATCGCATGTTCTCATCTTAGTATGATAGAGCCTTCAGGTCTTTTGTAGACATTTAACTCTCTCTCTCTAAATGGGTACAAATAGCTATGGAAGGTAAAACCCCTATGTTCTTTGGTGGGCATAAACTGGTGCCGCCCCTTGCGAGTTTCTCATTCTCAATAGCTCGTTGTTAATGTTTTGCAGCGCTTTGGGGTACAGCTGGGCTGATGGTGATCAGGGAAAACCTAAGCAATGGCAAATTGTTTCGGTTCAAGCTGCGGGAGGAGTCATGGCAGGTGCCATAGCATCTGTTGCAACCACTCCCTTGGATACTGTCAAAACGCGTCTTCAGGTAAAACAAAGTTTTGTTATCTTTGAACTGTTTCAAGGATAAATTAACTTTGTGCAGTGTGTTGTGTAACATTAAGGTTTATTTATAATGCTAATCTTTGTGGTCAGGTGATTGAAACGGCGGAGAGACCCACCATATCCTCAACTGTCAGAGCACTTCTGAAAGAGGATGGACCAAAAGGACTTTATAGGGGTCTTGGACCACGATTTCTGAGCATATCAGCATGGGGCACCTGCATGATTGTATCATATGAGTTTTTGAGTGAGTGAAGGATTTCTCGTTTTTGAAATGGTCTTTCCAGTTTGTTGTTCTCTATTATTTATTGGCATGTCATTCTAGTTTCTCTTTCAACTCAAACAACAATCATGCACACACAAATCTGGCAACTTTTTAAGGGCACCACCTTAGCTCTACATAACTTTATAAGGAGGTTACATTCTAGCTTATGAAGGCTTGTCTGGGGTAATCTGTGCCGTCGTACTTCCTTGTGTGCCCATGTCCATGTCTCTCTCTCTGTCTGTGTGTCGTGCCATCGTACTTCCTTGTGTGCCCATGTCCATGTCTGTCTCTCTCTGTCTGTGTGTCGGTGTGCATGTCATTGCTTGTGTCTCTGTCTCTGCGTCGGTGTGCCCCTGTGTGTATGTGGGCATGTCATTGCTTGTGTTGGTATCCATTTTTTTTTATGTGCCCCCATATAACTGTGTCTGTGTCTGTATGCTCATGTGTGGGTGTGTGTCTATGTGTGTTATGCCAGTGGCAGTCGCACATACTCGCACGTGAAGGTGTGTGTGTGCTGTGTGCTGGTGTGCTTGCTGGTTCCAGATGAATGCAATTCATATGAAAGCATTGCATCAGTGATTTATTTTGCAGGATACAATTTTTATTATTGGAAAATTCTCGTGATTGGCTAAATGCATGTTCTTTTGAATGTTTCTCCGTAACAGAGCGGCTATCGGCAAAACAGGAGGCTTGACATAGTGGCTTTTTAACCACAGTGGATGGTCATTTATCCATGGCAGAATTTTCATTCTATTTAATTCTAGTTTGTAAGTTGTTGCTAGCTAGAGCGCAGCTACAACAATCTGTATTAAGAAGAGGTGCATACAAACATATTTAAACTCGTCCCATCCTTGAAGAAGCCCAGAGCAGTTTTGATTTATTTTGAGCTCTGGATTTTTGAGGGCAAACACTTGTTTAGTCAAAAAGCATATCGACATCCTAAAGGTAATGCTCTGCACATGTGGCCTACAAGCTGGTTTGATTACTTCTACTGTTAACTCCAGTAAGGATTTTTTTACTTGACTGTCTCTTGCAGGCTGTTTCGAGGATTCGATAATGCAGCATTAAAGACATTCTTTTGTGAAGATGAGATTCAAGTCCTATTAAAAGGTTTGAACTTTCATCAAGTTTATGATGGAAGGGCTTTGAAAATTAAGCCTTGATAAGGCAACTCGATCCCTTTCTCAGTTTTTCAGATTCTTTTTACTCAAAGGATTTGCAGATGCATGGCAAGGTGTTGCAGTTACACCCTTTTATTTTTAATACACTTTTGTTACAACACCAAAATGATCGCTCCTCTCCCTTCTCTCACAGCTTTATGATGCCCTTTAACACTGTTGGCCCTTGCTATGTTGTCCTCAGTGTAGGTCTATTTCATTCCATGGATCAAATGCTACTTATGTTGTTTCTCCCAACCTTGTCGACCAGTGTTATAGCTAAGGATGGTGACATGAATGCATCTTAAACATTACCAGTCATGTTTCAATGACATTTGCCAGACTACTCTATACATTTGTGCTGATTCCAGGCCGTACTTTAGGGTAAGCAGAAGACTAAGCAATATAACCATCCTATTGAATATGTTTTTGGATTAGTTTAGTTCCAAGTTCCACTCCATTCCATGGTGTGTATCTCAAATTTAAGGCATTAAGTGCATGTGGAGCCAAATGACATAATAGTGAAAAGTGTCTAAAGCTAAGTATGCATCTTAAACATTACCTTGCATAAGCATTGAATCATCCAAGGCACAAAGACAAAGCTTACATAGCATGATGAGGGTATCTGATTGCCATTAGTTTGTCTACTTTGTCTTGGTGGCCCCTTTTCATCCTTCTGATTTTTCCATAGCATTTATCAACCTCACAAGGAGAAATATTGGAGCACCCCTCACCACCGTATAGCTAAGGTTGTCCTCTAAAGTAACATAAATAGGAAGCTTAAGTAATTTCTTCATGAAAAGCTTGTACTTTTGCGTGTAATGAAAGCAGAATCTGAGGGGCCAACAAAATTTAAAAAATCTTGTTGAGTAGCAATTCGGATAGAGCTTTTGGTTCAATAGCAAATGACTAAAAAGTTATCTTGTTCACATAAAACACAATGTGAACATGTGCATACTACCTTGCTAGAATAAATATGATCTGTCATGCCATACTAAAATATGGTCTACATTTGCAACACTGCCATTCATGTCATTCATGCATACATCATCAACCATTGTATGTTTCAAACACATGTAGAAATGTGACAATCAAGATGCTGCTGATTAAACTAAGATTTGATGGGTCTACCTAGGTGCCATCAATCATGTGGCATTCTTGGAATATATTGTTATGTCTGGTTCACTAGGCCATGCCTAAGGAAAAAATTAGGGGTTATTTTTAGTCCAATGGCTTACTTATGAGAGTCTCCTAAAAGTGTTTGGCTAATTACAAATAAGTATTTTAAAACTTATCCACAAGTGATTATGAAGGAAAAAATATTACGTGTCAAATCATAAGATATGAAATTTGAAAGGCTTGCTAATGTTAAAAATTCAAAAGCAAGAGTTCAGATGAGACCTAGGAAACTTCCAAGCACCATAAAACCTACAAATAATTGATAGTATATTACAATAGAGGAATAGGTACTCTCAATGAAAGCTTAATTAAGTATGCAAAGTTCATTAGAATGTAGAGAGAAATTGACTTGTAACAAATTGATGAGTTGATTGTCATTTATCTTTACCTTAATCTCCATCCAATTGAAGAGACACAATGTGTATGAGAAGGAGTCCCTCATGTGACCTATGATTATGCGTTTGCCTAATGTTATTAGGCGCAATGAAACTATGAATTTGTTGCAAGATATCTTTAGTTTTATTGTAGCCTTCGTGCCATTGCAATTTTACATTAGTCTTAACCAAAAAAATGATGATTAAATTTTGGGCAATTGATAATGAACTTTCTCTTGCTTTTGCAGAGTCTCACATAGTTGGTAACTCTTATCATTTGTGAGAAAAAATATGTATACTTGACTTTTGCATTAAGAAGTTGTAAGCAATGCATCACCAACACCTCTAGCATGTGTTCATCAACATGTTTTCTTTGAATTCTTTAAGCTTATTGCTTTTCTCTCCTCCTCCTCTTCTTCTTCTTCTTCTTCTTCTTCTTCTTCTTCTTCTTCTCTCTCTCTCCTCCCCTTCTCCTCCCCCCTTCCCCTTTTATATGTCCTTTCCTCTTCTACACCAACTTTGTGTTGGCAACATCAATGGATATCACAAGAAGAAAAGATATTTTTCCCCATTAAAGCAGTAAATCAAAAGAAAAAGACAAGGGATGGAATTTCAGTGTGGCTTGGTGATTTTGTGAATCCTTTTGCTATGTGCATCGTAGAGGGCACGAGGATAGTGACAATTTGGTGGTGTAGGGAGCTTCAAAGAGTGAGCATTAGCATGTTTTTACAATGCCCTAAGATGGTTGGGGTGATGCTCAGAAGTTCTTAACTATGTAGAGGTAGAGGAGGTGAATGAAGGGGTTAGGGAAGGCTTGAGTGGTGATTGTTTGTGCAAGAAGGATTAGGTGGAATATGGGGATGCTTAGGTTGGAAGGAAAAAAAGGAGGGTTTTGAGTTCACAACTTGCCTAGAAGGGGATCAACTAGGTATAGGGGAGCTTAAGTGGCAATAAGGGAAGACTTAACTAGCATGCCAAGGGAGAGACGGGAGGTGACTATTAAGGGAGGTTGATATGTGGCATCGATATGGTTTGAAAAGAATGTGGGGTACGGTTGAGTTGGCAACTCTAAGGAATGAGAAGCATAGAACCTAACAAGCAACACAACAACTCCATTCCATCTATGACATGTGAAAAAGAAATCGACTATCATCAAAGCATGGTTTGTTTATCCTTTCTAATGGTGGTGTAGGCAAATCCAAACAGGTACCACTTGAGTATTAGCAGGGTTTCTACCTTGGAGCTCTGGTATTAATGTGTCAATAAGTGAGACGGTTATAGTTATCAAATTGGAAATACGTATTCAATATGGATCTTATTTAAATGTATGAATATGCCCATTGTATAATGTGAACACCTTCTCCAATGCCTCTAGTGCTTGATTACCCTTGCTGATCCAACCATTGCCATCTCGAAACATCTGGGCATGGGCATGGGCATAACCATGTTTACCCCCGTAGGGAATTGGTGTGGTGCTCTATGTGCAGATTGAATCACACTACCACCGAATGTCCACAATTAAGAGCAAGGCCATTACTCTATTGTGCACCCTGAAAAAATAAGGGAATCATGACACTTCAATGTGCAGATATCCAAGATTCCAAAATGTTACACAACTACCAGCACTTAGAGCTCCATTGGCTTTACCAGCACCACCTGGACAGATCACTGCTACTGCAGGACAACCCAACTCTTCCTACTTAAACAAAAGTTAATAGTTTGTACTTATTACTTGTTGTTGGACTCTCCAAAGTATTTGACTTATATCCAGATCTCACTCTTGAGTCTCAACCCACATTGAATCCTTGGGTACACCAAGTTTTGAACACAAGAAAAAAAAATACCTTAATATTTTAATAATTATTATATGTTAAGTTTTAAAATTATCAATTATATTATTAAAAAAGTGGCCTTACCTTGAACTTAATGTCAAATAGGGAAAGTCTAAGGACTTCATGTATATACTTGCTTAAGACTAGTAAAACTAGTCATTTGTGTATAAATCATTTTTTTAAGTTTGGTTGGTCTAGTGAGAAAACACATATATGTGTGTGTATATATATATGTGTGTGTGTGTGTGTGTGTGTACATATAGATATATAGATTATATATATACATATATACACACCATCGCATGCTAAAATCAACCAAGTATTGTGATTGAAGAGCCGTGAGAAGATGTTGATGTGGTACGTGAAGTAAAACTTAGCAGAGAGTACTATGAGGAAGCTGCGGAGGGCCGCATCGAATCGCCGAGTGCCCAAATAAGAATATGGTTCATTCGCACCAACCCCAACAAGTGACTGTTGCCACGCCCAATGGCATGCTAGTACTTACTTGTACTAAATGTGGTATTGATCATTTAATCAAGTATTTTTCATATCATGCAAGTGGTTCGACTTCTACTGCCAAAATCAAGCCACCATCCGAACCATTAGTGTGTAGCCTGGAAATATCACACCACTCAATGTCCTGACACGATCCCAAGCTCAATTAGGAGACACGGGAAAGAACCGAGGAGATGCGACTATTTCCAGATTTGGTCGCAGGAGAAGAGTGAAAAAAGTGGGTAAGGGTGATACAAGGGTCACAATCCAAGATGGATTTGAAGAAGATACGATCGACACCAGATCCACCCAAGCGAGAGAAGAGGGGGATCAAAGGATCAACCACAAAGGGCCAGACCTAGAGGAGTAAAGGGAGCAACCACCAACTCCTAAAGGAGTCGGTGAGTATCCCAATGTCGATGAGGAAATAAGAAAGCTCGAAGACGCCAGGGCCTTAGTCGAAGAAAGCCAACGGCTTCATGAAGCCAACCGGGTGAGAGATACAATGTATCCATGAAACGAGCCAACAAGGGAAAGGGAATTGGACGTACCTACTCCAATTCCAGAAGAAATAGAAGAGGGATCTCAAGCAAACACAATGTCCATAATGTTTGAGGAATATGCGCTGGGTGAGTCCATCCATTCCTTCTCTAACGGATGAATGCGAGACACACACCTGGGGGAACCTTCAATCTCCAAAGAACCCAAAGACATAGGAAGTCTCATGGCAGCTGTACTGTCCACGCCTGTACAAATGCCATCAAGGCAATTGTTACGCAATTCACCAACCCTATGGACCGACATAAAAGAATGGGTAAAAGGCAGACTAAAGCCAGCCGATACTATAGAGGAGATTTTGCCACCTCTGGTAGAAAGAACCTTAAGACACACAAGGAAAACCCGAGTCGTTAAGATACCAATTAAGCGACAACACAAATGCTACAATCCCAATTCATCATAACCGGTACCAGGCACACTAGCTATCCTGGATGGTGGGGCGGGGGTTAGTATCATCTCACGAAACGTTGCTGGGAGAACTGGGGAAAACCCGATCTAAAAAAGGAAGATCTAATCGTTAAAATGGCTGATGGAACATCTTCAAGGCCCATTGGACTTCTGGAGAATGTGAAACTCAAACTCTTTACATTTCGCTACCATCATACATTTGTGGTCATGGACTTCCTATGCCAACCGAACTCATATGACAATATTGGGAAGACTCTTCATGAAGGAATCCAAATTGGTGCATGATTGGGCATTAGATCACGTGTATTATTGAAATATGCAAGTGTGGGGTGTGTGCGGGAACAAGCCCTTAGCTCTAGAGATTGTAAATGAGAAAAACTGAAAATTCGTCATCAATCCTTGGAATTAGAACCATTGGAGCTAGCCCAAGAGGTTTTTGGGTGTGCTGAACATGCTGGTGGCCTCAGAATCTTGAAATTTATCAAGGAGAAGCTACATCAAGATCTGGATCAAATCTTCAAGTGACTTTGGTAAAACAGAGATTAAGCATTCAATAGTTGGTCAAATCTTATGTTTTTAGGCTTGATCTTCTACTAGACTAACTGCTATTTATGTACTTAAAAAGATTTGAGCTCATTTGAACTCTAAGGCACTAGATTTGGCATCCCCGTACACTCTATTTTTTGCACACAAAATAGGAGACTAATCTCACTAATTAGTGATTAATTAGCAATAATCACTATATTTTGGTGCAATTGATGGTTCAAACTTACCATTTGGTATCTGATACAGATCTCTATCACTTTAGATTGCAATTTGAAGTTGGTTTGATGTCCCAACCATCTAGTACAAAACCAACTATCCTTGGCTTTATGCAAGTTTTGGTGTATTCATACTTGTAAACTTGTTGTAATCATCATTAAACACCAAATTGGAATTGTAAAAGGGTAGACACTGGCCTTGAATCTTGAATTAGATCAAGAGGTAAGATCCCCTTCACATCATTCAACGAGGAGCAATTCCATACATGGCAAACAAAGACCATGTATTTACTCATGAGGAAGAATCTATAGGGGCTTGTTGAGGGAAGAGATCAATGTCTAGAGGAGAATGGGGAGAATGAGTGGAAGAGCACAAATGAGAAAGCATTAGGACTCATTGCAGTTAGCTTAAATGATGAAATCATTCACCACATTGTAAGGGATACAACAAGCTAAAGATGCATGGGATGAACTTAACAAATTATTTTGCACTCAAGCAAAGAATTCAAAGATAAATCTGCTAATGCAATTCTACAAACTTGACATGAAATAAAGTGAACCTCTAACCACACACTTGAACAAATACAAAAGCATCAAACAACAACTTGTAGCCATTGGGAATAAATTAGAAGATAGCGAGGCACTAGCAATGCTTCTAAAGAGTGTGGACAAGGGAGAGTATGAGAACATTGTGGCAACCTTAAAGAATGTACTAGATTTGAAGTTGTATGAGATAGAAGGAGCTCTACTAGAGCAAGTGAACAAGCTCAAAGAGAAGAAAGGATTGGACCCAACAAGTGGAGAGGAGAAAGCACTCTACACCCGAGGAGGCCTCGCATGAGGACGAGGAAGAGGAAGGGGAGGAGCAAGAATCTTCGCTTGCCACAACTGTGGGAAGCCAGGACACATGGGAGACTACTACACAGTAAACCAAATGAAGAAGGATTGGCATCAGCAAACTTCATGGAGTCTCCTAAGGTAGAGGAGTCAAAATATCTTCTCTGAGAGAGAAAGAGAGAAACCCCACAACCCAATGTAACCTGCCCCAATAGAGGAAAACCACCTCTAAGCCACTGATGATGTAGGCCATGTGGTAGATGTATGTGTGAGCACTTTAGTCAAAGTAGCCTTGGACAAATAGAGAGAGAGTGTCAAGGACTATGAGTTAGGGACTTGAGGCACTGGTTGTGGGCTACCAAGTAAGAGGGATACTTGGTATAGGGTCCAGGTGTGCTAGAATTATTCACTTGAGGGGAGGTGTTGAAATATGCAAGTGAATGGGTGTGTGCGCAGGAACAAGCCCTTAGCTCTAGAGATTGTAAAAGGGAGTCAGTAATTGAGTGGGTAGCAGTGAAATGGTGAGAAAAATCATTGGATGAGAGAATCAAGGGTAGCATGAGTGAATATAGGGGTGTGGAAAGATTCTAGGAAAAGGTGCCCCTAGATGTAGAGGAGGTGGCACAAATCAAGGAGAAATTAGTGGGAGTGGGTGCTTGGCACCTTGTGGATGTAAAAGCTATAAATTGAGGCATTGACCTAATGAGAATTTGCTGGTTTTTGAGTATCCATGCCTACATTATACTATTAGATTAATAGTACACTAATCTTACCTTAATCACTTTTTAATTACTTACTAATCATGTTGATTCTTGCATTTGATCCACCATAGCTCATCACATTGCTGCAAATTCAACATGTATGTGCGTATGTGCGTAGGGATTTGCAAATTTTAAAGATAGATCTGAGAACATGGAAAGCACACCTCGCGGAAGGGCAATTGTTCGGTAATGATTCGTCACAACGTAACGGACCACATCTGTACAATTATGCCAGCACTTGGTGGGAAATTCCAAGGAAGAAGAGGAAACGGAAATGTATGCGTCATTTCCTCCTCTGGACTTCAGTAAATACTGGATGCATGTGTTAGCTACCATAGATGTGATGCAACCCAAGGGGGATCCAGTATGTGGAATCTGGAACTGTCCCCATGACCTCTTTCTATATGGTTAATTGGTAGACCATTGATGAAGCATCAGAAGAGGAGACCTCTAGTATGGAAGGGACCATAACACAAGGCCGTATCAACTCTCAACCTCAGGAGGTGGCGAAAACAGAAATGATATATTGCCCGACGAAATGCCCTATTATGAAGAAAACCTACGGATGCCCAGTGGCTGAGATACCTTGAGGCAACTAAGGTACACGATGAGTTTTCTAAGGATTGGGGTGAGGAGTTGAGTAAGATATCACTGGAAGGAAGACACAAGGAGAGAGTCACCCTTCAAGAGCTAGAAACACCTAAGCTTACAAAAGTTGGGCGTCGAAAACGCAATAAAGCCTTGGCAGAAGCAAAACATGAGGCTAGAAAGATCATGACTAAAACAAAAATGAAAATGAGGACAAACCAGACTTGCTCTCAGTACCTGGCCACTTCAAAACCTATATTGTTTTGATGAGCAAAAAGTGGTCCGCGACTGAGACGGCAACAAAGGTTAAGGAGGATGGGTTGTCCACATCATACGATGGTCCGGTGGAAGTCAAGGAAGATGATATTACAGGACCAGGGGAGGAAGCCAGACCCATATACATTGCTAAGGACTTGACTTCGGTTGAAGAAGATGAGCTCGTTGCTCTCAAGGAATTTAACAACTGTTTCGCTTGGAATTACAAGGAGATGAAGGGGGTAGTGTAGCATATGATTCCAATCATGGAAGGGTCAAGGCCAACCAGGCAGAAACCATACCAGATGAATCCTAAGTATGCAAAAATTATAAAGGAGGAAATAGACAAGCTCATTGCTGCAGATTTCATCTATGAAATCGAACATATGAATTGGTTTTGTCACCAATCGTAATAGTGCCAAAAAAGAATGGAAAAATTAGGGTATGTGTTGATCTTAAAAAGGTCAACCCATTATCACTATCCTATACGGAACATGTTTTGGAGAGAATGGCTCTGGTGAAGAAGCTTACAACTTCTTGGATGGACTCTTCGGCTACAATCAGGTGTCCATAGCACCAGAAGACCAACATAAAACAGCTTTCAATAAAATGTGGGGAAAATTTGCATACAAGGTTATGCCCTTCGGTCTCACCAATGCCCCAGCAACATTCTAACGTTTGATGTGCACAGCCTTCAAAGACTACTTACAGGTTGGAGGTATTCATTGATGATCTATGTGCACACTCTTGATGGGCGGACCATATAGCTTGCTTAAGGAAAGTCTTTGAACGATGTTGATTATATCTTATATCCTTGAACCCTTTAAAGTGTCAATTTTGGGTCAAACATGGTGTGATATTGGGACACATTGTCTCAAAGAACGGTATATCCACAAATGATAGCAAGGTCAAGTTGATATTGGAGCTGCCACTGCCTACTAATTACAAAGGTGTGCAAAGACATTAGGTGAAATATGGACTCTCATTTTCGCCCCTTAAGGATTTCCACACCTCCTCTCTCTAGAGAAATGGGCTCATGGTGAAATTTTTGCAAATCAAATCAAAAGTTGGCGGAGATTGCACATTTGGAATCTACTCATCGAGACGTTTTCAATGATATATAGTATGATGGAAATTTCTTATTATTCAAGAAGTCCCCAAATTGGTGATGACATGGCATGTTACATGCTACATCATCACCAATTTGGGGACCTCTTGAATATTCAAAATTGCTTATCATGCTATATATCATTGGAAAGGTCTCGAAGAGTAGATTCCAAATGTCCAAACTCCGCTCACTTTTAAGTTGATTTGTAAAAATTTCACCATGAGCCCATTTTTCTAGAGAGAGGAGGTGTGGAAATCCTTAAGGGGCAAAAATGAGAGTCCATATTTTGCCTAATGTTTATGGGCCATGTGGGGTATTGCCGCTGCTTCATAATTTTCTATGCTAAAATCGCCAGGCCATTATACAAGCTACTCATTGTCTTTGAATGGACTGAGGAATGCTAGGAAGCATATGATCGACTGAAGCAGGCATTGGCTAACGCACCAATTCTACGACCCCCCCAATTGGGATCTCATATTTCATGTGTATATTGATGCATCAAACTTTGCTATTGGATATGTACTAGACCAGCCTCGTGAGTTCAAATTGGACTATCCAGTCTGCTTCGCTAGTCGTTCAGTTAAATGATGTAGAGGTGAACTACACCACCGCAGAGAGGGAAGGACTGGCCATGATTTACGCTATCAAAAAGTATCGACATTACCTATTGGCCAACAAATTCGTATTCTTCGTGGACCATCAAGCCTTATTATACTTAGTGAATAAGCCTTGCACCATAGGGAGAATCACACAATGGTTGCTATTATTATTGGAACTCGACTTTACAGTCACGGTACGAAAAGGAACACAGCATGTGTTAGCCGATCATATGTCAAGAATTCCAAATGGGGAACTAGGACAACTGGTGTTGAAGATGATCTCTTTGATGCTTGTTTGTTCAAATTGGACATGGTATCGAATGGAGCGAGGAAATATCAGATTATCTAGCGCATGGTTTTCCTTAGGAAATACCTTTGAACAAAGATAAAATGTGGTGGCTTATCAAGCTTGCTGCACCTTATCAACTAGGAAAAGATAATGTGCTAAGAAGATGTGTGAGAAAAGATGAGTTCGTCTCATGATATTGGATGAAGATCATTTAAGGATAGTAGGCGGGCATTTTGTTAGAGAGATCATGGCTCACAAGGTGCTTCAAGCAGGATTATGGTGGCCTACGTTATTCAGAGATGCCATAGAATTTGTCAAAAGGTGTGAAGAATGTCAGCGTTTCGCTATCCCATAACAAAAGGACAAGATGCCGTTCACCCCTATTATTGTAAGACAACCCTTCGAAAAATGGGGAGTACATTTTGTTGGACCTATTAGTCCAGTGGCACATCCATCTCACAAGCCCAATATGTGATCATGGAGGCCACGGACTATTTCACAAAATGGACAGAAGCCAGAGCCTCGAAGCGAGCTGATGCACGAATAATAGCAAAATTCTTATACGAGTAAATTATCTCGAGGTTCAGCTACCCATTAGAATTAGTTAGTGATTGCGGCTCACATTTTATTAATAAGGTGATTGATCATTTACTTGCGACATTCTTAGTGGTCCATCGAAAATCATCACCTTGTTATCCATAAGCTAATGGTCAAGCAGAGAGTACAAACAATATTTTATGTACTATCTTAACAAAAACCTTGGAAGCAAGTCGAATAGACTGGGAACATAAGCTGATAGCAACCCTATGGGCGTATCGAACATTATATAAGGTAGCAACGATGGGATACACTCCATTCCGTCTAGCTTATGGTGTTGCGGTAGAAATGCTTATGGAATACCTAGTTTCGAGCTTAAGGATTGCAGTGCAAGAACTTCTGACGAAGAATGCATTAGCTGAAAGGCTAATTGACTTAAAGAAGCTTGATGAGACTAGGCTAATAGTATCGCATGGACTCATGGTTGAGAAACTACGAAGCATTATTTCGACAAAAATCTCAAACAAAAAGAACTGGAAACGGGGGACCTTGTCCTCATGTATGGTGTACGAAGCACCATAAGCTAGACGGAATGGAGAGTATTAATAAGGTGATTGATCATTTACTTGCGAGATTCTTAGTGGTCCATCGAAAATCATCACCTTGTTATCCATAAGCTAATGGTCAAGCAGAGAGTACAAACAATATTTTATGTACTATCTTGACAAAAACCTTAGAAGCAAGTCGAATAGACTGGGAAGCTGATAGCAGCCCTATGGGCGTATCGAACATTATATAAGGTAGCGACGATGGGATACACTCCATTCCGTCTAGCTTATGGTGTTGCGGCAGAAATGCTTATGGAATACCTAGTTTTGAGCTTAAGGATAGAACTGGAAACGGGGGACCTTGTCCTCATGTATGGTGTACGAAGCACCAGGAAAAAGAAACTTAAATACAGAGGCCTGGGACCATTTCGAGTGTCTGAGATCACACCTCAGGGGTCAGTGCGAATTGAGACGATTGATGGCATACAGATGGAGGGTTATGTCGATGGAAGCAAACTCAAAAAATCTTTTGGGCCACTGACCCAAGAGATGCTCTTGCAAGAACATCTCTTAAAACAACAGAAACAACTCACAAAGGAAAAAATCCAACAAGCTCAAGAAGAGGCTAAGGCAAGGGAGGCCAAAGCTAAACAATTAAGACTGTTACATGTCAACATGGCTTCCTTAACTCTCTCTCGTATGAAGAGGAACTAAACATTGAGCCAGCACGACTCAAGGTGGGACTTACTACTATAGCTAAAGGCCATGCAGCTAGCATTGCACTAATAGATACGGGATCAAGTCATAACTTGATCTCGTATGAAACCTGGGTAGCATTAGATAGACCACGCCTTGAACCCACTGATGCACAAGTACGTAGTGTGCACTTGATAACTACGAGAGCTGAGGGATTTTTAAGTGTTGATATTTCCATTAAAAATAATTCCTTGGTTTGGGAAGGTGTTTGTCATGCCTGTAGGTTCCATGGAAGAGGAAATGATTCTAGGACGATCCCGGATCTGTGCGCCAGCAAATGCAATATCCAATGGGAAGAGAGGACATCGTTGTTGAACAAGGGCGACAAGGTCATGTCCATACCCTTATGGAGCCGAACAAACAGAGGGAAACAGATCATGATTGACGAAAAAAATGACACCAAATATAGTAACCTCAACTCATAAAACAGAACAAGCATCAGTCCCACAAAACTCACACAAAAAATACCCAAAATCTCAAGGTACACAGAAGTGGGTGCCCAAGGTTCAACTTAAAAACCAACCCCACAAGAACGAGACGATGAATAATATGGGGACAGTAAGAAAAATTCACAAAAGAAATCAAAAGTCGGACCTCGCTTACACAAACAGATTGGCAGGACTCCAAGCATACCAATAGCCCACAAGGTTTCCATAAGCAATGGGTCCGAAAATACTTACTGCGAAGCACAAGGATACTACCAAGGCAATACGACAATATGGACACCCAAACCCCACTTAGTGGCCAACACCACAAGCAATTCAAGTAACAAAGAAAAGAGTAGTAAAAGCATACAACATCAACTCCCAACCCATGCGGGAACCTCGCCAACCTTGGTGTGGAGGAAAAAGACAACTCAACAAAATGGATTAGGAATTGCCAAAGCAATGACAGTAGCCACTTCAGTCACAGGGAACCTAAAGGTAGAAATAAAGAAGTTTAGCAAAGGGACTTGGATAAAAGCCCTCAACCACAGGACCCAGTAACAACATTGTTCAATTGGGTGGAAGGAAGAATTAAAAACTCCCACATAGAACTAAAACGACTGCATCAACAAAAACCCAGGAGTGCCAAGGTATCACCTTGGTTTTTGTGGCGATAAAAAATGAAAGTATCCAATGGTTGCGTAATGGGTACAAGATAAGCAGGGTATGATTCACTCATTATGTGCATGTTTGAATGCTTGAGCATGAAGAAGAAAAATAGAAAGTATCAAACTTATGCATTCATAATCCAAAAATGTTCACGTCATGAACTGATTCAAAAATGTTCATGTTGGGAACTGGTTCAAAAAGTTCACGCGTGAGCCAACCCAAAATAGTTCACGCCGTGAAAACTGATTCACAAAGTTTCACGCCGTGAAACGATCATTTCTCACTGGCCAATCGAAAGATGCCATGTGGTTTTCTTCATTAAGGCAGCCGCCCTGTCTAATGGTTGCGTTATAAAATTAAATTTCTTTCCTTTCTCGTCATTTTGCATTGTGTGACCATTGCTTCTCGCTTGCGCTCCCACTGCTGATCGTTGTGCATTGTCCGTCCCCGGATTTGCGTGCTATAATCAACTGTCATGTATCGAGGTGGGAGCTTGGTCCATTCCCTTTTCGTATTCTTTTCCCTTTTTTATTTTTTGATCTTCATGTTATGATCAATATCTTCTCGATAATAATTG
The DNA here is from genome assembly GCF_041138505.1 of Cibotium barometz. Classification (NCBI taxonomy): domain Eukaryota; kingdom Viridiplantae; phylum Streptophyta; class Polypodiopsida; order Cyatheales; family Cibotiaceae; genus Cibotium; species Cibotium barometz. The sequence continues at coordinate 26,436,181 of NC_141088.1, read as the reverse complement.
TTGTACATAAATAACACCCAAATCATAGTTATTCTAAAAATTTCTTTATGGTATCATCACTTGCATGGGGCACAGTCTTTAATAACGAAAAAAATAAAAAACCAATACAATAACAATCTGCACCTTGACTAAGGTTTCACGAGATTATCACCCTGTAGTTTCACAAAACTGTAGTTTCACAAAACTGTAGTTTCACAAAACTGCAGGTTCAAGAAACCTAACTTCACAGAACCTCACAGGTTCACAAAACCTAACTTCACAGAACCTCATAGGTTCACAAAACCTAACTTCACGAAACCTCACAGGTTCACAAAACCTCACTTCACGAAACCTCACAGGTTCACAAAACCTCACTTCACGCAACCTCAGTGGTTCACGGAACCTCACTTCACGTAACTGTAACTTCATGGAACCTCACAAGTTCACGGAATCTCACAGGTTCACGGAACCTCACTTCAGGGAACCTACGAAACCTCACTTCATGTAATTGTAACTTCATGGAAACTCACTTCATGGAACCTCACCGGTTCACGAAACCTCACTTCGCGTAACTGTATTCATGAAACCTCACTTCACGGAACCTAGCTTCATGAAAATCAACGAGTTCCTAGCCTAGAAAACTACTTTATTGGTGATTTCCATGCAAGCGAGCTTGTTTTCTTTACCAACAATAAGCTTGCTAGTTTTTGTGAGAAAACTACCTATTACTCTCTAACTAGCTAGATGGTAGAAAAAAACCGGCCAGATGTTAGGGAAAAAGAGTTGGCTACTCTAGTAGGAAAAATAACTATGTGGCTCCCTTCCTAAACATCATGTTTCAATGAAAACCAGTTGGTTGGTAGGAAAAACAACCATGTGGCTCCCGTCCTCAACATCATGTTTCAATGAAAACCAGTTGGCTGGTAGAAAAGACAAATGTGTGGTTCCCTTCCTCAACATCATCTTTCCAAGTTGAATGTGGCTTGCCTCCTTTTGAGTTCTATGATATTAAAACCGTACCTCATGCAATGTGGGGAAAGCCACTATTATTAAAGACACTTGGCACCATATCTAGCGGAGATATTGATAATTTAATGAAACTAATACATTATTGATGGGATTATACACAAAAGCATGTTCGATGTAACTGGAAGAATTGTATATCTTCGCACTGAGATTTGATCTTGAGGACATTGAATAGGATCCGTACTCTCTGACCAGGGAGCTAATTTCCTGGCTACATTGATGGAATGACTCGAAAGATCCTCATGCTTTTTGTGGACAAAACTATAATATAAGAATAAATTTCATTGCATGATCTTGAATTACATTGATGGAATGTCTCAAAAGATCCTCATGCTTTTTGTAGACAAAACTATAATGATAAGAATAAATTTCATTACATGATCTTGAACTACATGTGGTTTAGGAATTAGTATACTAACTCATAATATATTAAACTTATAATCTCAATAATTTATTCAGTTAAATCTGCTTTCTTACTAGTTTATTAGTGATATAGCATGCATGACTGCTTCATTATTGTTGTATAATAATAGTATGTTCACACATTCTGTACATTTGGAATCCCCTCCTAGAGCTTAGGAATATTTTTGTTGTATAATAGTAGTCTGTTCACACATTCTGTACATTTTTAAACCCCTCCTAGAGCTTAGAAATATTTCACATTATGTATGGCCATGGGCCCAATGATGTAACAAAAGAAGCCAACCATACACTTTGTATATATGGGTAGAGATAGGCAACACGCACCCACTTAAGTTGGGCAGCCAGGCAAAGCCCATTTGTATATATACAACTTTTGATAATGTGAATAGGGAGAATTCAATTCTTTCACATGTGCAAAGCTTTCTTCTTCTCTTGAGATATTACCTTCTCTTGAGCTCTTACCTTCTTGCTTGTTTGGTTATAAGATGCATACTTGTGTGTGTGATTCGAACGTGTTGAGTGTGCATGCTTGCTAGCTTAAGTGAGAGTGTGATTGAGCAAGAGTGGAGAGGGGTGTGGTTTTTATCTTTTTTGGAAAAATCACTTAGAGGATTAAGAGTAGAGGAAGGCTCAAACAAGAGAAATTGACACACCTCTTGACCTCTGTTGCCTCTCCAATTGGAACTTCCATGACAAGTGGTCTAACCACTAACACTATATTCATTACAAGAGAGCAAGAAGGTTCTTAACATAGATAATGGTGCTACTGGTGGGGATCGAATTAGCCTTGGGGGGGATGAGAGAAGGAAGTAGAGCTATCATCTACTAAAAAATCTTCTATTTTTCTCACTCTATCTTGCCCTTGAATGCAAATCCTTGGTTGAATGTTAGGGAGATTTGTTAAAGAGTAGGATTTTAGTTTTTCTGAGTGATTGTGTGTGCTATTTGTATTGGCATTCATGATCACACATATGCAATTATGGAGGATGAAAGATATCCATGATAGATATGTAGAACTAGAGTGGAAGTAGAGTGATAAGATGAAAGCTCATGCCATGACAATGATGCACAACACACACACACACAACACAGCACAATGGAAAGAGATTGCACTACACAATGATGAATGAATCATATGATAATACTTCCATCATGTACATTGCTTTTATAGTCATCAAGCCTCCTCTCTTGACATAGATCTGAATAGCGATAAGGGGGTCTTCACACCAATGATAATACTTCCATCATGTACATTGCTTTTATAGTCATCAAGCCTCCTCTCTTGACATAGATCTGAATAGCGATAAGGGGGTCTTCACACCAATGGATACAATACTAAACTCTAAAATACCTAACAAACCCCCCTTCATAGTGGTGGAGGTAATATTTGGATAGAGTTCAATAGTCCCTATACTTCTACACTAACAAAAGAAACAAGACATGTTCCCCACTTCAAACTCAAACGCTATTAAGCATGGCTCAGAGGCCAGCGATGAGCATGGCTCAAAAAGGCTTAGAGTCTCAACAACCATGGCTCAGAGGCTTGACAGAGGCTTGGAGATATCCCAGGTAGAGAACCCATGACTACAAAATATTCAGATTTCAAGGGACATCTCGAGGAGAGAACCCTTGACTCAACTTTTGCATCGTCATTTCTATGCTAATGTGACTTGAGGTCTAAGAGTGGTTTATGAGATAGATGACCATATGAAGAGTCCATGAAGGAAGAATAAAATGTAGCCCATGTGGTGGTTGTCCCAACAACAAAGACCAAACAACTTTCTTGGCCTCTATGAATGTCATAATTAAGTAGCAAGCTTTCTATCACATCAAATATACTCATGGCTGAGTCTAACAACATAGCAAAACAAACAGAGTAAAACCACCTCTGAGCCACCGATGATGTAGGCCATGTGGTAGATGTATGTGTGAGCACTTTAGTCAAGGTCACAGGCACTTGTAGTAGCCTTGGACACATAGAGAGAGAGAGTGTGTGTGTGTGTCAAGGACTATGAGTTTAGGGACTTGAGGCACTGGTCGTAGGCTACCAAGTAAGAGGGAAACTTGGTATAGGGTCCAAGTGTGCTAGGATTATTCACTTGAGCGGAGGTGTTGAAATATACAAGTAAGTGGGTGTGTGCAAGAACAAGCCCTTAGCAAGAGGCTGTAAAAGAGAATCTATAACTGAGTGAGAAATAGTGAAAAGGTGAGACGTATCTACTGGGAGAGAATAAAGGGTAGCATGAGAAGATTTAGGATGTGTGGAGATATTCTGGGAAAAGTGAAGAGGTGGAGAGAATCAAGCAAAAGAGGTGGAGTGAATCAAGGAGAGATTAGTGGGATTAGATGCTTGGCATCTTGTGGATGTAAACTCTATAAATTGAGGCATTGGCCTAATGAGAATTTGCTGGTTTTTGAGTATCCACCATGCCTACATTAAGCTATGAGTTAATTGCTCACTAATCTCATCTTAATTATCATCTAATCACTTTGTTAATGATGTTGATTCTTGCATTTGATCCACCATAGCTCATTAGAAGGAACAACATCGGCAAACTTCATGGAGACTCCTAAGGAAGTGGAGTCAGATCATCTTTTCTGAGAGAGAGAGAGAAAGAGAGAGAGAGAGAGAGAGAGAGAGAGAGAGAGAGAGAGAGAGAGAGAGAAACCCTACAACCCAATGTAACCTGCCCTAAGAGAGTAAAACCACCTCTGAGCCACCGATGATATAGGCCATGTGGTAGATGTATGTGTGAGCACTTTAGTCAATGTCACGGGCACTTGTAGTAGTAGCCTTGGACACATAGAGAGAGAGAGAGTGTCAAGGACTATGAGTTTAGGGACTTGAGGCACTAGTTGCGGGCTACCAAGTAAGAGGGAAACTTGGTATAGGGTCCAAGTGTGCTAGGATTATTCACTTGAAGGGAGGTGTTGAAATATACAAGTGAATGGGTGTGTGTGGGAACAAGTCCTTAGCAAGAGGTTGTAAAAGAGAATCTGTAAATGAGTGAGAAGTAGTGAAAACGTGAGAGGTATCTACTGGGAGAGAATAAAGGGTAGCATGCTAGGATTATTCACTTGAAGGGAGGTGTTGAAATATACAAGTGAATGGGTGTGTGTGGGAACAAGTCCTTAGCAAGAGGTTGTAAAAGAGCATCTGTAAATGAGTGAGAAGTAGTGAAAAGGTGAGAGGTATCTACTGGGAGAGAATAAAGGGTAGCATGAGAAGATTTAGGATGTGTGGAGATATTCTGGAAAAAAGTGAAGAGGTGGAGAGAATCAAGCAAAAGAGGTAGAGTGAATCAAGGAGAGATCAGTGGGATTAGATACTTGGCATCTTGTGGATGTAAACTCTATAAATTGAGGCATTGGCCTAATGAGAATTTGCTAGTTTTTGAGTATCCATGCCTACATTAAGCTATTAGTTAATTACTCACTAATTTCATCTTAATCATCATCTAATCACTTTGTTAATGATGTTGATTATTGCATTTGATCCACCATAGCTCATTAGAAGGAACGACATTAGCAAACTTCATGGAGACTCCTAAGGAAGTGGAGTCAGATCATCTTTTCTGAGAGAGAGAGAGAGAGAGAGAGAGAGAGAGAGAAACCCCACAACCCAATGTAACCTTCCCCAACAGAGTAAAACCACCTCTGAGCCACCGATGATGTAGGCCATGTGGTAGATGTATGTGTAAGCAGTTTAGTGAAGGCCATGTGGTAGATGTATGTGTAAGCAGTTTAGTCAAGGTCATGGGCACTTGTAGTAGCCTTGGACACATAGAGAGAGAGAGAGAGAGTATGTCCAAGGACTATGAGTTTAGGGACTTGAGGCACTGGTCGCGGGCTACCAAGTAAGAGGGAAACTTGGTATAGGGTCCAGGTGTGCTAGAATTATTCACTTGAGGGGAGGTGTTGAAATATACAAGTGAATGGGTGTGTGCGGGAACAAGCCCTTAGCAAGAGGCTGTAAAAGAGAATCTGTAAATGAGTGAGAAGTAGTGAAAAGGTGAGAGGTATCTATTGGGAGGGAATAAAGGGTAACATGAGAAGATTTAGAATGTGTGAAGATATTCTAGGAAAAGTGAAGAGGTGGAGAGAATCAAGCAAAAGAGGTGAAGTGAATCAAGAAGAGATCAGTGGGATTAGATGCTTGGCATCTTGTGGATGTAGACTCTATAAATTGAGGCATTGGCCTAATGAGAATTTGCTAGTTTTTGAGTATCCATGCCTACATTAAGCTATCAGTTAATTGCTCACTAATGTCGTCTTAATCATCATCTAATCACTTTGTTAATGATGTTGATTCTTGCATTTGATCCACCATAGCTCATCACATTGCTACAAATTTAACAGTCGTTTCTAAAAAGGATATGATCAACATCACCCTTAACTCATTGCCTGAATCTTATCTGGGTTTTAATACTTCCCTCTTGCTTTCTTTGAGAGCCATTCTAGCCCCTTTTATCTATCAGGAGCTTATTAGCTTTTTAGAGGAACAATACATAATGTCTTTGAGAGTTCTAGTGGTGATCACGCTCTAGTAGCCAAGGATAAGGGCAAGAAATTTCAAATGAAAGACCAATTCCAACAAAACTTTTGAGGCTAAGGGTGATTCCAAATAGCCTACTTGCCGCTATTGCAAGAAGCCCAACTATGCAATTGAAAATTACTTCAAACTTCAAAAATAAGGAAAAGAAGAAAAAAGAATCCAACAAAGGCTCCAACAATTCTGCTTCTACTAATAACTAAAGTTTTAAGAAAGTGGATTATACTAATGCTATTGTCCCCATTAAGACTTCTCACTCATGGCTATTTACAGTTATAATCCTAAATCAGATGCATGTCTTAGTGCAATTGTCTCTGATAGTTGGTTTCTTGAGAGTGGTACTTCTAAGAATATAACTTCTCAAAGAAGTTTGGTCGAACATATAGAGACTATACAAAGTTGTCACATTGTTATGTGTTCTCACTACTATAAGTGGTGAGGAGCTTTGTCTTAAAAATGTACTTTTCATTCCAAGAGTTAAAAAGAATATGCCTTATATACCCACTCTAGCCATGGAGGGACTTAATGCTGATGATAAATACATTACCCGTGCGATATAAAACAAGACAAAGAGATTGTTCTTGTTAGATCTTTAACCACCAAGTATTTATAAAAATTGGACATGTATGATATGTGTGATATTGCTGGTCTAATGTAATGAAAGATGCCAAGTTGTGGCATGCTAGGTTTGGCCACATTTCTATTAGTGGTCTAATGTTTTTGTAGCAACATGGGGTGTTAAAGGATTTTATTCAACTTGATCAACCAAGATACGTTTGTGAAGGATGCAAACTTGCTTGGATTAGTGAGCAATTAACTCATAGCTTAATGTAGGCACGGATACTTAAAAACCAGCAAATTCTCATTAGGCCAATGCCTCAATTTATAGAGTTTACATCCACAAGATGCCAAGCATCTAATCCCACTGATCTCTCCTTGATTCACTCCACCTCTTTTGCTTGATTCTCTCCACCTCTTCACTTTTCCCAGAATATCTCCACACATCCTAAATCTTCTCATGCTACCCTTTATTCTCTCCCAGTAGATACCTCTCACCTTTTCGCTACTTTTCACTCATTTACAGATTCTCTTTTATAGCCTCTTGCTAAGGGCTTGTTCCCAAACACACCCATTCACTTGTATATTTCAACACCTCTGCTCAAGTGAATAATCCTAGCACACCTTGACCCTATATCAAGTTTCCCTCTTACTTGGTAGCCTACGACTAGTGCCTCAAGTCCCTAAACTCATAGTCCTTGACACACACACTCTCTCTCTATGTGTCCAAGGCTACTACAAGTGTCATGACCTTAACTAAAGTGCTCACACATACATCTACCACATGGCCTACATCATCGGTGGCTCAGAGGTGATTTTACTCTGTTGGGGTAGGTTACATTGGGTTGTGGGGTTTCTCTCTCTCTCTCTCTCTCTCTCTCTCTCTCTCTCTCTCTCTCTCTCTCTCTCTCTTAGAAAAGATGATCTGACTCCACTTCCTTAGGAGTCTCCATGAAGTTTGCCAATGCCGTTCCTTCTGATGAGCTATGGTGGATCTATTGTAAGAATCAACATCATTAACAAAGTGATTAGATGATGATTAAGATGAGATTAGTGAGCAATTAAAACCAACAAATTCTCATTAGGCAAATGCCTCAATTTATAGAGTCTACATCCACAAGATGCCAAGCATCTAATCCCACTGATCTCTTCTTGATTCACTTCACCTCTTTTGCTTGATTCTCTCCACCTCTTCACTTTTCCCAGAATATCTCCACACATCCTAAATCTTCTCATGCTACCCTTTATTCTTTCCCAATAGATACCCTTTATTCTCTCCCAGTAGATACCTCTCACCTTTTCACTACTTCTCACTCATTTATAGATTCTCTTTTACAGCCTCTTGCTAAGGGCTTGTTCTCGCACACACCCATTCACTTGTATATTTCAACACCTCCCCTCAAGTGAATAATCCTAGCACACCTGGACCCTATACCAAGTTTCCCTCTTACTTGGTAGCCCGTGACCAGTGCCTCAAGTCCCTAAACTCATAGTACTTGACACACTCTCTCTCTCTATGTATCCAAGGCTACTACTTCTCACTCATTTATAGATTCTCTTTTACAGCCTCTTGCTAAGGGCTTGTTCCTGAACACACCCATTCACTTGTATATTTCAACACCTCCCCTCAAGTGAATAATCCTAGCACACCTGGACCCTATACCAAGTTTCCCTCTTACTTGGTAGCCAACGACCAGTGCCTCAAGTCCGTAAACTCATAGTACTTGACACACTCTCTCTCTCTATGTATCCAAGGCTACTACAAGTGCCTGTGACCTTGACTAAAGTGCTCACACATACATCTACCACATGGCCTACATCATCGGTGGCTCAGAGGTGGTTTTACTCTGTTGGGACAGGTTACATTGGGTTGTGGGGTTCTCTCTCTCTCTCTCTCTCTCTCTCTCTCTCTCTCTCTCTCTCTCTCTCTCTCTCTCTCTCAAAAAAGATGATGTGACCACTTCCTTAGGAGTCTCCCCATGAAGTTTGCCGATTTCGTTCCTTCTGATGAGCTATGGTGGATCAACTGCAAGAATCAACATCATTAACAAAGTCATTAGATGATGATTAAGATGAGATTAGTGAGCAATTAACTCATAGCTTAATGTAGGCACGGATACTCAAAAACCAACAAATTCTCATTAGGCCAATGCCTCAATTTATAGAGTTTACATCCACAAGATGCCAAGCATCTAATCCCACTGATCGCTCCTTGATTCACTCCACCTTTTTTGCTTGATTCTCTCCACCTCTTCACTTTTCCCAGAATATCTCCACACATCCTGAATCTTCTCATGCTACCCTTTATTCTCTCCCAGTAGATACCTCTCAACTTTTCACTACTTTTCACTCATTTACAGATTCTCTTTTATAGCCCCTTGCTAAGGGCTTGTTCCCGAACACACCCATTCACTTGTATATTTCAACACCTCCCCTCAAGTGAATAATCCTAGCACACCTGGACCCTATACAAAGTTTTCCTCTTACTTGGTAGCCCGCGACCAGTGCCTCAAGTCCCTAAACTCATAGTCCTTGACACACACACTCTCTCTCTCTATGTGTCCAAGGCTACTACAAGTGCTCGTGACCTTGACTAAAGTGCTCACACATACATCTACCACATGGCCTACATCATCGGTGGCTCAGAGGTGGTTTTACTATGTTGGGGTAGGTTACATTGGTTGTGGGGTCTCTCTCTCTCTCTCTCTCTCTCTCTCTCTCTCTCTCTCTCTCTCTCTCTCTCTCTCTCTCTCTCTCTCTCTCAGAAAAGATGACCCGACTCGACTTCCTTAGGAGTCTCAATGATGAAGTTTGCCGATGTTGTTCCTTTTCCACTGGGTTTGCTGTAGCAGTCTCTTACCATGTATCTTGGCTTCCCACTGTTATGGCAAGTGAAGGCCCTTCCTCCTCCTCTGCCTCTTCCTCGTCCTTGTCCTCATCATGAGAATCCTCATGTGGTGAAGAATGCTTTTTCCTCTCTAGCTCTGTTGAGTCCAGCCATTTCTTCTCTTTGACCTTGGTCTCTTGCTCTAGTAGAGCTCCTTCTATCTCATGCAGCTTAAATTCAGGTACATTCTTTAAGATTGCTACAATGTTTTTATATTCACCTTTGTCCACACTCTTTAGAAGCACTACTAGTGCCTCATCATCCTCTACCTTCTTGCCAATGGCTGCCAGTTGTTTCTTAATGCTTTTGTATTTGTTTAAGTGTGTGATTAAAGGTTCACTTTCCTTCATATCAAGTTTGTAGAATTGTATTAACAGATTTATCTTTGAATTTTTGCTTGAGTGCCAAATAATTTATTAAGTTCATCCCATGCATCTTTTGCCCATTGTATCCCTGTGATGTGATGAATGATTTCATCATTTAAACTGAGTGCGATGAGTCCTAATGCTTTCTCATTCCTGATCTTCCACTCATTTTTCCCACTCACCTCTGGGCATTCATCTCTTCCCTCAACTAGCCCCCATAGATTTTTCCTCATGAGCAAATACATGGTTTTTGTTTGCCATGTATAAAACTGCTCTCCATTAAATTTAGCTATCTCTTGTGCCGTGCTCATGAATGATGTGAAGGGGATCTTACCTCGATCTAATTTCAAGATTCAAGGGCAATGTCTACGCTTTTACAACTCAATCTGGTGTTTAGGTGATGATTACAACAGATTTATCAGCATAAATTCACCAAAATTTACATAAAGCCAAGGGTAACAAATCTGTACTGAATGGTTGGAGTATCAAACATCTCCAAATTGCAATTTGAAGTTATAGGAATCTATATCAGATACCCAAAGGTAAATTTGAACCCTCAATTGTACCAAAATACAGTGAATAGTGTTGATTAATCTCATTGATTAGTAAAATAATCCCCTATTTTGTGTGCAAAAAACAAAGTGTGCGGGGAGGCCAGATCTGGGGCCTTAGAGTTCAAATGAGCTCAACTCCTTTCAAAGCCATGAATAGCAGTTAGTCTAGTAGAGGATCAAGCCAAGAAACAAAAGATTTGACCAAACATTGAATGCTTAATCTTTGTTTTACCAAAGTCACTTGCAGATTTGATGTAGAGCTTGATGCCACTTCTCCTTAAGGAATTTCACAAATCTGACATCACCAGCATGTAGAGCACCCTTAAAAACCCCTGGGGCCAAGAGGAATTAGACCAATTGCTTTTGTGGAGGAGTAGATCTACAGATTTCTTCTAGAAATAGGCGCTTGAAAAATCACAATTTTTAGCAACTTCTCTCGACGGTTTGGCGATTTGACATGACTGGCTGATGCGTGGGCAGGTTGGCTAGGTGGGCCTAGAAGCTTGAAGCCTATTGTTAAGCCTGGAGAGGGAGATCAAGCCCCTCCACTAGCTGGGGGTACAGAGGCTAATTGAAAAAGAGATTTAAAAAATTGATTATCTCTTAATCCTAATTAATTGGGTGATTAGTAAGATAATGAGATCATAAATTGGATGGATTCTACGCTAGGCTCTGATACCATGTTAAATTTACGGCAATGTGATGAGCTATGGTGGATCAAGTGCAAGAATCAACATCATTAACAAAGTGATTAGATGATGATTAAGATGAGATTAGTGAGCAATTAATTGATAGCTTAATGTAGGCATGGATACTCAAAAACTAGCAAATTCTCATTAGGCCAATCAATTTATAGAGTTTACATCCACAAGATGCCAAGCATCTAATCCCACTGATCTCTCCTTGATTCACTCCACCTCTTTTGCTTGATTCTCTCCACCTCCACTTTTCCCATAATATCTCCACACATCCTAAATCTTCTCATGCTACCCTTTATTCTTTCCCAGTAGATACCTCTCAACTTTTCACTGCTTCTCACTCATTTACAGATTCTCTTTTACAGCCTCTTGCTAAGAGCTTGTTCCCGCACACACCCATTCACTTTTATATTTCAACAACGACTTCATCAATATTCATAAGTTATTCTCTTAAGTCTTATAATTTTGTTAAATGTTTATTCATGAACCCCTTTTCTTACATATTTTCATTATTAAGTTGCCTTCTAAGAAAGGCAATCCTTGCATCATTTTAGCCTAATACATAATTTTTAGAGTGTTCCAAGCAAGCATGGATGTTTACAAGAGCAAATGTACGGATCTTCTAACTTTTATGTATTTTCTATGTGTGTTTTTTAATTTCTATATGTTGTATCTATGTGTTTTCTAGTTTTGTTAATTTTTCTTATGTGTTTTCTATTTTCTATGATTTTTCTTTATGTGCTTTCTATTTTCTATGATTTTTCCTTGAGTGATTTCTATTTTTATGAATTTTCTTTACATTATGAATTTTATTTATGTATTATCTATTTGTTATGAGCATTTCATGTGTTTTTATTTTTATTTTATAATTGTGTTTTCTCTTTTACATGCCCACCCTTCTTTGTTTTCTCATCTTATGTGTTTTTAATTTCTCAAAAACACTCTCTCCAACACTTATGAGCTTAAAGAGAGCAAAAACCCAAAAATTGAGCCTAATTACTTGAATTGGACTAATTGGAGTGGCATTCGTGTTTTAAACACTTGTCTTGACCTGAATCCATGCTCCCATTAGGTCACAATTAGTGAGAATTAACACTAATTAGGTCTCATTTGCCTAATTTTTCTTATTTTGAGTGGGTTAATTGGAGGGCTAATTAGAAGGGTTAATTGGGGACAATCACATCATTAGATTAGCCTTGACATTGCTAATCCATCTATTAAATCCCCATCTCAAACTCCTTACCAGTAAGGAGTAATTAGAGAGCAAAGAAAGAGGGTTAAAGGGTGATTATTAGTAGTGAGATTACGATGGATTAATTTTTACTTAAGTTAGAGTGTCTCTAGATTAGTTAAAAACCACTAATTCGAAGTTAACCTCTAACTTTAGCCTCTTTCCACCTACTTATCATTAAGAGGGAATCTTAGTTGTTCCCCACTCAAAAATTTAAATCCCCACCCACCCCAAATTCAAAATCACGCAGTGTATGGACATACCTACGTAAGCATACAGACTTATCTACCTGCAAAAAAAATCTCAAAAAATGTACTCATAAGTGTATGAATGTACCTATGTAAGCATACGGACATATCTACCTCCAAAAAACAACGTTCACACATAAAGCCATGGCCGTTCCTTCACAAAGCCACGACCGTTCACTCACCCTTCCTTTATGAAGCCACAACGAATCACACATAAGAGTACAGACGTACCTTCCTAAGCATACGAATGTATGTTCTCGAGGAAAAAATCTCAAAAATGTACTCATAAGAGTACGCATGTACCTACCTAAGCGTATGGACATGCCTATCCAAGTGTACGGCCGTACCTACATAAGCATATGGACATACCTTCTCGAAAAAAAAATTCATAAAAGTTTTTTCCCAAAATTTTTAAATCTTTAGAGGTGCTTAAGGTCTATCTCCCCAACCCACTAGGGTGGTTTTTACACATATGAAATGCTTAAAAAGACCTTATTTCACCTTAAGGGGGCATTCACATGCAAGAAAAAAGAGAGCAAAAATTACATTTTTTATTCGTGCGCGCACCGTTGAAGCTTTTTTAGAGGTGGACTGCTCAGATTCCTTAGATGAATCTGAGCCACATAGTCCTGAATGAGGAAAACCCACAACCCAAAGGCACACCAACAATTTGAGTAAATGCATTGGGTCATTACTTTGAAAGTGATAACATAAATGCAGCCCTCCTATTTCCTATGGACATGAGGTCACGGCCATCCTGGATGGGAGTGCTGGAGTAAGCATCATCATCACAAGGAAGTGCTGGGAAAAATGAGGAGAACCACCCCTGGATGATGCCAAATTCGTTAAGGCTCGCGAACAAGACAACCACAAAACCCTTTGGACTATTGAAGGACCTCAATATTAAAGTCCTTGACATGGGCTTCAAACACGCATTTGTAGTCATGGACTTTACTCAAGATGGCTATGACAGCATCCTGGGAAGGCCCTTCATGGGACTTACATGAATGGTCCATTACTGAGACATAGATCATGTCTACCTTCACAAATGGGATTAAATGCTCAAAGTGAACCTATGTACATGGAAGGCACATCCCATGATGAAAGGTTCCTTCACAAAAGATTATGTGACCACATCCATGACTAACGATCTTTGTTTGCCAAGCTTGTCACCAAATCCTTGATGACGAGTGGGAGCCAGACACAGTCGCTTTTGTTATGGATGATGAAGCTAACCATGACTGGATGCAAATCCTTAATGGAGCGAGAGCCAAACACAGTCACTTCTGTCATGGACAACAAAGCAAGCCATAACTAGATGCAAATCCTAGCTACAATTGATACACTCCCAAATCCCAACCAAGGAACGACATTTGTGGTCCCAACCTACCAATACCTTCATGAACCCTACCAGCCCTCAATCGTCGCTTAAGATGCGACTTGAATGTGGAGGGTAGTTGAGGGTGAGTCAATTGATTTGTCAGTGAGTGGCATCAATCCATTCTTTCCCAATTATAATCCAGCCTTGGAGCGCTCTTGTATTAATGACATGAAATCTGCACTCCAACTGGTTATTTCCAATGGATATTTTAGGAATCAAATACCCCCAACAGTCTTTAGACACATTTCTTGTGAGATTTGAATGTAAGTGTAGATTTTCAGGTGTAAGTGTAGATTTTCCAAGAGCTTTCCACGCCTCCAAGAATATGAGAATGGTTGTGGACCATAGGATATATGTGGGCTTGCCACCTTTGTAGACCATTCACAGTCGATAATCCAATATTTTAGGAATAAAATACCCCCAAGAATATGAGAATGGTTGTGGACCATAGGATATATGTGGGCTTGCCACCTTTATAGACCATTCACTGTCGATAATCCAATATTTTAGGAATAAAATACCCCCAACACTCTTTAGACACATTTCTTGTTTGTGAGATTTGAATGATGTGTTTGCCAATTAGATTCACCCGGCTTGCTCATTCATTCATTTTCCCAGGATCAGTAAAATACAATGAAAGCAAACATAGAATATGTTAAAGGCTTACTGGGGCTACAGCACAGAGTTCATTACTTGAGAAAACCACACAATTGGAAATGTATTTATTTGCTCATTTGCACCCATCGTGACTTTCCCTTCTCATCCCTCTTGTCGTCTTCCCATGGGAAATGGAACTACTCCCTAAAACTTACATGTATGCGTACAGATGTGCATGTAAGTAGGCATACATACAAAAACATGTATGTACTGCAATTTCATAAGCATGTAGGCATGTGTATGTGCATATATATTTCAGACATGCATCTGTATATGTAACCCATCTCACATATGCATGTACACATGTGTGGACATCTCAGGATTGCTAGGTGGTGATGTATAGAAACATGTAAAATTTTTACCTATTTTCCTGTGTCGTCATGTTAAGAATGAAGCATCTACAAGTGTTAGACCGTACAGCCGAGCCCCTAATGCTTTGTATCATCCAAGACTTCAAATGTATGCATGTGTGCAGATATATCAGACATGCATGGCTATATTAGGTATGTCTAAATGGCAAGCATGCATATATTGATAAGAAACGTGGTGCTCATGATAGATCAAGTGTGTGGAGAGGAGAGACTCACAAAATACAAGAATAATATCTTGCTTATTAAGTTGCTTATACATACAACTAGGCTTTGCTCTCATGCAAAATGCCTCATGGCCTCACCTTTAAATAGGTGAACAAGTGGACCTCAAGTCCATTCACACTCACACCCTTCTCTCACCCTTCTACTCAACCTTAGTCTCTTAATACCCCCCCTCAATACCAACTATGGAAGGATGGAATAGGTGGTATTGGACATAAGATGCCTTTATAACATTAGGCGTACAAGGCTTGAATATAGGTGTGGTTATCTAGGATTTACAAAAGTAATCCTAGAGCCTTAGAGGCTATTACATTGATGCCATCTAAGTCTTTATTTGTTTGTCGATGAAGATGTACACCTCAATGATGGTGCACCCCACTCTTTGTGTTTACTTGGCTTCTTGTAGATGACATGTTTGAGAGATACATGCCATTGCTTCCACCATATGCTTTCCACCTTGACCATTCTCACACAATGATCATAAGCAGGCTGCCACCATTGCTTAAGTGGTTTGCTTTTAGATGGTTCTCCAACATGCTTTATGCTTCCTTGAATAATATATCTCCTCCATGAGTAATGAGGTAGATTTAAATAGGGAAGGGAATGGGAGGGTCTTACCACTTGCCTTATGCATTGGTCAAGGGCAGTGTCTACTCCACAATTACAATAGCTTTTATGCATGTTAGTTACAAGATACCCATTAGGGTTTGAAGATTCAAGCTTAGTGAAAGTGAGTAAATTGTTGAGGTAAACACTCAAACAAATAGGTTTTATCATCTTTGGCTCAAGAAGGAGAGGACATGGCTCATAATGTTGCCAATGCCTCTTACAAAAGTAATGCCAAAAAATGCTTAAAATCATGACAACCAATAAGGTAGAGCATTTAGGGATTCTATGCTCAACCTTACAACTCATCTTATATGATGAAAAATCAGAATATGCAGCGGAATGAAATGCCTTGGGCTTGGGAAACGAGAACATATGGCTTATGGCATGCCTATGCCTCTTACAAACAAGGGCCTCAAGGGTAATACACATAAACATTGAAGATGAGCACTTAATGTACATGTGCCCAACTTTAAGAACACTCAAAAATCTGAGTTTTATGATAAAAAACCAGAATTCTTCAACCTCTTTAGCTTATGAGATGAAGACAATTGGTTCATGGGTGCACCATTTCTTTGGAAGAAGCGGTTTGACGATGAAGACTTGAATGTGGCACTTATGGTGTGTGCCCGGCCTCCATGTTGATGAAGAAGAGCCTCCTTAATGTAGATGACCTCCTTCTTTGATGGTTAAGACCACCTTAGTGTTGAGCAACACTTTAGTTGATGATTAATATCACCATTAGTGTGTATAAAACACAATTAGTGCTAAAAAGTACATTTTAGTATCAAATGATACTTATTTTGGTGATTAACTCACCATTAGTGTTTAATAACACTATGAGTGTTTAAAAATACTTTAAGATAACCTCCCTTTGCTGGATTAACAGAGTGATTAGTGTTAAACAACACAATTAGTGCTTAGAAGCACACTTTAATCACTTTGAAAGCTTAAAACTTGATGTCGGTGTTGAAGCTTGATGGGTATGAGGTTTATGGCTACCTCATGTAGATGGAAAACACTTCAAAATCAAGATTAGGACCAGCAATACTAATGCACTCTCACACTTGAGTGATTAGTGGAAGGGAGAGATGATTAGAGAGAGCAAAACCTAAAAAACTCAAGCTTTAATGGAAAGCTTGAGTGAAAATGAGAGAGGCGCCTGGTTTTTCTTCTCCTGTCGGCGCATCCGTGGACGAAATAAGCTCAGATTTGAGCTGTAGAGTGTAGACTCAATGGGCTACCATAGCCCTCTTACACCTTGCCAAATGATCACCTACAGCCGGCGAATGGCTGTACGGCCAAGGCTGCTGTAGAATACAGACGCCGAGTTGCTGCAGATGTAATGGCGCCGCGTAGAAGAGGTGATTCAGTAAATTAGCCGTACGACCAGCTGCGCCTGAGCCTCCTCTACATTTTTCATGAAGAAATCGTGGAGTGATGAGTCCTCTACAAGCTTGTGGAAGGCCTCCAATGGCTGTAGGTTGAGCTCCACACAAAGGAGATGAGCAAAAAGTGGATAATGTTGACCTATTCTCTACACCACAAAGTAGAACTCACCTAGGCTCTAGATACCATGATGAGAAAACGTGGTGCTCATGATAGATCAAGTGTGTGGAGAGGAGAGACTCACAAAATACAAGAATAATATCTTGCTTATTAAGTTGCTTATACATACAACTAGGCTTTGCTCTCATGCAAAATGCATCATGGCCTCACCTTTAAATAGGTGAACAAGTGGACCTCAAGTCCATTCACACTCACACCCTTCTCTCACCCTTCTACTCAACCTTAGTCTCTTAATATATATGATATGGCTTATAGGAGGCATATACACATGCATTTCGTGTATAGGTATAAATGCATACAATATATGCAGAATTTTTTCTCATTTGCTCCTGTGGTACTTTGCTTCAAGGGGATTTCATCTTCACAACAATCCTCAATGTGGTGGTGATAATACTTCCCAAAACCTGATTCAAATTGTACAGAAGTGGACCTAATGCTCTATGTCATCTAGAAATTCAAGGGTTTCTTATTCACTATCAAATTGCTGGTGTGTGCTTCTCTCATTTCATTTCATTAACTAACAGATGGAGAAATTATGGTTTTGAGGGTACCTGGAGCATAGCTGAGGCTCGTGGTTGTACAATTGTATGAACTTGAACTTAAGCAGGTTGGACCTCTCAAGAAGGCTTCTCCTTCTCTCCATGCAAGGTTGGACTAGCTCTTTGCGGCAACCAGCTGTTGTTTTGCAGACGCGCTGAGGCAGATTCTCTTGTGTTTAAGATTTATATTGCACAGCCATTTCATTAATCAATCGGACTACGATTAATTAATTAATGGCTATGCCCAAGGTTTTACCTTAGAAAGACATACCTCACTTGAAATCTTTTTTTTTTAAATAATTTCTCTCTCCTCCTTTTCCCCTCATTCTCTCCCTCCCTCCCTCCTTTCCTCCTACCCTTCACCCCTCCCCCACATTGTCCCATTGTCTTATTTATAACACTTCAAGGTGGTTGGAAAAATTGGAAAAAAAATTGCACTTTCGAATGCTACCTTCTACTAGGGCTTCGATTGCTTCCCCCAACTAATTAATACAAAAAACCATTTGGGACCCATAATATTGAATTTAAATCTATATACACTTGTATTTACTGGCTCATGTTAAATCAAAATAGTGGTACAAACTTGTATTTAGGGCTTGTGTTAAATCAAAGCAATAGTACATCATCTTTTGGAAACAACATGCACGATTTTAATAGTACGCCATCTTATGCAAACAACACACACTATTTTTTTTAAACTCACCCCTCAAACACAAAATTTTAAAGCTCACCCCTCAAACACGATTTTCTCACCTTACCTCTTGAGGGGGATTGAATCACATCCTCGAGGCTATTGTCAGTAGCTCTGCCCCTAATACAAGTCACCTTATATGCATATTCACTCAAAAAACATCTTGTATACATTAGTTAATGCCCCCCCAAGGACATTAACTAAGGACCTTCGAGAATACATACTAAGTTCCTTTTTTTTAGTGATAGATATATATAATATAAACTCAAAATTATTAATACACCTAGTCAACAAGATATAATGCTCTCAAAACGATCTCATCAAACACACTAGCAAATGGTCTCTAAGCACATCAAGGCTTCCTTTCTTTTGCTTGACTTGTTGTTGTGATTCCCTTTCGTCTTCTTGACCTCTTCATCAAGCATCATTGTCCCATTATAAAAAAGAAGAGACTTCACCCCTTCCCTACACATCACGAACTTGGTTGGAATCCTAAGTTTTTGCTTGATTGGATCAAAATAAGTTCCCATTCTCTAAGAAAAGTTATCCTCTTGAGCCAAATCAATAAGGTCTTCCATCTTAACCTCCACCTTCAATTCTTCGTCTTTGATTTTATGCATGCAACATGCCGTGCTTGGTCTCAAAGAACTTAGAGTGAAAAAGACCAACCCATCACCCATTATCTCTCCAAGGGGTGGCTTTCAAGCAACACTTCCTCACTATTCTCTATTTTGATAGTGTCTTACTATTGAGAGAGCAAGATGACATAATTTGTGATGCCACTTAACTAATGGATCAATCCCATGTACATACGACTGTGTAGGCGCACATGAGGTGGAAAGAATACGAGGCAAAAAAGAAGATCAAACCTTTGCTACTTAACTTATAGGATTACGCAAAGGTTTGATCATAGCAAAAATCCCCTGACATTGTAATCCAAAAAGCCATCAAGTTCCTAAATACAATCAAAATATGCTTATAGGATCTTAAAGAAGAGAAAGTCCATATGCAATGGCATAATGAATCCCATGTGCAGAGCCTCGCCTTTGAGATTAACATCGGACCCACACTCATGCAAATATAGGGACTATTCACATGCATCCGATTCCTAGAAGCCTTTTGAATGCAAGTCTTCGAAGAGATTTTCTCTTTGAGTTCATTCTATTGGGCTATAACTTTTTGTTCACCCGCAACAATGGAAAACCACTCAAGTGATTAAAGGTGGTGCAACACTTTCACATGATGAGGTCGTCTCACAAAGATAACTTGAAGATGCTATCACCATCACTGACAAAGTCTCTCATTCACTACTTCCGAGGATGGAAGCATGTCTAGGCAAGGGAGTTGTTCACACATACCATGAATCTCCCACCTCTAACCTAATAACATTTTACATTGTGTATGGATGTGGGCCCAATGATGTACCAAAAGCCAACCATACTTTGTATATATGAGTAAGGATAGGCAATGGAGACCCATTTAAATTGGGCGGTCGGGCAAAGCCCATGTATATATACACAACTTTTGATAAAGTGAATAGGAATAATTAATCATTTCTCAAGTGCAAAGCTTTTTCTTCTCTTGTGTTCTTACCTTCTTTCTTGCTTGATTGTAGTGTGCATGCTTGTGTGTATGGTTAGTGTGTTGAGTGTACATGCTTGTTGCTAGCTTGAGTGAGAGTGATTGAACTAGAGTGGAGAGGAGAGTGGTTCAAGGTTTCTATTTCCTTTTGGAAGGATTATTTAGAGGATTAAGAGTAGAGGAAGGGCTCAAACATATGGGATTATTTAGAGGATTGAGAGTAAAAGAAGGACTCAAACAAGAGGGATTAACACACCTCTCTTTGCCTCTTTTGCCTCTCCAATCAGGTGTTCGTCCCCCTTGACATAGAACTTCAACATGCAACCACCTATCTCATCTAGTTAAGTAGCCTACCCTATCGGCAATTACTATTATGTATGGGGGAACAACCTCCTTGGGCAACCTTTGTCTTTGGGACTCTGCTATGCTTCTTGTTGACAGTCATGCCTACAAACTTACAGCACTCTGTAGTAATGCAATCAGTGCTCTGCCCTTAGCAACCTTTGCAACTAATTTCTACCCGGCAATGCAAGTGGCAAAAACTATAACAAAAGTATTAGGCCTACAAACCCTCTGCACAATTTGGCAGAGTTTTGGTTATGGGGCTCAACCCTGTAGAAGGCAATGGCAACAACCTGCACAATTCCTAGGTTAAACCTCCAACCGTGCTATTTGTATATATCAATTGCAAAGTGGTGTTGTGTGAGTACCTTGAAGCGATCTGAAATGATAGTTGTTTGATGCAGATCATTGTGTTAGGTACGCGGAGGGCACGATGCTAGTCAATGATGGCAATAGGGTACAATTAGCAATCTAAACTCGAGCAATCCAAAAATCTGGATTGAGACTTGGGATCGGTGATCAAAATTTATGACGATCCCAAAAATCTAGTGATTTAAAAGTATAACGATCTAGATTTGGACTTGCCCAAAAAGGATCGATGATTCGGACCAATGAGTCGGGAGTGACGATTAGGAATGTGGAACTTAACTCGAGATTGGCAAGATCGAAAATCAATGACAATCCAAAATTTGGGATCACTGGTTTGGGTTTGGAGTTGGATTAGTGATTAGAAAGTTGGTAGTTAATTTGCTTTTTGGGTTTCTCTTTCCTTCACGGGTGTCAATGCATGGGTCCCAACAATTCTAGGGTACTTAATGCATGTGCCTTTGTAATATGGGAACACCTAGGGATGCACTTGAATGCCTAAAATATGTAGTGCAAGAACACTCAATGAGGGTCCCTGGGCTGTTTGACAACGAGATTTTTTCCCAAGGAAATTTGTTATAGTGTGAGAAGGGATTTAACAGGTGATGGGTCGTACACTAGGGCAAAAGCAGAGAAAAGCTTCCCTTCCATCATCTTTTCCCCATCTAGAAACATACCTAAGGGTTTTCTATGCTTAGTGCATGAGTGGAACATACTCCTTCACTCCTTTGATTGAGATTTGGACTTGACCTTTATGCCTATTACATCTTGCATAGGCGACTTGACGTGAAAATTATGGTTCCTCATCATCACTAGTACACATGAAACTCAACTTGACAATTATGCCACAAACCATAGGCGAACAATACCTACATTTCAATAACCATCAAAGAACACATGAACATGTAGCCAACTTGACAAATCCCATACCTTAAGAATCCCAAGCTAAGAATGAATGTATATGCCTCTTCCTCATAGGTGGCCTCGTGGTTGAAGTTTCAACAATTTAAGGAAAAGGACCCTTTTACAACTTCCTTTTCTTTGAAGGGTTGTCGCCACTTACCACCAAAGCTGAAGCTACGTATGAAGAAGCATGAAAATCTTCATCAAGAATAATATGCTAAAGTGCTTGATCTAACCACCACCTTGCTTCTTTAAGCAAATAATGCTTACCCTATACATGGTGCTTCTCAAAGATACATGGTACCATTACGAAAATGTTGTCTTTGATCTCAATTTGGGCCCAAAATTTTGACAACCACCTCATTATTATGAGTAGATCCACTACTTCCATGGGACAAAGGATTTTGAAAAGGCTTAGACATCGCAAAGTGGATGGGTTGAGGGTTTTCCCTTCCTATTTTCAATGACACATGCAACACCTCTGACTCACCGTTAGGAAGGAGGGTACGTTAACCACTGTAATTGACCTTGCCTCGCTTAACCTCTCTCAAAAAGTATAAGACTAAAAGTGTTAAAGGCCTTATAATGATTGGCCTTACGACTTTTTCAAGAGATAACAAGGCATAAGGGGAGGGCCGTTTTAGTGTAGGCTAAAGTTGTTTGCCTATGTTTCCAAAATGGAAGGGAACGGGAGACGTAGCTATGAAACTAGGCTTGTGGGACCATGAAAGTGGGAGATGGGGTAATGACTGATGTTAAAACACTGTTACATGATGTCATTAAAGATAGTCATGCCTTTTATCGCTCTCAGGGAGGGTGGTGGAGTTGAATTTGATGTAAGTGTGGATATTTTAATGCATTGAGAAGCATGTGGATGCTAAGGTTTTACATTATTTCATGGGTAGGCCCATGGTAGAGGCTTCTTTGAGGGCTTGGATAATTGGTGCCCTAGGTAGTAGCTCTTCTATTGTCATCTTTGTAGCCTTTGGGAAGGGATTTTTCTTGCTATATGTGTGCTTATAAAGAGACAATATGCTAAGGTTTTACATTATTTCATGGGTAGGCCCATGGTAGAGGCTTCTTTGAGGGCTTGGATAATTGGTGCCCTAGGTAGTAGCTCTTCTATTGTCATCTTTGTAGCCTTTGGGAAGGGATTTTTCTTGCTATATGTGTGCTTATAAAGAGACAATATATAAGTTGGTTTGCCATGGCAGTTACTAGGGAAACTGGTTTTTTATATATGCCATGGCGTGGTCACTACAATTCCACCCTGAGGAGGAACTTTCTCTCATTTTGTTTGGTGTGGGCTACTTTCAAAGCATTACTGGTGTTTCTCAAAAGCCATATCCATAGTATTGATGTCAATCTTGGGAGGGTCCTATTTATCCTTAAGTGTCAATATTTGAGTTTGGGGATGGATGTGACAGTTTCTGTGCTTTAGCATATGGATTGCTTGGTTCTAGATTTCATAGATCTTAACATAGGCATGAAAGGTTGCTTCAGATGACATATGGCTTTCTCCTCACTCTCAAATGCATGAAATCATTGTAAGAAGATTGGGAAATTTATGAGGAAGTGTATGGTGAAAAATGGACACCAAGGAAGTGTTGCTCAGAAGCCTCTTGGAGAGAGTATAGATGATGGGCTAGTCTTTTTTTCGTTTTGTTCTTGAGATTAGGCATGGCACGTTGCCTAGATAAGATCAAAGATGGTTGAGGCTAAGATGAAATACCTCATTAATTTAGCTCAAGAGGAGGACTCTTGAGCTAAGATGGAAGACCTTGTCGATTTAACTCAAGAGGAGAACTCTTCTTGGAGAATGGGAGCTCGTTTTGATCCAATCATGCAAAAACTCAAATTTTCAACCACATTAGATAAGAAAGGGGTGATGTCTCTTCTTTTTTATAATGGGAGTTGATAATGGGGTAATGATGCTTGAAGTGGTTTCTTCTTGAAGGGAAGCCTTGATGTGCTTAGAGATCGTTTGCTAGTGTGTTAGATGAGATCACTTTGAGTATCTTGATGATGACTAGGTGTATTGAATATTTTGAGTTTATATTTAGTATGTAAAATACAAAAAAGAACTTAGTTGTGGATGAGATCACTTTGACTAGTGTGTTGGATGAGATCACTTTGAGTTTCTCGCTAATGCATGGGTGTATTGGATATTTTGAGTTTAGATTTAATATATAAAATAAAAAAAGGAACTTAGTGTATACATGTATTCTATAAGGTTCTTAATCAATGTCCTTTGGGGGGCATTAACAAATGCATATACAAGATAATTTTTGAGTGAATATTCATATAATATGACTTATACTAAGGGCTGGCTATTGATATTATCCCTATAGGATGCAGGTTTGATTCTTGACCCATCCCCAAGCCTAACTATAATGTGTCTATAAAAATAGGCAAGGAGCATATCTGCATTTATCTGGTAACACATTGATTAGGGCATGGTCACCTAAAAAAGACTCCGATTTGCTAGCTTTTGGCCTCATCTTTGCTAGCTTTTGGCCTCATCTTTGACCAAATTATTAGGGGCTAATCCTTATACCTCAAGCCTATTTAAGATGCATCACCTCAATGCATCAAATCTATATTTATCTCATCATTCTCGTTGTCATTATGCTTCTACATTAACCCCATCTCATTAGCCAATCATTATGCTAATCCAAGTCTTAATCCACTTTGAGCCTCTATGATTAGCCTCTAATAATCTACAACATTCAATATCAGAGCCTTGGTTATCCATGTTTAGGTCTTAATCACCTTGTTAATCATCATTAGCTTTTTTAGTTGTTTCACTAATCTTTTTTACCCACCTCTTATTTTCAGCTCACAGTGAGCCTTTGCATCCCTACTCAAGTCCCTTCAAGCCTCATCTTCCTCAATCGTAGGTGTCCCCTCACATAGCTCCACACGACAATGGATTTACACAAATCAAGATTAATCAAGCACTTGCACTGTCACCATCATTTTTAAGGGAAAGGCTACACTATTCTACTTCATCTCATCAAATCAAAACCCAATGAGCTAGTTGCAAGGGTTTTTGAGCATACTAGACATGTCAACTAGGGAAATGTTTTGTTGGTGTTGAATTGGAGTCAAAGAAGAGGCTAAAAGCTTTTTGGAGGTACTTGCAAGGTCGAGGGTTCTCTAGGTGATGGGCCATACCAAGGCTTACGCTCGTCGTGGTCTCCCCCATCAAAAGATGTACCTAGAGGATTGGTGTTGATGAGATTAGTTGTACATACATAGCATGAGACATGAGATGTGAAAAAACAACAAAATTGTGATGCTGGTAGTGAAATATGCAGGTGATGTGCATGGATAATAGGCAGAAGGTGCGCCCATGTGTTCCACACATGTCTTAAGGACATGATGTGCTCCAAGTCTTTGAAAGAAAAAGGATATGAGCTTGAGACTCACTATTGGCATTGGTTTCTTTTAAAATTTAAAAAGATTGAGATGGTGGAGCTTGAGATTTACTATTTGATGCCTCTAGAACCATATGGGCTGATATATTATATGTATACAATTTATACGCTATAGCTAGGATTGTTGAAAATACAAGTGAATAGGGTGTGTGTGGGAACAAGCTCTTGGATAGAGGCTGTAAAAGAGAAGATGTAATTGTGAAAGAACCTGTGAAAAGGTGAGAAGAATCTACTGGGAGAGAATAAAGGGTAGCATGAGAGAATTTAGGAGTGTGGAGATATTCTGGGAGATATTCAGGGAAAAGAGAAGAGGTGGAGAGAATCAGGCAAAAGGTGGAGATATTCTAGGAATGAATCATGGAGAAATCAATGGAATTAGATGCTTGATGTAAACTCTATAAATTGAGGCATAGCCCTAATGAGAATTTGCTGGTTTTTGAGTATCCATGCCTACATTAATCTATTTGCTAATTATTCACTAATTACATCTTAATCATTTGCTAATCACTTTGTTAATGATGTTGATTCTAGTGTTTGATCCACCATAGCTCATCATTATGCTCAAATTTCAACATGGTATCAGAGCCATGCCTAGAATCAATTAGGTTTATGAGCCCATTAGTTAATTAATTAGGATTAGTAGATAATTAGCAAAAAAATCAAATTTTTAGTGAGTTTACACTTCTCCCCTTCACCCCCAGCTAGTGGAGGATCTCTAGCACCTTGCACACTCTAAATTAGGGCACAAGCTTCTAACACAAGCTAGCCAACTCCTTTGGCTACAAGCACATCAAGACGGCGCTGCAAACCGCGAAGGCATTCAGGAGAATTTACGATTTTAGCCGATGCATTTTTTTCTAAGTAATCTGCAGATTTCTCCTTGCTCAAATCAAATTGCTTCAATTCCTCTTAGCCCAAGGGGTAATCAAGCATGCTCTACAAGCTGGTGAAGACAGAATTGAGTTTCATCAAGTCTACAGTGAGATCCAAGCTCTTCATCAAATCTGTAGGTGACTTTGGTAAAACAGAGATTAAGCTTTCATTATTTGGTCAAATCTTGTGTTTCTTGGCTTAATCCTCTACTAGACTCATTGCTATTGATGCCTTTGAAAGAATTTGAGCTCATTTGAAGTGGAAGGCACCAGATTTGGACTCCCTGCATACTCTGTTTTCTGCACATAAAACAGAGCATTAATTTGCTAATCAATGATTAATCAATGCTAATCACTATATTTTGGTGCAGTTGAGGGTTAAAATTAACCATTAGGTATCTAATATAGATCCCTAAAACTATAACTTCAGATTTCAAATCGAAGTTGGTTTGATACTCCAACCATCCCGTACAAATTGGTTACCCTCAATTTAATGTAATTTCTAGGAAAATTGTGTTGATAAATTTGTGATAATCATCATTTTGCATTTAACCCTTGGTTAATGCCTGTAAATCTCACTCAAAATCAAGATTATTCACAGCCAGAGTTGCATTTTGGAATGTGCATGAGAATGGATGCTATACGCATTATGTATTGGGCACATTGCATCAGTGTAAAAATGGGAACAGACACTGCCCTTGTCCAGAATAAGGCAAGAGGTAAGACCTCCCGCATAAATTTGGGTTTGCATTGCATAATGATACAAAATAAACATAAAAAGCCCAAAGGAATTGTCAGCAAAACATTGAAACATGTTGCTCACATGGAGCAAAAAGACCTGACGGACGAGCTCATGGCCCCAGCCATGAAAGAAGAAGAATATCTCTTTCCAAGAAGAGGATCCACACCGAGAAGAAGATCTGAAGGAAGACATGGACATGAGAAGAGAAGCTGCCACGACAAGAAGACTGAAGACAAGAGAAGATGTGAGACTCCAAAGAGTGAGGAGCCATGTGAAAATCTCTGAGAGAGAGAGAGAGAGAGAGACCCCACAACCCAATGTAACCTGCCCCAATAAAGTAAAACCACCTTTGAGCCACTGATGATGTAGGCCACGTGGTAGATGTATGTGTGAGCACTTTAGTCAAGGTCGCAGGCACTTATAGTAGCCTTAGACACATAGAGAGAGAGAGTGTCAAGGACTATGGAGTTTAGGGACTTGAGGCACTGGTCGCGGACTGTCAAGTAAGAAAGAAACTTGATACAGGGTCTAGGTGTGCTGAGATAACTTGAGGGGAGGAGTAGACACTGGTCGCGGACTATCAAGTAAGGGGAGGCAAACTTGGTATAGGGTCTAGGTGTACTAGGAGTATTCACTTGAGGGGAGGTGTTGAAAATACAAGTGAATAGGGTGTGTGTGGGAACAAGCTCTTGGATAGAGGCTATAAAAGAGAAGATGTAATTGTGAAAGAACCTGTGAAAAGGTGAGAAGAATCTACTGGGAGAGAATAAAGGGTAGCATGAGAGAATTTAGGAGTGTGGAGATATTCTGGGAGATATTCAGGGAAAAGAGAAGAGGTGGAGAGAATCAGGCAAAAGGTGGAGATATTCTGGGAGTGAATCATGGAGAAATCAATGGGATTAGATGCTTGATGTAAACTCTATAAATTGAGGCATAGCCCTAATGAGAATTTGCTGGTTTTTGAGTATCCATGCCTACATTAATCTATTTGCTAATTATTCTCTAATTACATCTTAATCATTTGCTAATCACTTTGTTAATGATGTTGATTCTAGTGTTTGATCCACCATAGCTCATCATTATGCTCAAATTTCAACAAGGATATGCCTATGATGTATGGCTCTTTTGGGGATGTTGAGACAATGGATTACTTTGATGTTTTTTAAATACTTTGATGATAGATATATTGATATGATGATTGTTCTCAAATATTTTCCTCAACTTCTTACCATTACCTGAGGGTGCAATTATGTAGTGCTCTAATGAATTCTAAATGTAGCCTACCATAAATTTGAGATAAATCTTGAGGCATTCTGTGAAGCCTAAAAATCTCCTATTTACAAAGAGTTTTGCAGCCTCGTAGTGTTCCATATGTCTCCTTTTTATCAAAATAAGTGAGCCATCTTTGTGTGAGACTACCACATTTGGTTTTTATCTATAGGGTCATCGAGTGTTCTTTTCTCAAGGACCAATTAATGAGGAATATTCGTGACCATTTTTTATCTAATAGGGATCCCCAAGTGATCTTTTCTCGTGGAGGACCAAATAATGAGGAATATTCGTGAACATTTTTTTATCTAATAGGCATCCCCATGTGATCTTTTCTCGTGGAGGACCAAATATTTAATGAGGAATATTCATGAGTTTTTTTTTATTAAACATCATTGTGGCACGGATGCATTCATGAGGATTTTCCTCAAAATGTAAGTTGAAGGCAATGCTAACTTCTTGAGTTGATAAGCACATAGTTTAGTAAGCATATATGTATGTATGTAAGTACATAGTAAGCTTATATATATATATATATATATATATATATATATATATATAAGTTTTTATGTATATAGGTAAGTGTATATATATAAGTTTTTATGTACATAGGTAAGTGTATATATAGTAAGTAAGTTTACTTTGGTGGTGTGTCTCTCATGTAGGAGGTTAATTTGGTGGTGTGTCTCTTCCATCAAGAGGGATATCCAAGGCCATGGATGGATAGAGAAGAAGGAGAGAAGATTGATGCACAAGTTATAGTTAAATCATAAGACTTATTATTATGTTTTTTATTATTAGCTCTATCCACTTACCATTTCCATGTTTTTTTCAATACAAAAATAATATATTTTCTTCAAAGGTACCATGATATTAATTTGCTTCAAAGGTACCATGGTATTAATAAGTTTTTGGATAGCATAAGCCTTGTTATTAGGTTTTTGATTACATAGATCTAGATATCCATTTGTCATTGCCATGTTTTTTCAATGTGCAAAAATATATTTGCTTCAAAGGTACCATGGTGTTAAATAATGTTTATTGAATCGAGGTATCCTACTGAAATGTTTGGGAGAAAAACATGAGGCCTTCCTTAAAAGCTCGCTAGATGTTCTAAAAAGCTCGCGTGATAAGCAAAAAAAGCTCGCTAGATGTTCTAAAAAGCTCGCAAAAAAAAGTTCCCCATACACTGCTTTGGAGAGTCTCCTATGTAAGACCTTGCTTCATGGCCTCATACCCAATAGAACAATTTTCAAGGGAGGGTTTCCACACTTGGTAGATGAAGGTGAAGTTCATGCTCATAAACGAAATTTTATGGAGTATTGTTAATGGAAGAGATCCATGTCGTCCTGAAGGGGGAGACAAGGTTTGGATTGAGAGAGATGAGAAAGCTCTTAGCATAATTGCATTGGGCCTAGAAGATAACATGATTCATCACATAGCAAGTAAAAGCACTTCTAAAGAGACATGGGAGGAATTAGATGTTATGAGAATATTATTTAAATGATTATTTGAATGGTGAATGCTATATAATCCATGTGATGGTTTTTGATAAGCAAATCAGTGGTAGAATCGGTGTTGGATCCTTCCTCTAATTTTTATGTAATAGCCATACCCATTTTGGCATTGCGGACAACCATCAATTATTTAGACTATTTGCTTAAACTACCTCTTTAGTTTAATTCAATTGGACCATTTTAGAGTAGTCAATTTATTCAATTCATTATAATACTTTAGCCTAGGGAAATATGAGGTCAATAATTGAATGTATGCAACTTTCCTATTCTTAAGGGAAAGGGAAAGGTTTTCCTATTTTCATGGGAAAGGGAATGGTTAAGGTCCAAAGTAGTCTATTTTTACATATGACCAAATTTACCAAAATAGCCCACGCAAAAGCTTGTTGACCAACACTATTCCTATAATTTTAAGTACGAACTCGACTATACTCTTGCAAAAGACCAAAGAGTTACACTCGTGCTGCAAGTTGTAGCCCACACCTACATACAAGGAGCTAGGATGGGCTAAGACATGCAAACATCTGAGTATTAGTTTCTTTTACTAGTTTTCTTTTATGGTTTAATTATTCCATGAGAGTTGAGAGAGAGAGAGAGAGAGAGAGAGAGAGAGAGAGAGAGAGAGAGAGAGAACTCTATTAAACGTGATTTGTAAGAATTGCAGGTTCCTTGGATGAAGCTATCTTTTCTTTCTATATTCTCTTTTCTCCTCCAATGAGATGATGTCTCCTCTCTATCAAAGAGATTGATTGTACCAAATTACTTCATATCTTAATAAATCATTGAAATACTCATATGTGAGACTGGGTCTCACACATAAGGGGGAAAATTGGACCCATTATGTTGTTTATATCTATATCATTTATTTTGTTGCAAATTATTATTTGAAGTGAAAATTTGATTATTTTGATTTCAATTTATTCCACTGCACGACAATGGTATCAGAGTGTTGACTATGCTCCAATCGATGGTTTTGAGAACAGGTGCAAGGTTTTCATTTACTTTTCTTAATTAGGTTTTCTTTCAGTAATTTCATTTTTATGTGTTATTGAAATTTGATTTTAGAAGCATAATTAGAGAAGTCTAATCTTAAAATAAAATTCCTCACCCTTTAAAACCCCTAAACAACTTTCACCTTGCTCAATTCAGAAGAATTCAAATACTATGAATATAGCATTAAACCTTATACAAAGCATAAACATATGCAAACACATAAGATAATAACCAAATATAGATTAGGTGCAATCTCCCCCCCTCCTCGATGTGTGTGGCTCCTTCTCCCACATGCAGTATTTTAATCATATTATTAAAAATGGCCCTTGGAGCCATTAATAGGGTGCTTTTCTAGAATTGGGCTTTTATTTTATAAAAAATAACTTCTGCTCAATATCTAAGGTATGAAAATAACATAACCTTTACCCAATAATTATGTACAATGGGCTTAACCATAATAAATCAAAATGGTGCATGCATGTGCACATAGATAAAAATAATCCAAACACCTTGGCAAGTGTTGACGTTTAATACCATTATAGTCATCCTCGTACTCATAACCTATACTCATAGTCCACAATGTTAGGCCATATTTTAATTGGAAGTCAGGGATTTAGTAGGATATTAAATGTGGGTAGCATCAAAATTGTAGAGTACATTTGTTAACATGGCTTCTAAGTGTTTGTAGATATTAGAGTATAGCTTTAGAATTCCAAAAGGATGATACAAAGTAGACTCACATAAGTTAAGATGTTGGTGAGTATTATATACTTCGAGCCACCCATGACTTATAATCCACTGATAGCTATATGCTACCACCTCATAGTTGGCCGGTGTCTCAAGAATGTCATCTGGGAGGACAAACAGGTCTAATTTTTTGACACTATTGTCCAGAATTTTAGAATTTTGGAGTACCCGACACGAACTATGAAGGTTTAACACTATAGGATGTAATGGGTAAAAGAAGATGTCTTGTGAATTAGTTAAGACTATGTCCCCCCGCAAAATTCCTATTATTATTGTAGGGTTAGTATCTCGTTTAGTATTTTGCTTAATTAGAGTTAGTTCACCTAGGCCTATGTCTTCAGAGATAGATTTATATTGTACTGAAGTAAAGAGAGGGTTAGTTCACCTAGGCCTATGTCTTCAGAGATAGATTTATATTGTACTGAAGTAAAGAGAGGGTTAGTGTAGACAAAAACAGAGTGAGAGTTTGAGGAGGGGCCCGAGGAGTTACTGGCAAACTGACCCAACTCCGAGGCACGCTCATCGGTAGGTCATCGGTAGGCTCCAGCCCCCCGCTGACTTCTGTCTTGGATCACCAACTGACACTCTACCTCTTGTAAGCGAGAGTCGTTGTTGTTGCTGAGGATGTTTGATATTGTAGTTTCACGAACCATCCTTGTAGCATCCAACTCCTCGAATCTCTGGGTTGCGTCCTCTTGGGCATGCCTGGTTGTTGCTTCTCTTTCTTGAGCTTCGGTGATTAATTGGAGCCTTTTGGCAGCCAGCCTCTGATTGTCCTGTAGTTGCTGTGTAAGTTGTGCCATTGCTTCTTGGTGGGCCAATTCTTTTCTTTGCATTTTGACTTGGCTTGCACTTATAGTGTCGTTAAGTGTTCTTATTTTTTCTGCATGGGCCTTGTTTGATTGTTCTCTCTCTTGCTGTAAGTGAGTTGCCCTCTCCTCCTCTGCTGCTTTCATATTTGAGGTTAGCTGTTGGATCTAGCATTGTAGCTCCTCTTCTTTGGCCTTGGCATTGTGCTAGAGCTCTTATACTTGGTGGGCATGAAGTGCTTCGAGCTCATTGGTGTGGGTGACCTCCTTTTGAAGTTTCTCTTTAGCTCGTTCTAACTTTGCCTCGAGGTCTACATTTTCTTTGATTCTTTGTACAATGGTTTGACTGTGGACCATATTATTACTTTTCAGTGCTTTATATCTATTCTCTTGCGACTTCGTGGCCTTCAAGATTTTCATTATGACATCTTTATGTGTGGCTTTAGCTATTGCCAAGTGGTCCTTTAAGGTTTGCACTTGTGTGTTTGAGTCGTTAACCTGCTTCTAAAGGGCAACGTTACGATTGTGGAGCATGTGTGTTGTGAGGAGGTGGCAAGGCCAGACCTTTTTCTCCTGCTCCCATAGTGTATACTTATGCTTGCGCGTTCTTCGAGTCCAGCCTGTGGTTGGTTCAACAGCTCATCCAACCTTCCATTGTCTCTTGCATGAATTGTTGATAGTCGAATTTTTGTAGGGAGGCCAGTTGGGGTATTCTTTCCTCGTCTTCCAACCGCCTTCTTTTGCTTGGGCTTGATGGCTCTGCACTACTTTGTCTTTTGCTTGCATCATTGTGGGGGGCTGTTGTTTCATGTACTTGAGTCGTTGCCACCTCAATGCCTTGTGTTTCCTTAGTCTGTATACTGATGCTTCTTGTTCGGGCACTGTCTCTGCTGGTGTGTTTGCCAGAGTTGAATCTTTAAGTGGGGATAGGTCCATGAATATCAGCTGTGCCGGGCTTGTCGGGGGAGTAACTTGCTGCATGGGCTCTTATGTGGCTTGGTTGGTCATGGTTTCTTGCAATGCTTCTTGGTATGTTAGGATTTCCTATGCCACCTCCGCCTTTAATCTTTGTGATTCGGCAGCTATATCTCGGATGATCCCCCTCATTTTCTTCTCTGTCTTCTTCTTTCTTCCTTTCTTTATCTCCTTCATTATTGCATCGGTCTCTATTAAGATAGCTTGCCCCTCTTGCACGTCTTTAGCTGTCAGTGTTGGTTGCTCTAGCAGCAGTGCTAGTTGCAGGTGCTCCGTTGGTTCGAGCTCTGGGAGAGGCCTTTTTGCCATATGATTAAGAACTTGGGTGAGCAGGTAGTACGAGTTGCAAATCTTAGACTAGTGAGCCTTCAAATAGGTCTCCATCTCTCTATGAATATAGTAGGCTTAGTAAATATTTTCTCCTATAACTAATAGTTTACTTATAAAAATTAGCCAACATGCTAGCGTATAAAAAATAACTTACTCTCTTTATAGAGCCACCTCTTTGGTGTGCATGCATTCCTTCTCGACATGCTGCAGACATTGTGCTAGATGGCCACAATGATGGGTATTTAAATTTTAACAAATCATTATAGGTGTTAACATACAGACATTTGCATGTTTCTTTATGTAACTTCTTAATTCCTACTTTGTTTTAGGATTCTACCTATAGTGGAATTTTTCATGGTCAAAGTTATGGATGAGGGCTTCAAGAGATACGTGATTAGTATTCTCGATGAGGAGCTAGGTGTATATTTATTATCGATGACGGGCTTAGGAAGAACAAGCTTCATTTTTCTAATGGCAGTTAGATCAATTGATAATTCTCACTTCTTTCACTGGTTTATCATATTGATCTTTTTCATCACTACAAAGTAGGGATGTTCTTTGTATTGTTTATTTATATATCATTTCTTATTCAATGATATCCTTATTCTATTAATCTTTTTCAACACTACAAAGCAAGGATGTTCTTTGTATGTGTCTTTAAATATCATTTCTTATCAACAATATTCTTATTCTATGTGCATGTTTGTGTGTGTGCATGCGTATGTGTGTGTTCTATGTGCATGTTTGTGTGTGTGTGTGCATGCGTGTGTGTGTGTTCTATGTGTGTATGATTCATGTGCATGTACATAAATAATGGAAAATGTGGGAATATAAATATTCCATGAATTAACTCCTCATAGCATATGTAGAGACTCAACCAATATGCACTACTACGTGAATGGACATGTGTGCATAGAAACTTACAGTTGGCATGACAACATGCATGTTTATTCTCTATGCGTGTCTAAAAGCAAGCCAACAATTGGCATGACAACATGCATGTTTATTCTCTATGCGTGTCTAAAAGCAAGCCAAAGGCAAGTTTAAGATTACTTTACCCCAATAATGTTTATTCCTTGGAGCTCTTTATATCGGCTAATAATTCACCGACGAGTTTGGGCCACTCATAGAACGCAACCAAACACCCTAAAAATTTAAAAATCATAAGAACGCTCATTAATACTATTAAATATATAATTTAAGAAAAATTTAGGGAATTTGTTAAATTTTTTTGGGTATTTTTAGGACACTTTTGGGCTTGAAAATAACAAATTTTGGTAAAAATGAGGATTTTGGAGACCAAAAAGCACTCTAGAATTTTATGGAAATCGATGGCGAGGGAGAAAATAATTTGCAGAATGTGTGGTGGGTTGTGGGACAGATTTTTTTTTTAAATATGATGTTTGGTAGGTTAAACGGAGCTTATTAGCTAAGCTTTTTAAAAGGTTTGAAAGCTTTAAGCTTTTTAAAACTTTAAAGCTTCAAGTTTTTTAAACTCTAAAGCTTTAAGTGTTTAAAGCTTATAAGGCAAAAGAAGAAGAAACAGCCAGTCGTGTTATCCGTGCGTCATTGGAAGAGGGAGGGAGATGAAGTTCAACCAAAAATCTTGATAAGAGTGGAATTGAAGCCTCTGAGTTATCAGAAAAACCTCTGTGGTGGCTGATTTGCAAGAGGGAAAGAAAACAAGAAAACCACTTTCGAATTTTTGGGTGGTTTTAAAAGATGGTTTTTTTAACCTTTGGTTGCCTCATGGGTAACATATTTATGGGAATTGGTTATCCAGTGGGGTAAAAACAAGTTTCCATTGAAACCTTTGAATTCCCTTGTAAATTGTAAGTGGAAACTTACCTTCCCTTGAATTCCAAAGCTTCTTTGTCTTCTAGTTCTTCACCAACTTCAAGCTTTGCCAATTAATCTTGGCTTTGATACCAATGTTGGAGGAAAATGACCCAATAAAATAATTGCAAAGCAATCACACAAAGCATAGAATAAACATTACACATAGCACAAGATTGGGTCCAATTTGTCCCTAGTCAAGAGTGAGCCCATGCTCGCTCTTGGTGTATTTAAATGATATTGCTTGAAATAACTTGTGGGGCTCAAAATAATGTCCACTTTTACAAATATGTTGACTTCAACAAAAATAACTATTGGACGCGCAAGCCAAAGTACTCAAAATTAGGTGTAAACCTTAAACCATATAAATATGTACATCTCTTGTAAAATTAAATATGCATAAGGGAGCTTTCACATGTCCCAAAAATATATCCATCGATAATAAATATTAATGTTGCCCAAAATGGAATAATGGTGCGTGTGGTCAAATAGTATTTCATTGGCACCCAAAATCGAGTGTCTCAAAATCTTCTTGGCCACCACTACCATGCATATCGTATTTTAATGCAAGGGCTTTAGAACCTTAGTCTTAAATACGATATGGATAATATTCTAATGCAAGGGTTTTAGAATCTTAGTTAAAAATAATAAGTAAGGTACCAAATAGTAACATTAGTACAAAGACTAATTTTAGTGTGAAAATCATGAAGGTGTTACATGACCGTGTTCTTTTGGAAGGAGGATGAGGAGGTTTTAATAATATCTAAAAATTGTACTTCTATGAGATGGGCAAAGAGGTTCTAGTGCGAGAAAAAGTATTCATCAAAATGGTACTGGAGGTATTTAATTTTAAATGGTACTAGAGGTATTTAATTTTAAATTCCCAAAATCTAGGAGTTTCAAAATCAACCAACAATAAATTTTGCACATAATTTTTAAATTTTATAGGGGTAAAATACATTATATCCCAATTTCTCTCCCACACTAAAAAAACAAGTTGGCAAATGCTCGTTTGCAAAAGGGTGTCTTGCCACTATGCCATTATGTAATGTTTTTATTATAACAATAACTATACTTACACAGACATTAAAAGTAATCGAAATGCATCTGTGTTGAATCCAAAAGTCAAATTGCACAAACAAACCTCCACCCTTGGATTGCTTGATGATTGACCCCAATAGCTTTGGCAGAACAATTTGCTGCCATTGCGCACAATGTCTTGTAAAAGGCAAGACTTTAAAAGCGAGAAGTGGACATGCCACTAAAGTACATTCATACACCAGTACTTCAACTTTGGGAGGCATGGGCGCTACTGTTGGGCTATAGAAGAGGAGGAGGTTGCTCCGCCGACACTTTTTAATAGGAGCACCGCGCGCAAGATGATGTAGTGCAGAAACATGCAAGATGATTTATGGAAAGTGTCCTAAGACTCCACACTGTTCACACTCACATGCAAGTGGTCAATGCTGGCAATGGGATAAGAAAGTTATTATGGAGATCACCGACAAGCTACACAGCAAAACGTCAGCGCCACGAAGGCGAGACACACTGCACAGTGCGCAAAAGGGCCTTCCGGTAACCGTTAACGTGTCGGCCTGGCGAGCGCAGGAGCGCCCCTCCGTAGGCTTAGCATTTTACCTTTCTAATTCCACCCCCCCCCACCCCCCCCCCCCGCCCCCCCCCACACACACACACACACAGACCCCCCCTGCCTTCACCTGTGTCCTCAAAAAGGCATGCACCTGCAATGATGTCTGCCTAGTTCCTCTGCCTTCTTCCTCCCCTCTCCCTTGCAGTAGGCTCACAGCGGCATGGGTTTCTT
Organism: Cibotium barometz; assembly: GCF_041138505.1. Classification (NCBI taxonomy): domain Eukaryota; kingdom Viridiplantae; phylum Streptophyta; class Polypodiopsida; order Cyatheales; family Cibotiaceae; genus Cibotium; species Cibotium barometz. The sequence continues at coordinate 26,399,083 of NC_141088.1, read as the reverse complement.
CAGTACCATCTTCGGCCTCTTCGGCTTTGGTGTTGGTATCTCCCTCGGTCTCGTCTTTGGCTACTTCATCTTCATCTACTGGCAACCCACTGATGTTAAGGTAAGCTCCCCCCCTCCGTTTTTACACCCTTTACCTCTTGTACTTCTCTGTTTCTTCATTTTATGTACGGCCCCAGCATTATATGTATGCCAATTGTACTGCCATGTATGCCAGATTTCCTCCATCTGGCAAATCAGGTCAAGGCTGCAGGTTTCCTGAGCCTTGCTCCCCGCCCCTCACAGCTACTTTTTCCATAGCTGTCCTGTCAAGTCTACAAGATCTATATGTTAGCTTACAGTTCCAATTAGTGGAGCTTAACTAGCCATTCACAATCACCTGAGAAAGGTTCTTGCTAGGGCATGCCCCGGGCAAGGGTGTCCGGAATCTGACGGCAGTTGCAAATATGTGGCAGGCCTGGATAGGAGGGAAGCTTTGTGACCCCTGCTATGGTACAGCCAGGAGTATTTTTCCTTGGGAAAAATGACGAGCGATGTTCTTTCCCAAACATCAAGGTTCGGGGGTTGTAAGATTGGGAGTCTGGAAAAGGATTTTTTCAGAGAGGATTGGTGCTTGCATTGGGATTCTAATCTTGAAAGAGGCATGTGTTTGCAAAACCCCTAATATTGTAACAGCCAAGTAAAACCTCCTTAAAGAGTGCTCCAAAATTTGCCGGCAGCACAATAGCGGTGCAAGGCAAGGCATGACATGTTGACGAAGACTTAACGATGGCGGGTGGGTAGGAACTCACCGGAGAATCTGCAAAATATTCAATTTTGCAGGTAGTCAGGCGACCTAGAATTGATGCTACTGATAGCTTGGCTTGCCGACTCTATTGTGCTTGCCTTTTTTGTGGGGGGACCCTCTTGATCTGGTCAACTTTACCGAGGGAGGAGGCACCCAGAAAGAATGATGCCCCACATCACTGATATGCACTTGCCTGAAAGCTCTCATAGTCATATGCTTATTCAGGGTAAGGCCATCAACAACGGAACCCTGCAGGTTTTCATGTTACAAGACCAGCATAGTGGGTAGCCAGTTTCTGCAGACCCGTCTGCCTTCACCAGCCAGGTGATGCCGAGTGACATGTGTGTAGATACCAGTATGTCAGGATGCAGGGGACTTCTCAACAATTTGTTTATGTACTCATGCTATGCATGTGCCTGCATCAGAAGTATACGGATTAGGGCCTTTATACTCTGGACCATCAACAATGGACACCTGCAGGTACAAGACCAGCATAGTAGGGAGCCAGTTTCTGTATACTGAGTAGGGCCTTTATACACTTGCCACGGAACAAAAACTACACTGCCAATGAAACATTACCACACAAACTTGCTCATCCATTAGCCCCTTGGGTACCCATGCTATGCATGTGCTTGCATCAGAAGTATATTAGTTACGGCATAGTTGCGGCAACGGAAACAGGGCCCATGCTGGGTGACCCATCTCCTCCAAACCAGAAAGGGGTCCTTGGGGAGAAATGGGAACAGGGCAACGGCATGTCCAATGTGGACTAGATGTTATGATATACAAGCCATGCTTTTTTAGTTTCCTCTAAAAAATCATAGCAAACAATAGACATGCGAAAATAGTAAACATTAAGAGAGTTTACGTAATAAATAAAGGACTTATGTATGACATGCATTGAAATTGTTCTCTTTGAAATGGGGAAATATAGAAATGGAAAGGACAAGGTTGGAAAACAGAGTTATGCCATTTTTAGGTGGAAAATGCCGTTTCCTGGTAACTATGAATTAGGGCCTTCACACACATGCCATGGGACAAAAAGTGCGCCACTACTAAGGACAGCAGAAACTCATCCATTAGCCCTTATGCATTGGAGTGTGCTTAAGGTCATTATTCATATGACCCTGTGCAAGGCATTATATGGACTGAAATAGGCACCTCGAGGTTGGTATTGGTGAATTGATGCACATTTTGTAAGGATTAGTCTTACTAGAAGCCCCTCGGATGCAAATTTGTATAATTTCTTTGAGCGGGGATGAGTATGTGATTATTGTCCTTTACGTGGACGACCTCATCTTAACGGAAACCATGAAGAAATCATCACAGGTGAAGCAATTATTGAGCAAAGATAGACCTTGGGGCTCAAGCATTTTTGTTTGGGAATTGTGTAACTGAATCGAAGCAGGGGGCACACTAAGTTATCAATGCAATCAAACACTGATTGATGGCCCCAACCACATTCCACAACATCCACTACAATGTAAAGGAATTTTGCGCAAGCACACCAATGTGGGGCAAGAATGCAAACCCGCCCACCCCCCCCCCCCCTCTTTCTCTCCTTCTTGCCCCACTATATTACCTTGTATTTCACATAGAACAAGCTTTGGCCTGATTATCCATATAGGAGCATTGGTGCGTATTCATCTACTTTCCTCATTGTTGTGCTTCACCGAGCGTTTCTCTGAGGCGAAGTGCTAGGCGGGAGTGAACAATAGATCATAGGGCTGTGATTTGACTTCTTCATTCTCAGCCACATCTTGTACTTGAATTTCAATTGTATTACTTCTCGTACATAATACAAAGTAGTAGTTTAGGACTCGTGTGTGTTGTATGTGATTTTGCTGCACTCTTCTTTCTATCTCTGGAAACCCTAGCACATAGGCGCAAGTGTTCTACAATTGGTATTAGAGCCTAGGGAACTTGCAAATTTCGTTTCTTTTCTAGCATTCGTGTGCGTTTGGGGTTGGGAAAGTTGGGTTCTCTTCTGTGTACCTAGGTTATATTTGGGGTATATTGTGCTTCCTTGCCCCACCAAACCCTTACATTGCACAGGGTGGAAATCTCTCACTTGGTCCTTGATCACTAGATATTTGTCAAGGATTCACAACTCACTAATTTGCTTCTTGGCATGAAGGCATCCATGAATGTGTAGGTAGCTCAAATGGAGGCTATATCTGCGCATCTTGAGAGGATGGAGTCGGCATCTTGAGCACCTAGTATTCCGCATTTGGAATTTTCAAGGGCCCGTGCTTCAGAGCAAGTGTTGGGACGATTCTGAGGACAAAGTGGCAAAACTTTTTGGAGGATTTTTCACTCCTTTGGATGCAGGCAAGGATGTAGAGGATGAGTTTCTCCCCTAGTCCAACAGTCATGATTCTACACTTGCAGTAGTCAGCAAGAGAGACGCCATTTGTGTCACCAACAGTCTTCTTCGTGGAGTTCTTCTCTAGTGGACTCTCTGGACCGTTTCTACTCGCCTTCACTGGCTAGACGTCGGGGGACTATTGGTGTGCTGAGTTCTTCCCCATGCCTCATGAGGAACGAGCTCATTTAATGAAAATTTTGAAGCCTCCCAAGTTTAACGGGAAGATGAACGGAGAAGTCACCACCATTTGGACCCGCGAGATCGTTGCCATGTTGGCTGCAATAGTGGTTTATATATTTTTTAGCTCAATTTGGTGAGTATGGCCGCTCTCTTGTGGTGGGAAGTGTTGAAGTATGCACAGGCGGAAGCATAGATAAGGAAAGAGAGAGAGAGAGAGAGAGAGAGAGAGCGCAAAGAAGAGAGAGAGAGAGAGCTTGTTGACAAGATCACCTTTTATTATGGCATGAAGCTTTTACAATGGTAATAGCTAGCAAGAGAAGTGCAATACAATTGTGCTAGGATTGGATGATATGAGTGAATAGAGGAGGTCCCTTATAAAGTGAGGTAGGGAGCTAGCCGATTGCTCCACGACCTACTAAAAGGAGAAAAGTGTAGATAATACCCAATAAATAGGCATGCAACTATGGACCCTCCAGTACTGCAGATACCGAAATCACCTCGGAGAGAGCACCCACGAACCTGTTTCCTCGAAACACAATGAAACCATGAACAACAAAGAACTTTACTTGGCTCCAAATTCCCACACTAGTGTGTAGTGAACTCCAAGAATAGAATGATGAGGTGCGGGACACACCGCGCCCATTATTCCCCAACAGGGAACTATGAATACATCACGACCCAAAACCTCGAAGAATGAACTTGGAACAGATCCTGTCCATAGTCTCTGTCACACCAAAGTTGACCTTGTGTTGCCAGATTTTTAATGCTAGGAACTCCAACTCACAGTTTCCATGCACCAGAAAGTGGAGCTGCTTATAGCCCCCTCTCCCGCCCACAAGCTCCTCTGGCTGGAAGCACATGGGGAAACTAGCTATATACTAGAGAAGAACACCATCTTGGTCCTCCCGAGCCAGAATCGCCCTGGGAGCCCTAGATGAGTCATTGGAAGTATCTGTATTATTGTCTTGTGTTGTGTCTTTGCTCTTCTTTTGAGATGAAGACTTGGCCTTGGTCTTGTCCTTCTTCTTGGACAAACAATCCTTAGACAGATGTCCTCTCTTCCCACATGAGAAGCAACGACTCCGATCTTTCTTTTGAACTGAAGTAAGTGCCTGATCTGAACTGTTAAGAGACACCTTGATCTTACCCCCGAGAAACAAGGACGGACTCTTCTTCCAAGAGAAGGGAGCTAAGGTCATCAAAATCCAATTGAGTGGTTGTGACTTGGCACCTTAAAGCCCAAGAAACCACATCATACTCCGGGGGAAGCTTGGTGAGGATAAGTGTAGCCAACTAAGCAGAGGACAAAGCAACACCCATTGCTAGAACTGGTCATGGATAACCTTGGCATTCATGAGAAATGACTGCATAGAACTCCTCGCAGGAAATAATAGACCATAGAATTGTCCTTGCAAAGTAACTGCCCGCATCGATGAATCTTGAGCATAGAGATTCTCCAATTTGGACCATAATTGATGTGCACTGATAAGAGTTTACATGGCCTATGAGATCTTCTTTGTAATGGTCTACACAAATAACAGACTGTAGAGTTGCCCTTGCAAAGTAACTGCCCGCATCGATGAATGTTGAGCCCGCATTGATGAATCTCGAGCATAGAGATCCTCCAATTTGGACCATACTTGATGTGCACTGAGAAGAGTTTGCATGGCCTGTGAGACCTCCTTTGTAATGGTCCGCACAAGTACAGAGTGCGCCTTCAAATCACGATCCTCCCAATCTTGTAATTCTGCAAGGAATTCATCCTCTTGAACCTGGGTCCAACGCCTCGGGTTCTGAGGACGCTTGGGTTTCTTCTCACTGCCGTGAACAATCTCCCACAAACCCTTATGGATGAACCAGATCCGCATATTCAGCTTCTAATGGGTGTAGTTGGTTCCATCCAACTTGTCCTCCTTGTTTGTAAGGGGGGGGGGAGCCATATCCACAGCAACAAAGTACACAAATCTCAGCACTCCAAGACGCCTCTTTGAAAGAAAGAGCATCACAGGTTGTAGGCCCAAAGCACAAACTATAGAAAGCTGGAAACAGTTGATTATTGCTGAAAATGAACACGAGGGAAGCCTGTAGGTGCTTACAAGCATAAGAGACTGTTGCTACAGCCAATGACCTCCAGCAGCAGATATGCAAGAATGAGATGAAAAGTGAGGGGAAGGGTGAGCACCCATATATCCCTCCAGAGAACTGGTCGGCCAGCTGTAGCAGGCCGACAACTGTCTAGTAGCATAAAATGCTATAAAATGGCTAAAAAATGGTAGAAAAATGCCTAAATAATATTTGCTAAATATGCCAACGCAGGGTCTCATAAAATGACCAGTACAAGCATGTAGACCCTCTGGAGATGATATATTCCAACACTCAAGCACTTTCCAACGAAGCAAGGCACGAGGAGCAATCATCCCCCTCTCAAATCTGAGAGAGAGAGAGGCTGGACAGCAGCAAAATAGTCCTCCAAAATGCACCGGAAATACCCAACCGAGAAGGGGAGAAGCTGGGGACGGAGGAACTGTTAGAGCCGCTTGTGCTGCTGCACCATATGCAAAGAAAACACCCTCCACTACAGTCCACGCTGTAAGAAACAGCCTTCACACTGCAAATCACGGCTGTAAATGCATGTAGAAGCAAAAAACACAGCCAAAAGAAGCTTGCACCTGGATGCTTGGCAGGCCTAGAGAAGAAAACGCTGATGTGAGAAGCCTTCAGGACAAAGAAAACACAGCTATGATGAGAAATGCAGCCACTGTTTTGATCGCCAGAAAATGCAACAGAGGGAAGGATCAAGTTCACAGAGTAGAAGACAGCTGGGTACCTAAGCGACTGATACCATGTTGAAGTATGCACAAGCGGAAGCATAGACAAGGGGGGAGAGAGAGAGAGAGAGAACTTGTTGACAAGGTCACCTTTTATTATGTCATGAAGCTTTTACAATGGCAATAGCCAACAAGAGAAGTGCAGAACAATTGTGCTAGGATTGGATGATAGAAGTGATTAGAGGAGGCCCCTTATATAGTGAGGTAGGGAGTTGGCTGACTGCCTCTAGGAGCTGGCCAACTGCTCCACGACCTGCTAAAAGAGAAAAGTGTAGATAACACCCAATAAATAGGCATGGCCCCGATTGTCAGATTGGTGCATGCGGAAGCCACACTCATACACACGTAGAGAGAGAAGTTGGCGCAGAGACAGAGAGAGAAAAGTTGACGAACAGCTCACTTTAGCAATGAATAGTTGAATAATACAATGGGTGGGCATGGGTATATATACCCTCACAAGTGAAATGGCCGACTACCTCCCCACTTTGAGATACTATATTTAACACCCTCTCTGTAGCTCATAGTGGGCATAGATGAACAAGCCAAGTTGATGTAGATGCAACCATGGACACCTCAGTACCGGCCGGATACTGAATACACCTCGGAAAATGCACCAAACAACCTGTCTCCTCAAGGAATGCCATCTTGAGCTTCAGCTGCCACATAGAATAATGAATTGCAGACAACTCCACATTCATGATCCTCCATTCGCTGAACTGCGAACACATCACGTTAAAAAAAAAATCCTCTGAACCTTGAACTGTCAACACATGACGCCCAAAATTCTCTGACAATGAACTAGGAACTCATCCCATCCATAGTCTACTACCAATGAACTACGAACACATCACGTCCATAGATTTGTCAAGCTGTTCCATGCCAGATGCATGTGCCTTGAACTCCGACACACGGGTCCAAATCACCAAAACGGGAGCACAGACTGCCCCTCTCTGCCACTCACATGCCTCTCTCTGGCTGAAGCACGTGGTAGCATCCATCCACCAAGCTAGAATGCTGGAGTATGTGCCAGTGAAGTCCTCGCCACACCGGCAGACGCCGTAGCATCCCTCTTAGAATCACTGTCACTGTCATCCTCGTCAGCTTTGCCTTTGCCTTTGTCATTCGTCGAGCCTTGAGCTTTAGCTTTGGATTTGCAATCCCGAGCCAAATGCCCTCGCTTTCCGCACTTATAACAACGGCTCCTGGACTTCTTATTAGATTCCGATGCAGCATGTGCCGATTCTACATCCTTCGGAACCCGAATCTTGCCTTGGGAAATGAGCACTGCTTCCTCCTCAATGAGAAAAGAGCTGAGATCATCAAATTCCAGCTTTTCCTTCGTGACTTGTAAGCGTAATGCCCTCGAGACCATCTCGTATTCCTCAGGCAACTTCGTAAGAACCAAGGCAGCTAACTGGGTACTAGTTAATGCACTATTCATAGCCGATAACTGATCATGGATAACCTTTGCCTTCATTAGAAGTGACTGCATAGAGGTCCCGGTTTCAAACTTGATGGAAAACAACTGGCCGAGAAGGGTTACTGCTCGCATTGTTGAGTCTCGATCAAACATTCCTGCAAGCTTTGACCACATTTCCTTGGCAGTCTTTAAAGTCTGAATGGCAGGGGAAATTTCCTTGGTGAGAGATTCTGCAATCGCCGACATCGCCTTCGCATTGTGAGCATCCCAATCCACAAGAGATTTGAGAAACTCCTCCTCCTGAAGACGTGTGAACCGATTGCTATCCCTTCGGGGACGTTCCTCCGAGCCATCAACAATGTCCCATAAGCCTTTTCTGCTAAACCATAGCCTCATGATCAAATTCCAATGCGCATAGTTGTCGCCATTCAGTTTGTCGTCCTTGCTTGAACACGGGAGACCCATCTCATAAACTCCGTCCAAGTCGAACCAAACCTCCTCTCCGTAGCCGACACACTTCTCGTTCCTCCTCTTGTAACAGTCAAAATTTTAACGCTGCACTTGATCGCTTGCTCCTACAAATTCCCTTTGTGCCTTGTTAAATAGAAGTGTGCCAGGCTGCAAGGCCGCATTGGACCAGCAGAGGCATGACAATGATCAACTGCACTTGTAGTGGGGGATTAGTGAGACACGTAGTGCTCCTCGCCCCTCGCCACATATGCTCGCACGGCCGCTTTGCTCCTCACAGTGCTGCCCCAGCCCCTCCTCGCCTTGTCTGCAGCAAAGCCGAAGCACAGTACACACGAGCGGCTGTCTCGCCTCGTTGCTCCACTTGGTGCAGTCGGGGTCTGCGCCAAGGCTGGTGGCGTTAGTCCAGCTGGTGGGCGTCAAAAAAGTAAAGCCGCAGGCGCTCGGGGGTCGGCAACAAACGGACTGGATGGAGGACAGATCGGCACCATAGAAATCTTTCAACTACGGCCACGCGACGCCAGTCGTGCTTCACGTTCTGCAGCACCCCGGCCTTGCAAGAGTCGCAATCGTAGCAGACAAGCCAACGCAGCTCTTGTTCTCAACTGCTCCTACCTGCGCTTGAGGATCATTGAGCCAGAAGCTCTGATACCATGTCAGATTGGTGCATGCGGAAGCCACACTCATACACACGTAGAGAGAGAAGTTGGCGCAGAGACAGAGAGAGAAAAGTTGACGAACAGCTCACTTTAGCAATGAATAGTTGAATAATACAATGGGTGGGCATGGGTATATATACCCTCACAAGTGAAATGGCCGACTACCTCCCCACTTTGAGATACTATATTTAACACCGATAACACTGAGATGCACAATTTTCTAACAGGAAGATCCTTCAGTGTCTAGTGTCTGATGTTATGGAGGCACCATAGTAGGCCAGTTGGTGTATCTTCACAGTACACAAAATTCTTGGAGATTGTACCGACAACAACCGGGGTTTCAGTGTATCAACGGACGTATTACTTGGAGTATGTTCCATAGGACGTGTGGTTTAGACATACAGGGTGCATTGGAGACGGTGCAAGCAGTTCTCGTGCTCCATTTTAGCCGATGCGTTAGTGGTTGGAGTTTGGATAGGGGAGTTTTGGTCGGCCATTCTCTAGAGTGTTCTCGTGACAGCTAGCCGACTACTCTATTGGCTGACTAGGAGCATTGGTGCATATATATATACGAGGGTAGCCAAATCGTCATATTCATCTGCTTTCCTCAGCGTTGGACTTCACAGAGCGTTTCTTTGTAGGCGAAGTGCTAGCCAAGAGTGAACAGTAGGTCACAAGGTTGTGATTTGACGTCTTCATTCTCAGCCACATCTTGTTGCTATCTTTGTTGTCATAATATTTTTTCAATATGCATTCATATATGAATGATCCCTCAGTATGCCAAAATTCAGTTTACATCCTCTTAATAACAAGAGAAAATTGAAACCAGAGCTGCTCATCATTCTAAAACCACAGATCCCTGAAATTGTTCTTTCCTACTAATAAAGTGAGAAATTTGGGGAAAATGCGTTCGCCTTAGTCCTCTCTCTTTTTGCAAAGAAGAAAGAGAAATTTTGGGGATATTGGTTTTCAGGGCCCAGGGGATTTGTGGGCCACTCCTATGCTGATGCAAAGCTTGTCATAACTCACAATAGCTTGCATGGCTTGTTGCTTGATAGTAAAATATACAGTAACAAAAGAAAAGCAACCAAGAACTGAGAAGTGGGAATCGCAAATAGTTGAACACAGCTTTTTTGGGGGCATTGATTTTTGCCTTTGGCCCTTTGGGATTTGTTTGGCGAGTACTATTTCATGTTAGTATGCGGTTGGGATTTAGTATTTATTGAACATCTTGAAAACACATCAACATGATGAAAATGAAGAGGGCCTTTGCATGCACTCATGTCTCCAATCAGCTTAGGGAAGATTATGGAAGGAAGGGATGCATTATATACATAGTTACAGAAACGGCCATTTCCTAGCCAAAATCGCAAAAACTCCGTTTCTCTTGAGAGGTGCGACTTTCATTTCCATTACTTTTCCTGCAAGTTTTTTATTTTTCACATTTTTTCTTCTTATTACTTGTAAATTAAGATCGATCCCAAGTTTCTCCTCCATTTCTCAAATTTTTTCATCATTTTGATTTACATCTGCTATATAATGCGAAAGCCATACGGTTTCCCGCCTGTTTCATTTGCATCTGTTTCCGTTGCATGCAACTATGAGTTTATGAGGGTGTTTCAGATTGCCTATTTAGTATTCTCAAACACATCAGTTTTGTGTGGTCTACTTTTGAGTCCTTAATTCGGTGCTGTACTAGGTTGGCAGTGCTGATAGATCAAACTTTCTGTGCACTCAATTTTTTTAATTGACTTTATCAGGATCCAATAATCAGGCCGTTGGGTGAGCTGGATTTGAAGACTGTTCAAAGCCTTCTTCCAGATATACCACTTTGGGTGAAGAACCCGGACTTTGATAGGGTAGGTGTAAGAAGTCACTACATTACTGCTAGCTTTCAATGGGCTTTTACATTAAATGGATTTGTGCTACCTATGCAGGTGGATTGGTTGAACAAGTTTTTAAGGGAGTTATGGCCGTATCTTGATAAGGTGAGTTGTTAAGTGCCTTAGATATTAAGGCAGTCACAGTTTTTTTCTAATTTGAGCCCCCTCTTACAATTTTAAGCTCTAAAAGCATAGGTGGTTTTTGTTTTTAGAGAGTTTTATTTTGTTGGCATGCTTGATTCAGGCGATTTGCAAGATAATTAAGGAGACAACGAAGCCAATTATTGATCAGTATAGTGCAAAGTACAAGATCGATTCTGTGGAATTCGAATGCTTGACGCTAGGCACATTACCGCCAACACTTCATGGTGACAAAGTCCTGCTCATAATCTCCAGTTTTCCCTTCTATAATTGCGGATATGCTAGTGATACGGACCCTAAGCTTGTGGATAGTTTGGGCACATTTATTCTGTACAACTCCAAGCTCAAGGCTTAGGCCCAAAGGTCTTGTATTAACTCTGGAAATGTGCGCATTCAATGAACTCTTTACAGATTCCTTATACAAGCTCATGGAAGGTGTGAATTTAGAGCACTGAACAAGCATCTGTTTGTCTTAACCCATGGGTTTACGTACCATTTTCTGATTGGTCTCTAAGGCAACATAATGCCACAATGTCCCCTTAGACTTAACCTTCCTTGACTCCTTTACCCTTGTGAATCTCGGCCATTAATAGAAGAGGTACTGCGACATGCGCTAGCCTCAGACATCAGCTAGCATGAGCCACATCCTTGTCTATTGTCAAGCACTTGCATTAGGGCTTAGCAAAGTTTTTAGGCCACTATGAGCCTTATTGGTGTAGAAACAGAGCTAGCAATGTAGTAAGGTTAGGTATGCACAGGGATTGAGGCTATGTGCATGCCCGTGAAGGGAAGCCTAAGACCCGAAGGCATTTGGCCTATTAGAAAGCAGCGGGGCTGGGAACATATAGAGCAAGTTCAGAGAATGCATCTCTCTCGTTATTTGGTTATAAATTGCCAAGAATGGAAACTGTATGCCTCTTTTTTTGCATTAGCTTTGGTGTTAGCGAATCATGTTTATCACATGAAAGAGTTTTCATTCAAAGGCAAGCGTTTGTTATGATTTTTCAGGGATAAAGGCCTTGGATACACAGGAATCTGAGATGATCATCGAGCCTGCCTTAAAGTGGGCTGGCAACCCCAACATTCTGGTATCAGTGAAAGCATTTGGCATTAAAGCAACAGTGCAGGTACCAATCCTATGATAGCAACCAATCGGAGGAGCTACCACCTTAGACAATGCAGAGATTTTTTTTTCTTTAAAGTTAATTCAGCAATTCCAAGTTAAATAAGAACCGCTAAAGCATACCGGGGGTGTCGTGGTTTGTGATGTGGCTCTTTCACATGGCAGGTTGTGGACTTGCAAGTGTTTGCTATTGCTCGGGTTACTCTGAAGCCACTAGTTCCGGTTTTCCCATGCTTTTCTAAAATAGTTGTCTCTTTGATGGAGAAGGTCAGCACCTTTCTTCACTCTAGAACTACCTTATTTTAATCTCTTTACAAGTACCTTTTGCTTTGGAAATTTCTGGCTGATTGGTGATTGACGTTCATAGCCGCATGTGGACTTTGGACTGAAGCTGGTCGGAGCAGATGTAATGGCGATTCCAGGTCTATATGGCTTCGTACAGGTGCTATAGATCGTTTTCAGTGGCCTATTGAAGCATCTTATTTTCTTTATTTGTGAAACATAACACGTTCGGGAAACCTGTAACCCATGTGCATTGGAAGGATCTTTTAACCTACGAAACTATATTCGTTCAATGGACCTTCTTGGAGGGACTGGCTAGGTCACCACCCGGCCATAGCTCCCCTGGGGAGCACCCCTGAACGTGAGTCTAGACCAGCACCATGCCTGACTCCTTACCAAAGCCTTTGTGTCCCATACCACCAGAACCCACCTTCCTGGTGTTAGGACCTAGGGTTCTGATTTCCAGGGTCAGGCCCATCAATGAGCCTAATTGTCACGTGGTGAGAGTATCCTTAATTTTGAGGTCACTTTACACTAGCTCATTAACCAGTGACTTACTAATACTGAATCAGTACCAGTGTCCCACTAATTAACATTAGACTAACCTCATCAGTATTACCAGTGTAGTTATGTCTTTTGGGGGATGTAACAGTTTGGTTGACCGTTGCTTTATTGGGTATTAAAACAGGAGCTCATCAAAGAGGAGGTAGCAAAGCTGTATCTGTGGCCCAAGACCTTGGAAGTAGCTATTTTGGATGATTCCAAAGTGTAAGTTTTTTGTTTCTTGCAACTTGTTGTTTCAGCATCAGTATTAAGCCAAGAAATAAAATCCCATACATGGTTGATTTTTCAGGGTCATCAATAAACCTGTGGGAATGCTTCAAGTGAATATCATCAACTGCAGAAATTTAAAGAAAGCTGATTTTATGGGGAAATCAGATCCATACGTGAAACTGTCAATTGGCGAGGGAACCCTTTCAAAAAAAACACAAAAGAAGTTAAATACATTGAACCCGGATTGGAATGAGACGCACACGCTTCTGGTGCAAGATCCCGACTCTCAAGCTTTGGAGCTACATGTGTATGACTGGGAAAAGGTGAAAAAAGTTCGATCTCCTAGCTTGTTTTTTCTCTTAGCAGTCATCTCCTGTCTGTACCATATTACACTGTGCCTGCTCGTATGAGGACGCCTTGATCATGTTCCTGTTTTTCCCCATTTTTTCCAGTTGTTTGCTTGTCGTGGGGGAGCTGTTTTTCCCTGGCCGACTTGTTGGCCAGGAGGGGCCTGCCTAGGGGCTGGCCGACCAGGCTTTGTCCCACGCCCCATACAGCCCAAATATTCTCCAATCAGCACCAAAAACAGCAACCCCGAAAGCTCTCACTGTCTCCAAAGCTTCAAGCCACCTCGGGCTCTGATACCATGTCAGAATGTGCAGCGGAAATGAGACAGAAATCAGAGAGCAGAAAACTGCAGAAGAGCAAGAGAGGAGATGTGGTGTCGAACTCTACTATATACAAGAGTATATCTGGTACAACCAGCAGTTGGCCAGTAGGAACAGGCCAACAGCCCCCAAGGAAAAGCCCACAAATAGGACAAGCCTAGTCAGGCAGCAGAAATAGTGGTTGGCTGACCCCCCACAACCAGCGCTGATGTTCCAAGGCCAGATCCGGCGGAGGAGAGGACTCTTCACTATCAGTCAAAGAGCGGGAGACCCAGGCACAGTTGTGGGGTTGTGTCAATGCTTGTGTGCGCTCTTTCATCTTTCTGAACTGCACACCCCAAGTGATCAATCATATCAAACACATGACACTAGCTTGAGGGATTGGCAGCACTTGGCTTCTTTGTACAATCGGGTATCATCTATGAAGAGAATTTCCTTGGAAGTGATGAATCCAACAAAATCTTCAACGATGCGGGAGCACATCAACAAACTCCAGGCTCTTCAGCAAGAGGTTCTTTAGGCTAGAAAGGAGATATCATCAGAGGATATGGCCATCACTCTACTGTCTCATCTATCCCATCAGTACTCAGCTTTCTATTCTTCTTTGATAACCAGTGGAAAGCTCAACACCATTACTTGGGAGGAGCTTGTGCTGATGATATTGGACAAGGAGGAGCGGTTTCTGAACCCTCCACAAGGCGGAGGTTCTAAGGCTTTGACTAGCCAGCGGTTGAAAGGCTGCAACAACAACGAGAGCAAAGGGAAGTCTTCACAGTCGAAGTCTTTGGAGAAGAAGTCCGACTCAGATCGTGATGCTTTGAAGGTCGAGCGGACCTGTAACCATTGTGGCCCGAAGGGTCATTATTGGAGGAAATGTCCTCAACGGAGCACTAAGAAAGGTGTAGATTCCTCAACTGCAGCGCGCGAAGACTCTAGCTTTTGTGCACTTGGAGATTATGGACACCGGAGCTTCATCTTCTTCGAGCAGGGAGGCAGTTGGTCTCACCGTTGGGGATACTCGGGAATGGATTCTGGACAGTAGTGCTTCTAGGCACATGACTCCTTCTTGAGAGTTGTTATAGGATCTTCGGAGACAAACAGGTCACATCTTTATTGGTGACAAGTCCACTATCCCGATTCACAGTGAGGGCAGGTTGGAGATTGTCCCTAATGGTAGAGGGGGGAAGCATTCCTCCCTAGTTTTTTATGTTCCATCTCTTGGTTTTCATCTTTTGTCAGTGCATGAGGTTTGCAAGACTGGCATGCGGGTGGAGTTTGATAAGCATTGAGTTGCTATCCGGGACAAAGCAACAGGCCAGGTTGTTTGGGAAGGCGAAGTGGAGAATGGGATTTACAAACTCTCAACACTCTTGTCTTACAGGTACTCAGCTCGATGATTTGTGGCATTTTCGTTTTGGTCACTTGAATGTGGACGCGCTGCGGTGGGCTTTTCGGGACCAACTGGTGGACGGCTTGCTAGATATTGGCAGCAGGCAGGGACATTGCAGTTCTTGCATTCGTGGGAAGCAACATAGGGAGTGCTTTCCAAAGCAGGCTACCAGGTAGGCTTTGAAACCACTGGAGTTGGTTCACACTAACTTGTGTGGGACCATCCTTGGGAGAAGCCTTGTATTTCATGCTGATTGTGGATGATTGTAGCAAGTTCACATGGGTGTATTTTCTGCCAAATAAGAACCAAGCCTTTGCTTGGTTCAAGGACTGCTATGCTTTGGTCGAAAAGGAGTCTGGATTGCAGGTCAAGACTATTCGGGCTGACAAAGGAGGGGAGTTCTCTTCTAATGTTTTTGTGTGGTTTTGTGCGGAGCATGGCATCAAGCGGGAGCTGGCCAATACAGGGTCGCCTTCGGAGAATGGAGTAGTTGAGCGAAAGAACCAGACTATGGTGGAGATAGGGAGGACAATGTTGGAGCATCGCGACCTTCCTTGTCCACTTTGGGGAGAGGCTATGGGTACAACTATCCATATCCTCAACCAATCTCCGATGACTATAGTGCCGAAGATGACTTCGTTCGAGGCTTATTTTGGCAAGAAACCAGATGTCTCACATTTCTCGTGTTTTCGGAAGTGATGCCTATTGTAACTTGGTTGAACACAATGATAATCAATACACTTAAATACACCAACATTTAATATGCAACATGCTCAATACAAGAAGTAATTTGCTGATTTGACAAGAGACGCACAATGAGCCGGAATGGCTGGCCCCTCCCTCAAATAAAGTATAGTGATCTTGGGAGAATCATGGGCATTTCTGACCAGATTTCCATACCAATTCATATGAATACAGAATTGGAAACAAAGTGGTCGTCGGTGTAGATTTGCAACTCACACTACTCTCTGAAGTGCCCATGTTTCCTACCATCTACTCTCTATTGTTCCACCAACACAAGGTAGCAACAATCTGCAAGAGAGCACGTAGGACAAGAGAACACTACACAGGGTATGTGATCTTGAAATCCGGTTTCTCCCTCTTGCTACTTGCTTCCATATTTAAGCATAAAAGCTTACTAATTGCAAGTAGAGTCGATGACAGCGGAAGTCTTCGCGATGGAAGTACTTGGAGTGTTGAAATCTTTGATTTGTCGCAATTCTTCGCGACAAAAGTCTTCAAGAGGATGAAGGGAACCCTGGGAAGGTTTCCCCTATGGTTCAACTTGAGAAAGGAAGGCTGAAATTAGGGTTTTCAGCAAAAAGACTAGAAATTACAACAAGAAAGAGAGCTGTTTTGCTGAATTTCAGTCATTGGGAGTGTGTAGGAGAGTGAATAGCAGCTGGAAACACTCTTGAAAGATTGGGAAACACCCTAGCAAGCTTGGATATGGAGTTGGGAAGGAGAAAGTGCAGAAAAGACGGCCCAAGAGGCCTCATGAAGGAAGTGCCTACCTCTAGAGAGAGAGGGAAGAGTGAGGTGGTGAGTTGTCCACTCTAGGTGGCAGGTAGGTGCTTTGTGGAGCAAGCTAGAACAGACACATGGCTGGTTACTCCCTTTGTACAAAGGGGATAAGGTTTGGGTGGTGGACATTGGGTTTTGTCCACCTCGGGACATGAGTGTGTGTGAACACAGGGCTGGTCTAATTTATAAGTGAGTTTTGGTCGCCCAAAACTTAATGAAGCGTGTACACACTCACTTATAAATTAGTGCTAATTCCTAAGGCTAGGTTTATGACCAATACTTACCACCTGTCACATGCCACATAACCATGTTAGCAGACAGTTTCACATGCACGGTTCACGGGCGGGCATCCCCTTACCCGGAACTACACAGGTCAAACAAGCATGAAAATAGCTTGCAACTTCAATTGCAAGCAAGCACATAAAGATGCTATGCAATGCAACATTGGTATGGACGATCCCCGTTCATGAGACTATACCAAAATATACGTGCTCCAGGCAAGTACACGAGGTACTAGACCCAATGGAACACCAATCCACCAGGCATTTCTGGGCATGTACATAGAGGCACAAGTCCCAACGGAAAGCCAATTCCACAGTATCACATGAGTGGCATCAATCCTCGGCATATACAACTGCCATGGACACCAGTCCAATGTACTGCCATGGACACCAGTCCAATGTACATACATGATGAGAAAGCACAGGTGGATCAACTGGGTGGCCAAATGGTGACATACTCCTTGGCTTCTAAACAATTGTCTGCGACTGAAAAGCATGCAAATATTTCTGAAGAACATGCAGGCATTGTTTGAAGAACTCTTCATCTGCCCATTTAGCATCAATGGGAAGATAGTTCTTAAACTTCACAAGGTAACGCATGACAGCTTTGCCTGCAACACGCTTGCGTTCCTTGTGATACACAATCTGCTCTGGCTGCAATCTGCTCTAGGTGCAAAATCTCCTGAAGTTCATCCACTTCTGGTGGATCCTCAATGACCGTGTCACTGGGCTCCGGCTCTACATACTTGCGTAGGAGACTCACATGAAAAGCATTGTGTATGTGCCAATGACAAGGCAATGCCAATCTGAAAGCCACTTCATTATCTTCTCGATCACTCAAAAAGGCCCATAGTACCTAGTTGCAAGCTTAGGATATGCATCCTCCTTTGTTTTCCGCATGTTTGTCCATTGGGACAGCCCCTATGACTGGCATCATTTTAGGAGCAAAAGGTGATGCATAAGGCATAGATACATGTGCCATGTAAGCATGAGGCATGGCTGCTCCCTCAACATGCATTGGTGCATTTTCAGCCATAGCTTCTCCCTCACGAGCACACTCGAAGGCATGAGTGGCATAAGAGATATGCGGAATACCTGCACCAATAGAAAATTGCAGCCCATGTTGCATGTGTTGTACATGCACATTTTCAACTGGCAATGGCATTTGACATATATTTTGACCACTGCCATAAACATTGCATCCTTCACGGGCTACATAAGGTACTCCTGCATGGTGTGAAGTTGCCGAAGGTTCCTCTTCCAGAGCATGGAGATTCATCCTCTTAGACATTTGCTCGGGCACTTGTGGGGACATGTGGGATGGTTGCCTTTTCTGCATAGGCATCCTCGGTACGAGCTAAGTATGCACTTGTTGTATCCCTCGGTTGCATGTGCAACTCTTGAGCAATCATTGCCATTGCATGATACATATAAGATTCAGCTTTCTTGGCTTTCAAACGGTCATGTACCAATGGATCCTCGGTGGTAGAGCTTCAATTCTTCTTGTTGTGCATGGAGAAGAGCCTGCATACGAGTAACCTGAGCCCTTAAGACAATGGACTCTTCTTCCTGCATTTTCTCTTTGCCAAGGGACGACTGTCCCACATATTCATGTTCCCTATTGTGCATCACATGAGTCTGCTCCTCTTGTAAAGCATTGGAGGCATGCATTTTATTCTACTTCTAGAGAGGGAGGGAAGAGTGAGGTGGTGAGTTGGCCACTGTAGGTGGCAGGTAGGTGCTTTGTGGAGCAAGCTAGAACGGACACGTGGCTAGTTACTCCCTTTGTACAAAGGGGATAAGGTCTGGGCGGTGGACATTGGGTTTTGTCCACCTCGGGACATCAGTGTGTGTGAACACCGGGCTGGTCATAATTTATAAGTGAGTTTTGGTCGCCCAAAACTTAATGAAGTGTATACACACACACTTATAAATTAGTGCTAATTCCTAAGGCTAGGTTTATGACCAATACTTACCACCTGTCACATGCCACATAACCATGTTAGCAGACAGTTTCACACGCATGGTTCACGGGCGGGCGTTCCCTTACCCAAAACTACACATTGGTCAAGCAAGCATGAAAATAGCATGCAATTTCAATTGCAAGCATGCACATAAAGATGCTATGCAATGCAACATTGGTATGGACAATCCCCGTTTATGAGACTATACCAAAATAGATGTGCTCCGGGTAAGTACACGAGGTACCAGACCCAATGGAACACCAATCCACCAGGCATTTCCGGGCATGTACACTGAGGCATAAGTCCCAACGGAAAGCCAATTCCATAGTATCATATGAGTGGCATCAATCCCCGGCATATACAACTGCCATGGACACCAGTCCAATGTACATACATAATGAGAAAGCACGGGTGGACCAATTGGGTGGCCAAATGGTGACACCTATGTTCATATTCCAAAGAAGCAGAGGGGGAAGCTTGAGGCACAAGCCCTAGAGGGAAGCCTATGTACACAGAGGCACAAGTCCCAACAGAAAGTCACATGAGTGGCATCAATCCCCGACATATACAACTGCCATTAACACCAGTCCAATGTACATACATGATGAGAAAGCACGGTGGACCAATTGGGTGGCCAAACGATGACACCTATGTTCACATTCCAAAGAAGTAGAGAGAGAAGCTTGACTCCAAGTCCCAGAAGCTTGTTTTTGTGGGGTATAACTCTCTTTCCAAAGGCTACATGCTATATGACTGGGAGCGGAATGAGGTTGTTGTGAGCAAAGATGTTGTCTTTGATGAGCATGTTCTAGCTTCCACTGTTTAGAAGCCACCGCTTCTTGGAGAGCCAGATGAGCATGAGGATGAGTCCCATGCTATTGTTCCAGCTAGCCAGCCTCAGTTAGTAGAAGAAGTTGATCCGGATGCCACTGCAGCAGCAGGAGGCTCCGTGTTCTGTTCGGGTACGAAAGTGGTTGTTGGATACCATTGGAGAGTGGTGTGAGGGAGTATCTCTCCAAGTGGTTCACAGAGGATGAACCTCGAGGATCGCATAGAGTTCGTGACAAATGTCAGCCAGAGGAGCATTTACAGGTAAAGTATGCCTTGATGTCTCGTATCATTCGGGACAAGGAGCCTACTTCAGTTAAAGAAGCTCTTTCCTAGGAGACTTGGAGGAAAACCATGCAAGTGAAACTAGAGGCCATAGAGAATAATGGGACTTGGGAGTTGGTTCCGAGGCCGGC
This sequence comes from Cibotium barometz, assembly GCF_041138505.1. NCBI lineage: Eukaryota > Viridiplantae > Streptophyta > Polypodiopsida > Cyatheales > Cibotiaceae > Cibotium > Cibotium barometz. Next base: position 26,379,102 of record NC_141088.1, on the reverse strand, counting down.
AAAATGGTCAGTCATTGGTGTCAAGTGGGTCTACAAAACCAAGTATAAGTCCGATGGGTCCGTGGACAAGCACAAGGCTAGACTTGTGGCTAAGGGCTATGATCAATGGCGAGGCATTGACTATGAGGACACGTTTGCACCGAGTCCCGACAACTAGGATGGCCATGATTTGGACAGTTCTTACCCTTGCCTCTCATAAGAAGTGGCCGGTGTATGATGGATGTCAAATCTGCGTTCGTGAATGGTGACTTGCAGGAGGTGGTGTATGTTGAGCAACCTCTTGGCTTTGAGGTTCCGGGCTTCAAAGGTATGGTTTACAGGTTGCAGAAGACCTTGTATGGTCTGAAATAGGTTCATGGGACTTGGAACCAGAAGATTGATACTTTCTTTCAAAAACAGGGTTTTCAGAGATCAGTTTAGCAGATCCAAACTTGTTTCTCTTTCGGGAACGTGGTATGGTCACTTTGATTATCCTCTATGTGGATGATCTTGTCCTCATTGGTAGTCATGTGGAGCACATAGCAGTGACGAAGGCTACCTTGTCAGAGGAGTTTGAGATGATGGATTTAGGCTTACTCCATTTCTTTTTGGGATTGGAGATTTGGCAGACCCAGAGGGGGTTCTTTGTTTCTCAGCAACTGGATGTTCATGAGTTGTTGGAGGCCTTTGGGATGGAGAACTTCAAGCCTATTTCATCTTCGATGGACCCGAATACCAAACTTACTGTACATGATCCTTGTGAGTAGGTTGATGTCTCTTTGTATCGGAAACTTGTCGGTTCATTGATTTGGTTGCTGAACACCAGATTGGACTTGAGTTTTCTAGTGGGGCTATTGAGCTCATTTATGCAGACACCTTTGAAGACTCGTTGGGACACAAGATTGCGGATCTTGCGGTATTTGCAGGGTACGAAGGATCTTAGACTCTTTTATGACACTGGAGGGGGGTCGAAGCACCGAGTCAGACTCCGAGGTTGGAGTGACTTAGATTGGGAAGGAGATCTAGACACAAGGAGATCTACTTCAGGATACGGCTTTACCCTTGGCTCAAGAGCGATTTCTTGGAGCAGCAAGAAGCAGCCAACTGTTGCCTTGTCTTCCACTGAGGCAGAGTATCGGGCTACTTGTGGTGCTGCTTGTAAGGTGGTGTGGCTTAGGAGGCTACTTGGCGAGATTGGGTTTCAGCAAAAGGAACCCACGGTCATTTAGTGCGACAACCAGAGCTGTATAGCTATTGCTTGGAACGTGGTCTTCCATGCCCGGACACATCACTTTGTTCGAGAGAAGATTTTGGATGGTGGCATCTTGCCAGCCTTTTGTTCCACGGAGGACAATGCGGCAGACCTCTTCATGAAGCCACTACCTCAACAGCTGCTCCGTCAGCACTCTAGCTCAGTGGGGTTGGTTCCACATCCAGGAGCTGAGAGGGGGTGTTAGCAGTCATCTCTTGACTGTACCATATTACGTTGTAGGGAGTGACGGCCAGTGATGTGGGTGTGCCCACCCGTATGAGGACTCCTTGATCATGTTCTTGTTTTTTCCCATTTTTTCCAGTTTGCTTGTTGTGGGGGAGGTGTTTTTCCCTGGCCAACTTGTAGTCCAGGAGGGGCCGGCCTAGGGGCTGGCCGACCAGGCTGCTCTGGTCATGGGTCAGCCGATCACTATTTCTGCTGGCCTCCTAGGCTTGTCCTACTCGTGGGCTTTTCTTTGGGGTTTGTCGGCCTGTTCTTACTGGCCGACTGCTGCCCCATGCCCATATTTATTGGGATCTTGCTCCCCCACACTGGCTGTACCGGATATACTCTTGTATATAGTAGAATTCGAACGACATCTCCTCTCTTGCTCTTCTGCAGTTTTCTGCTCTCTGATTTCTGTCTCATTTCTGCTGCACATTCCGACATTTTCATGGTGCAGCAGAAGGAGAAAGATCAGCCAAACCTTGCTTGTAGTTTCCTCATGATTGTAGAGATCTAGCAAATGATGTAGAGCCTTATTTAATGCTAAGTATTTATAGGGGTGCGGTCCTCCCTATGGTGGTCATGTCAGAATGCACAGCGGAAAATGAGACAACTGTTGTGAGAAAAAAAACGCAGAAGTATAGAGAGAGAAGATACAACAAGATCTGGTACAATAAATTGGTGTGGGGGGCAGGCAGCACATATACTATCTAGGGCCTGCAGTCGGCTAGTAGCAACTGGGCTGACAGCCCCCAGATATGCCCACGATTGAGAAAAACCCATCGGCCTGCAGTATTGCAGTCGCCCAGTACTTGACAAAGTCGGCAACATCACAAGATGAGTCGGCCAGCAACAAACAGCCCCCACGACCAAAAATATGGAAAAAATGGAGAGAACTCGTGGGCAGGCACACCCACAACAGAGGCCCTCACTGAGTAATATTGTACAGATAGGAGATGACTGCTAACACCCCTCAGGTCCTGGATGTGGAACCAACCCCAATGAGCTGGAGTGTTAACAGAGCATCGCCTGTTTGATGGGTCGGTGGACAAGCACAAGGCGAGACTTGTAGCTAAGGGCTATGCTGAGCGACCTGGCATTGACTATGAGGATACCTTCGCATCGATAGCGAGGATGACCACGATTTGGACAGTTCTTGCCCTTGCCTCTTCTCAGCAGTGGCCGGTGTATCAGATGGATGTAAAATCTGCGTTCCTTAATGGTGACTTGCAAGAGGAGGTGTATGTTGAGCAACCTGCAGGCTTTAGGTTCCGAGATCAAAGGGGATGGTTTACAGGTTACAGAAGGCCTTGTATGGTCTTAAGCAAGCTCCCAGGGCTTGGAATCAGAAGATTGATTTCTTCTTTCTATAGACAAGTTTTCAGAGATTAGTTGCAGATCCTAACTTGTATCACTTTCGGGGACGCGGTATGGCCACGGTGATTATCCTTTATGTGGATGTCTTATTCTCACTGGCGGTCATGTGGAGCACATAGCTGCGATGAAGGTTGCCTTGTCAAAGGAGTTTGAGATGACCAACTTAGGCTTACTCCATTTCTTTTTGGGATTGGAGATTCGGCAGACCTAAAGGGGGTTCTTTGTTTCTTAGTAGCGCGCGTATGTTCATGAGTTGCTAGAGACCTTTGGGGCAGAGAACTACAAACCTGTGAGGTCCCACTGCCCCCTCTGCGCACCGGATTCCCGGATGGTAGCAGCGGAAGTACCTTCCTCTTGCGCGGGGCAGGGTTCCTCACTCGGGGCCTCGCCCTCGAATGTCCGAGCACGATACTAAGCTGGTGGTCCTTCCGAAAACCAAAACCGGGAAAATTTCCCATACCCGGAAAGCGGGGACGATTCCACCATTTTTATTTTATTAACGAATTTTTCTAACGAGGTCAAGGTACTGAACTAACCTTCATCTAAATAAACCAGATAGAAGGTAATCTATTACAGACTTAACTTGAAGGAATCAACGCTTTTTTCCTGATTGAATCAGGCACAGCCGTTGATTTATTCTTTAGAGAAGTCTTCAAACCATGACAATCTCGATTACAAAGTCTTTTGATCTCATGAATGTGGGCATGTGAACGAGACTCAATTGTGAAGCGGAAACGAAGGAGTATTCATGATTATGTGTAGGAGATAAAGAAGTACGCAGATGCCCATCCGGTCCATGGGTTAGCCACCGTCCAATCACTGGAATAGTAGAACCAAACAAGTACTCACCCACCCATAATTGAATGCCTTTCTTAACTTTTGCTTTAGAAAACAGATACGCACACACTCCTCTTTAAACTTTAACTTATAAAACAATCCATTGACAAACATTACAGGTTACACATATCATAACTCAAAATTTCCATTGAGTCTTTGTTTCTCACAAAACAGTATCACTCTGGACTCTCCGTTGAGACCAGCGGGTCAACAACGAGATCCAGTAACAGATTACAATAAACATTGGTCCATCATATAATATCTTCCTCGACATACGCATGGGTATCCTCGGCACCGCGAGCCCGTGCATCTCCTGGTCAGAATCCTCCAGGATCCTCCTTAGGTGTCCTGGCACTTCACTTAGGGACCGCTTTGTCGGCCCTCGTCCATCGTACCGGAAGACACCATTTTAACCATACCGAGGCTAGTCAAGATCTGGACAGGCTTTGCCGCGTGAGCTGTCCCTTGAACACTCTCCGCCAGCCGTTGCAACCGAACTTTCCTTAGAAAACACATATATCAAATGCTCCCTCCAGTATTCTGGCGTAAGACAGTCTTTTAAGAAAACAGGGTTTCTATGCAAGTTTCCAGTTTTGATTTTCTTTTGAATACAATGAGTATATCTTAATTCCGTATTCAAGACTTCTAGATCACAGGACTGGATTCTCAAGCAGAATTCCTCGAATTCTGAATTCTTAATCCTTAGATCAAAATCAAAGGTCTCAACTTAGTTTCAGATTCGGTGGGTGATTTGAGTATAGATTCGGAAACTGGTCACATCGTCATTTCTTGAAACTGACGAAGGAATTACGTCTTGGTCAAAGTCTGATTCAGGTTTTAAGTCTAGAACGGTTCTTCTTGATCTATCTTTATCAAATGGTAATATTTTAATTACTACTTTACTAAATTTAAAACTAATCATTTACCAATATTCATGGGAATTAGTCATAGGATTAAGAGAACTCTTGTCTTGATATAAAAATTCTTTTATGCATCAAAATTTTTTGCATAAAAATCGATATTAGTGAAAGTAACACTTTCACAATAAAAAAAATTTCTTTTATGCATCCTTTTATGCATAAAGATCAAATAATGATAAAAGTAACTCTTTTATAATTAAAAAAAAAAATTTATGCATAAAAATCAATAATGATAAAAGTAATATTTTTATAATAATAATAAAATTTCTTTTATACATCCTTTTATGCATAAAAATCAATAATGATAAATGTAACACTTTTATAATTAAAAAAATTTCTTTTATGCATCCTTTTATGCATAAAAATTAATAATGATAAAAGTAACATTTTTATAATAATAAAAAAATTTCTTTTATGCATCTTTTTATGCATAAAAATCAATAATGATGAAAGTAACACTTTTATAATAATTTTTTTTTCTTTTATGCATCCTTTTATGCATAAAAATCAATAATGATAAAAGTAACACTTTTATGATAAAAATTTTCTTTTATGCATCCTTTTATGCATAAAAATCAATAATGATAAAAGTAACACTTTTATAATTAAAAAAATTTCTTTTATACATCCTTTTATGCATAAAAATCAATAATGATAAAAGTAACACTTTTATAATAAAAAAAATATTCTTTCATGCATACTTTTATACATAAAAATCAATAATGAAAAAAGTAATATTTTTATAATTAAAAAAAATTCTTTTATGCATAAAAATCTATTTTGATAAAAGTAACACTTTCATAATAAAAAATATTATTCTTTTATGCATAAAAATCTATTTTGATGAAAGTAACACTTTCATAATAATAAAAAATTATTCTTTTATGCATAAAAAATTATTTTGATGAAAGTAACACTTTCATAATAAAAATTTTTTTTTAATGCATAAAAATCTATTTTGATGAAAGTAACAATTTCATAATTTAAAAAAATTATTCTTTTATGCATAAAAATCTATTTTGATGAAAGTAACACTTTCATAATTAAAAAAATTATTCTTTTATGCATAAAAATAATAATAATCAATATGCATCTTCTATGCATGAAAATGACACTTTTAGAGTATAGAAATGATAGGGATTACTCTTTTAGCATAATAAAAGATGATACTTATTTTCAAAAAATTTGCCATAACCTCTTTTGTATGGCTGATCATTTTTTAAATTTTTTTACTTAATTTATTTTAAAAATTAACTCTAATTGATTAAAAGTAATCTAGACTAATTAAAATTCACTTATAAAAGAGAAAACACTTTAAAAAGTTTAATTCTAATAATTATCACTTAACTAGGATAAAGAAGGATTGATTCTAAGAAGAGAGAGGGGAAAAGCCTTTCGATCAAGGCATAGCGTCCATTTATCACTTCAAAAATTCATATAAATTAGAAAAGCATAAAAATCAATAAAGAAAATCTAGACTAATTAAAATTCACTTATAAAAGAGAAAATATTATAAAAAGTTTAATTCTAACAATTATCACTTAACTAAGATAAAGAAGGGTTGATTCTAAGAAGAGAGAGGAAAAAAGTCTTTCGATCAAGGCATAGCTTCCATTTATCGCTTCAAACATTCATACAAATTAGAAAAGCATAAAAATCAATAAAGAAAATTACAAGATCTCTACTTACATAATTTTTGGAAGCTTTCCTTTGGCTTGATGGTTTGAGGATTGTACTCTTGTTTGTAACAAGAGTGGCCACCAATCTTTGGAAGAGGAAAATGTCAAAAACTAGTGAATTATTAATAAATTCGCAGTTCTTGGCTTGGGAGGACTAGAGTATCAGTGCATAAACACTATTATTTTTAAACAAAGGAAGAGGCTTCTATTTATAGGAAAAATTGAGCTCTTAACCAAACAAACTGATTCTAGAATTTTTCAAATCAGTTTGGTCAATTTTTGATCATTTTTAGGTCAGGTGAGCTAACTTTTTGGAATTAGACTTGAATTAGGAGAGAGGAGAGAGAAAATATCTCAATTTTTGAAGATTTAAAACTCAATTGCACATGTAAAGTAAGCGTCTCATTCATGAGGGAGAATCCCCATTGTGAGGTGTCAAAATTTTATTTTTTTAGCTTTTCCTTTGGTCCTTAGTCCACTCTTCATCTTATGTGAGTACTTACTCATTTTTGGGGGTGATTTTCTTTATTTCTTTTATTTATCTTCGTCATACATTTGGATGAATTTGATTGGCTCTTCAAAACCTTAATTTGAAATTTTTCGAAAATCTGGACCCCTAGGATAAGGCCTCTTGAATAAATTATACTTAATTTCTAATGCATCTTTTGAAAATCTTTTTGAACTTGTGTTTCGGGGAAACTTATTTTAATAAGGAGATATATTTTTTCATCCAAAAATATTCAAAATCTGAATATTCTTTCTCTAGGTCAAAATAGGTAGAAACAAGATCTTTTATATTTCTGAAGGGGGATTTGATTACAGGGGGAAGATGTTGGACATCTTGAGAGGCTTGGGGAGGAATCTTACATCTATCTCTTCATCGATGGACACGAACACCAAACTTACTGTTAATGATCCTTGTGAGTAGGTTGATGCCTCCTTGTATCAGAAGCTCGTTGGTTCATTGATTTGGTTGCTGAATACCAGATTGGACTTGAGCTTTCGAGTGGGGCTGTTGAGCTCATTTATGCAGACACCTTTGAAGACTCATTGGGACGTAGAATTGCGGATCTTGCGGTATCTGCAGGGTACGAAGGATCTTAAACTTTTGTTTGACACTAGAGGGGGAACGAAGAAACGAGTCAGACTTCAAGGTTGGAGTGACTCAGATTGGAGAGGAGATCTAGACACAAGGAGATCTACATTAGGCTATGGATTTACCCTTGGCCCAAGAGCTATTTCTTGGACCAACAAGAGATAGCCAAATATTGCCTTGTCTTCTACAGAGGCAGAGTACCGGGTTGCTTGTGGTGCTTCTTGTGAGGTTGTGTGGCTGCGAAGGTTACTTAGCGAGATTGGGTTTCCACAGAAGGAGCCCACGGTCATCCAGTGCGATAACCTGAGCTATATAGCTATTGCTTGGAACCCGGTCTTCCATGCCTGGCAGACCAAGGTAGAGACTTCGTGAAGAGGTACGCCGCATTGTCCTTCGTTGAACAATAAACAAGCAAGATGTCACCAACTAAAATCTTCTCATGAACAAAGTGATATTGTATCTCTATGTGCACGTATACTTGGTCTTATAGACCCACTTGACACCAATGACTGACCGTTTTGACGGCCTCGGAACCAACTCACAAGTATTATTCTTCTCAATGGCTTCAAGTTCCACTTGCATGGCTTTCCTCCAAGTCTTCTGGTAAAGAGCTTCCTTAATGGAAGTGGGCTCTGTGTTTCGAATGATACGAGACATCAAAGCATAGTTCACATGTAAAGGCTCCTTTGACTGACAAACACAAGAACTGGAATGTTCCTGCTTGCTGTCAACATCTGGCAAGCCATCCACCATTTGGTCCCGGATAGCCTACCGGCAACATATGCACATTCAAGTAGCTATGACGAAACTGCCACAAATCACCTAGCTGAGGACCTGTAAGAGAGTGCTGAGAGTTTGTAAATCCCATTCTCCACTCCGCCTTCCCATACAACCTAGCCTGTTGCTTTGTTCGAGAGAGCAACAAAATGCTCATCAAACTCCCATATGCTAGTCTTGCAAACCTCATGCACTGATAAAAGATGAAAACCAAGGGATGGAACTTAAAGAACTTGGGAGGAATGCTTCCCCCCTCTGCCATCAGGAACGATCTCCAACCTGCCCTCATTGTGAATAGGGATAGTGGACTTGTCACCAATAAGGATGTGACCTGTATGGCTTTGAAGATCCTGTAATAACTTTCGGGAAGGAGTCATGTACCTGGAAGCACCACTGTCTAGAATCCACTCCTGAGTATCCCTAGCGGTGAGTCCTACCGCCTCCCTGCTCGAAGAAAATGAAACTCTGGTGTCCATAATCTCCAAGTGTACAAAAGCTGGAGTCTTCATGGTTACAGCTGAGGAATTTGCACCTTTCTCGGTGATCCACTGAGGACATTTCCTCCAATAGTGACCTTTCTCACCACAATGGTTACAGGTCCGCTCTGCCTTAAAGGCGTCACGATCCGAGTCGGGCTCCTGCTCAGAAGACTTCACATGTGAAGACTTCCCTTTGCCCTTGTTGCGGCCTTTTGACTGCTGGCCAGTCAAGGCCTCAGAACCTCCGCCGTGAGGAGGGTTCGTAAAACGCTCTTCCTGGTCCAAGACCATAGGCACAAGCTCCTCCCATGTGATGGTGCTGAGCCTCTAGTGATCAAAGAGGAATAGAAAGCTGAATACTGAGAGGTCAGATGACACATCAAAGTGATGGCCATGTCCTCTGAAGATATCTCCTTCGCAGCGTGAAGAACTTCTTGCTGAAGAAGAGCTTGGAGTTTGTTGATGTGCTCCCGCATCGTCGAAGACTTTGCAGGATTCATCGCTCGCATCTGTACTTCCAAGAAATCCGCTTCATGGGTGATGTCCTGTTATACAGAGAAGCCAAGTGCTACCAAATCCCTTTGGCCAGTGTCATGTGTTTGATATGATTAATCACCTGGGGTGTGCAATTAGGATGAAAGAACGCACACGGGCATTGACATGATCCCATAACTGTGCCTGAGCCTCCCGTTCTTTCCTAGTAGAGGGTAAAAGCTCCCCGTCGTCTAACTTTGGCCGTGGAACACCAACCACAATGAAATCAGCCAAGTCATAAGACTCCAAGACAGACTCCATCATACCTTCCATATGCCATAGTTGGTCCCGTCCAACTGTTGATCCACCGGGAATGTAGGGAGAGTGGGGATCTTCACATGTTTCTCAGCCATCTCATGCAAATCTGCCATCTCAAGAGTTCACAAGGTCTTGTGAAGGGAGGGTGGGTGGGGAAAAAAATGAAGAAGAGGTTGCAAACACTATGCAAGGTGGCTGTCCAATTGTGATGGCTGCCTTCTACCCATTCTCCCCGAGTGGCCCAAAAAATTCTCCAATCAGCACCAAAAAACAGCAAACCCTCAAGTTCTCACTGTCTCCAAGCTTCAAGCCACCTGGGGCTCTGATACCATGTCGGACTGCACAACGAAAAATGAGACAACTGCTGTAAGAAAGAAAACACAAGTATATATAGAGAGAGAAGCTGTATAAACTCTGCTATATACAACAAGATCTAGTACAATAAACTGGTGTGGGGGGCAGGCAGCATATATACTATCTAGGGCATGCAGTCGGCCAGTAGCAACTGGGCCGACAGCCCCCAGATATGCCCACAATTGAGAAAAACCCAGTCAGCCAACATCACAGGATGAGTCGGCCAGAAACAGACAGCCCCCACGACCAAAAACAGGGAAAAAACGTGGAAAAAATGGGGAAAATTGGAGAACTCCTGGGCGGGCACACCCACAACAGAGGCCCTCACTGAGTAATATGGTACAGACAGGAGATGACTGCTAACAGGTCAATGGGTTCTGGTTCTTTCAAGGATGATAATTTTATGTTTTCTTTTAGGGTAGTTTTTTTCTTTCAAGTTGGTTGAGACTTGAGTTTCAAGTGTATTGATCAAGGAGATGGTCTTCTGTTCTGCAGGTGTCATCTCATGATCTACTAGGCATACAAGTGATTCCACTGGCAAGCCTGACTCCAGATGAGCCAAAAGTGCATACACTGAATCTTAGAAAGAACATGGATGATAATGACTTGGCGAATCAAAAACCTCGTGGGCAGATCACACTGGAGACGATTTACAAGCCTTTCAAAGATGACGATACCATCCCTGAAGGTGAGGAAGAAGAGAGAGCACCTGAAGGAACACCACAAGGTGGAGGATACTTGGTTGTGACTGTGCATGAAGGAGAGGATTTGGAAGGGAAACATCATACTAATCCTTATGCAAGAGTCCTTTACAAAGGAACTGAACACAAGACAAAGGTGAACCTAGTTTAGCTGGTTTGTGAATATGCCTTGTTATGGTTTTTTGAAAATAAATATGAACATGCAACAAGAATGCCCACTATGTGTACTCTAGACAGGTGTTGGCGTAGCAGCAATTTATTCTCTGACGTTGTGTGTCTTTTGTGGTGTGATTTTCTGAAGCCTTTGAAGAAGAACCGAGATCCGAAGTGGACAGATGGGAGATTTGAATATATGTGTGATGAGCCCCCAGAAGGCGACAAGATCAGAGTAGAAGTGTTGAGCAAGGGCACGAGCATAGGACTACACCCGAGGGTACTCAGTTTTTTGACTTGCTCCTGCTATTCAGACTAACCTAGTTTGAAATGAGCATGCAGACAAGTTGAAGTCAAAAGCCTGGACTGTACAGCTACAAGTAGTTTAAGACTTAAATTGTTCATTTTGTGCATGCTTGGCATTGTCAGTTGAAACATGGGGCCTACAGGGCTGAAGTGCATTTTGCGTGTTTCAGCCATTTTGCATGTTTCAGCCATTTCCTCACCCAGTGTTTCCCTGACAACTGCTGGCGTTTCACCGTGCATCCCCCTCTTTCAGGTCATGTGTAGGGCGCATGACTTACATTTTGTAATAACATCTCACCCACCTTACTTCTCCCATTGTTTCCCTGACAGCAATTGACGTTTCACCTCTGCATCCCCCTGTTTCAGGTCATGTGTAGGTCAAATGACTTATATTTTGTAATATCTTCTCACCCACCTTACTTCTCCTCTCCCTTCTTTCCTGTCTCCGTCGCCTCTCAAATCCCGTCCTTCCCCTCTTCTCCCTCCTCTTCTTCCCTCTTTCTCTCCAGTTTGCACATTCCTATGGTCTTCAGAATTTCTTCAATCCTCTTCTCCACTCTCTCTCCAGTTTGCACATTCCTATGGTCGTCAGAGTTTCTTCAATCCTCCTCTTCTCCCCTCTTTCTCTCCAGTTTGCACATTCCTATGGTCTTCAGAGTTTCTTCAATCCAGGTAGACAGCCTTCCACATGTGCAGGACTCCAAATCTCCCTCGGTAGCTCTTTCAATGTGGAAGGGCTGTTTTGATAGATGAGAAGAGAAGTACAACTCACGGTTGAAAGAGTAATCCAGGGGTGTCCAGATACAGCTAATTGTCTAGAGGTCGTGATGATGACTTGCTTGGGCAGAGGTCTCTTGATGCTTGCTCTGATGTGTGTTCTCCTCCTCATCTACCACTCCCATTTGGGGAAAAACCCCTAGACCCACATTCTGCTTAACCCCTAGACCCATATGCGAAAGGAAGGGGAACCTACACGTTTAGATTTGTGAAACTTCCACATACTATAGTATTTAGATAATCATGCATGACAAGCTTGCAATGTTCATACAAATATGCAAGATGCAGGAGCTTGGCGAGCTAGCCAGGCTGTGTGTTGCCTGCACACAAGATGGGCACAGGTCACAGGTCACAGGCTTCTAAGCTTTGTGCACTAATACTCAATGCTAGAGCACTGTTGTGAGATCACGACTCTTCATTAAAAGGGCTAGGATTTACCTGGCTACAAAGTAGGGACAATGACAGTGCTGGAGAACAGGTTGGAAGTTTACACTGCATTATGTAACTGCTTTGTTATGTTTCTCTGCAGGAACTATTGGGCTATGTGGAGATTAGCCTAGCAGATGTGGTAAGTAATAAACGTATAAACCAGGATTATCAGCTGATTGACTCGAAGAATGGGAAAGTGCGCGTAGAGTTGCAGTGGTTAACAGGCTAATGTTCTCAGTTGTTCCAGCTGTACAGCTGCCATGAAGCTTGTCGTGTTGGGGCTTGTATTATTGTCTTGCTGATGAGATGACTCTTGTATCCCAGACTTCATGATGTGAAGTTGCTGCATCACAGCTTGTAAAATGCCTGTCGAGAGACTGACACGTGTCAGACTCTAGGGAATGAATTTACTCCACATTTTAACTTGTATGTACCTTCTTTTCTACCATCCACAACCTGTGTCATGTAATTTGGCTGCAGTCATGGCTTGTAAAGGGCACTACTGGGTTCTGCAACTAGTAAGATTGAGCAACTGTTAGAATGAGCATTCAATTGTGTGCCTTAGGTTGTATAGTAGCTGTAATGTAGATGAAGAGATCAATCTTGAAGGTAATTTTACTTGGTGTTATTGAATGGCTCTTGAAGATGTGCAAGACATAGCAGTTGTGTGAGTGTGTTCCTGCCCTGTGCCAGTTTCGGTTATAAGACAAGTAGGAGCTTGTTGGCATTGGCTGCATAAAAGACTTGCGAGAAGATTCATGTGAGGTTGTATAGTAGCTGTAATGTAGATGAAGAGATCAATCTTGAAGGTAATTTTACTTGGTGTTATTGAATGGCTCTTGAAGATGTGCAAGACATAGCAGTTGTGTGAGTGTGTTCCTGCCCTGTGCCAGTTTCGGTTATAAGACAAGTAGGAGCTTGTTGGCATTGGCTGCATAAAAGACTTGCGAGAAGATTCATGTGAGGTCATTGCATCACCAAACATCAAAACATAGAAGAGCCATCTGTGCGAGGTTCAAGTGAACCAGATTTGGGATAATGTTTAGATGTTGCCATGGGATGAGGGGAATATCTGAGGAAGTTTTATCTTCTTTATATAATGAATCATGATCAAACATTCTTAATCAGGTATATCTCTGCACTAGGTTTTCTCGGTTCACAAATCATCACAAAATATAAGGTTACAATGAACTTTGATGATGGATTATCTGGTAATGAAACCTCCAAAAACTGTAGTAATTACGCAAGATGAACAGTCTTTATGGAGTGGATCATGCAACTTCTGGGTTTTGTGTGCCCTCACCCATTCTACATCAGTAAGTCTATGAAGAGGTATGGACACATTTGAGATTTCATAATGGTACTTTTTTATAGCTTGAAAGCAATTTATCTGGAGCCCAATCCATTTTGCTTTCGTAATCTCACAACCATGTGGCGTTCCATATACTCTACAGTGACTGTAACCAAGAATTGCTCAGAACATTGGAAACATCAATGTTGGATATATATAGTCCCCTCAAGCAATTTGCAGATCCCGAATACAATTTGAATGCTTGAAGTGCAATGATCTTAAATCGACTGAGTAGCATAAAGATTTGAAGCTTTATCACAACCCAAATCTGCAAAATAGAAGGCAGAATATAAATATTAAGTAGGCAGCTTTTCCATCATGCTTTGACACTAAGAATTCTATCATCACCTTGGATAGCGCATTGAAGTTTGGGCTGGCTTAAGGCATGCCCAATGTAACATAGTTTCAAAGTTAGTCAAGCTCTACTTGCTCAAGAAGATAGTATGCTAGGTGCAGGATTCCCATAAGACCCAAGCTCTACTTTATTGAAGGGTGCAAATCTTTGCATCATGTGGTTATTTTTTTGGGGCAATCAAGAAACAAAAGGTGCATAGAAAGAGTTGATAGATGCATTATCAATGCATTAGCAAACTCTTCATGGGAGGCTAGAGGAATGATTGTCAAGGATTGGCGACGGTAGTCACATCCGAAGAGGGCTAGAGTGTACATCCCATTTTGAGGGAAGTGTATAACTTTCTTCGATTAGCCTTGTGGTTTGGGCTTTGATTAGGTTCTCTTGTTCTTTTTCTAAATTAGTCTTTTTGAGATGAGATGGAAGGCTTAAAGGTATAAGCTTTGGACCATATCAAATAAGCATGATGGTTTCAATAATTTTTTATCATTGCAATTGTCAAGCAATAAACCATCTTCTATATTGCCCATACAGAAAGGCAAAAGCCTATATATCACCTTGAGTTTTTCTTGCTTATCTACGGTCTTTTATAGTAGCAAGTTTGCAAGCCCTACTAAGCTCACAAGCTCGAAAGTCCACGAGTTAGTAACCTTGTAAGTGTGCAAGCTGAAAGTTTGAAAGTTTTGACTTCAATCCCAAAGCTTACGTAGGGATTTGGAGCAATGGGTTGCACCTCGACTCATGTGCCAATACCACCTTCAGAGAAGTCTGTAGGCTGAAAGTTTGAAAGTTTTGACTTCAATCCCAAAGCCTACGTAGGGATTTGGAGCAATGGGTTGCACCTCGACTCATGTGCCAATACCACCTTCAGAGAAGTCTGAGGGGTTCGTGGACGCCTTTGATTTCAAAGAAGTCAAAGGGTCTATGGATGTGAAGCAGCGAGGCAGTACCTTGCCCATGTGCAATGGCCTTACCCATCCTTGTTCCAATCAAAGAAGAGCCACCCATGGGTTTGTCCGTGTGCATGGCCTTATCCATCCATGTTCCCATCAAAGAAAAGCCACCAATGGTGTCAAACCCCAAAGAGAGCCGTGTGCACACTTCTGAGGCACCACTAAGTAACCCAAAAGCTCAAAAAGACCACCACGATCCCATAACATTGGTGTTGTGAGCCACGTAGCAATACCAACTCGCGAACTAGAACTAGAAAGACAAACCTTGATCAAGCACGCTAGTAAATGTGATGGCGGCAGTGATGTCAAGGCTTTCGTTGTGGATGGGCAAGGAGCTCTTCGACTTCGCTCGATGAGGCCACGACGTAAGTCGAAACCTTAAAACCCATTGTACATATGTAACATAGCACTTCCTATCATTTGTACAAATATATATACCTGCAAATAATGAAAAACTTGAAACCCAAAACAAAACTAAAAATGACAAAAAATTAAACACACGTGATGCACCTATGGACACATCACATACACACACCCATGCTCATACATGCACACTCTCTACACATGGTAACATACACTCATACGTGCACACAACTCTCCAAAATCCCCCCCCATCCCAAGATCCTTTAAATTTCCTCCCCCCTTTTTTGAAACACCCCTTCCCTTGGAGAAAATTTCTACACCCCCACACACACAAGCTTAGGGGGAAAAAAGGTTAGGTGTGTCACACAGCAACGCACTGAATGCCACATCACTGGAAAAATAAAATTCAAAAAATAGAGTTGCGTGTGCCATGTGGCAACACAAGCCCATGTTACTAAATGGCACTGGGGGCATTGGGTGTCACATCATCATCTGAAAAAGTGTGAAAAAAATTAGGCTCACGCTATCACATGGCAACATAGGCTCACTTACCATGTGTAAAAAAGCTTAATTTTTTAAATTATTTATTTGAGAGAGAGAGAGAGAGAGAGAGAGAGAGAGAGAGAGACGCATGAATACCTCCCCAAGAAGAGAAAAAAGAGAAAATACGCTCACGTGTGCGATGTGGCAATGTAGGCTCATGAATGTCCAAAAAGAATCCCTTTTTTTGCATTCATGTTGTGTGTCACGTGATAATGTAGACTCACGCATGGTGCAAGGCAACATAGACTCACATGTGCCATGTGTAATAATAATAATTTTTAATTATTTATTTCAAAAAATAGAAAGGAGAAATAAAGAGAGATAAAAAGAGAAAGAAAGAAAGAGAGAAAGATAAAAGAAGAGAATAAAAGAGAGAGAGAGAGAGAGAGAGAGAGAGAGAGAGAGAGAGAGAGAGAGAGAGAGAGAGAGAGAGGTAGGCACATGAAAACCTCCCCGAGATGAGAACGTAATTGGGAAGAGCCAGCTACTATGCAACCAAAGCTCAAAAAAACCCAAGAATCAATCGAGCTTTGCATCTCTCTCCAAGGCATAAAATATGCCTACAACCATGCTAATCAAATGAGGTAGAGATGCCCACAGGTCATTGCAAAGCCGCTTCCCACGGTCGGCATTGTCCGGTAAGCCACCTATTGCACGTAGTTTACCAATGTACATGCCATACGGGGTGCCCTAAGAATGAACTGAGCTCCACATCTCCCTCAAAGGTGCAAAACATGCCTACAACCATGCTAATCAAATGAGGTAGAGATGCCTAGAGGTCATTGCAAAGCCACTTCGCACAGTTTGTATTGTCCGATAAGCCACCCATTGCTTGTAGTTTACCTACATGCCATCTTGAATTCTTTCATTGTCATGGACAATCGAGCCTCATTCTTCACACGTGCCTTATTAGCTAGCCCTGCTACACAACATCAACACTCAAATTTCTATATCAAGCCATGTGTAAAATTCAAAGAAAGCAAAAAAATATGTATCGAAGAAAGCAATGTGTTGGAGTTTACATAGGAAGGAGCTTCTATACCAGCCCACCTTTTGCCTAATGCCCATGCATGATGACACATGCAATACACACATGGGCTCTGCATATAGTAGACACATCAATAGGCATCGATGCCTATTGAGATATCAATGGAGGATCATGTCGAGCACAAGCCTAGCCATGGTACCACCCATTGTCTGAACCTTCCTCAAATCAGCATGAACTTTCCATAGCCTCTTCTTCAACCCCACCACCCATAGCCTCTATCCTCAGTGCTTGATAACGCCAAATCGCTTGAGCCACTGCCTCTATCCCCAAGAACCTTCCGTAGCCTCTTCTTCAACCCCACAACCCATTGATCCACAGTGCCTCTATTCTCAGTGCTCGATAACACCAAATCACTTGGCCCATAGAGAGGCCACCTACAGCTATGGACAAAGGCCGCTACCATGCCTCAACAATCTAATAATCTTATCTCCCCCAAAAAACGATGTTGAGTAAACAAAGGAAGCAACATAGAGAGTCAAAGAAGGCAATGAGAATTGGAGAAATCTTCAAGTTTTGGAGGAGTATACACACAGGACACACCTTTCGTCCCTTGCCTATACACATCACTCGCATATTGCACTATGAGCATCACATTTTTCTTTCATATCTCGCATCTTACGCGACACACAAAAACACATGCACTTGCAAATAACCTCATCAATGCGCCAACTCTGCAAGTACATATCTCGATGGGGGAGACTGGTAGGAGCAAGTCTGGCCCCATGGTACAACTCATTGCTTGGAGAACCATGTACCTCCAAAGAGCTTCAATGCATGCAACCTCTCTGCTTTAACTTCAATTCATGACAAATAAAACCTCGCCATGTCCGATGTATTCGTCGCCCCACAAATAATCCAACCTTTAGGCATTACGCAATGAGCTCCGAATCGAATATCATGTCACACCAAAACGATCCAGACTACCATCTAGCCATGCAAATCATTACATTGTGGTCCTGGTGCTCAATCATAGGAACCACTTCTACCAACTACGTAATTTTGAGGGGTCGCAATCATTTCCACACTAGAAGGCCTCACATGAAGGACTTCTACATCACCTCTATAACTTTCAAGCCACCTCGACAAGCTACCTATTACTAGGGCTACACATAGCTTCTACCCATAACTACGTAATTTTGAGGGGTTGCAATCATTTCCACACTAGAAGGCCTCACATGAAGGACTTCTACATCACCTCTATAACTTTCAAGCCACCTCGACAAGCTACCTATTACTAGGGCTACACATAGCTTCTACCCATAGCTTATCACCAATATGCCGCAAATCCAATTGCAGATGGGTCCCAAACCATACCACTTAACGTTACAAGACAACTTCATGGTGTATCCTAGACCATCAATACCTTTTTACTCCAGCAGTAACGTCACCACAAACTTGGATGATGCAAGGACATGGTCACCATTAGGAAGGGGGTTATGTTAACAACTCCATAGGTTAATATGGTTTCACCGGCTTCACCTAGAATGCTTTGCCATCTTACCAACTAGAACGAACACTTATCTTTTGTAAGACGATACTGGAATATATAAGTAGCCTTAGCTTGTGCTTAATGCCCAGTAGGCACAAAGTCTAAGTAAAGAGACCATTTTTAAGTCTTTACCCAGCCT
Source organism: Cibotium barometz (assembly GCF_041138505.1). Taxonomy (NCBI): domain Eukaryota; kingdom Viridiplantae; phylum Streptophyta; class Polypodiopsida; order Cyatheales; family Cibotiaceae; genus Cibotium; species Cibotium barometz. The sequence goes on along the minus strand of NC_141088.1, from coordinate 26,360,731 downwards.
AGTGTCACTTGTATATAAGTTATTTTTTAAATAACTAATACATCATTATTCCCTTGCAATATAATACTTGTGAGCTCTTCTTGTCTCTACTCTTGCTTGGTTGTAAGCTATTAGATACTAGGTTTGCTTTGTAGGTTTCCCCCTTCCATTAGATTATTCTTCCCCCACCTTTGTAGGAGAGAACCACTACAAAGACAAATCTCAATTTTCCTACATCTAGGTGAAGAGAGCTCTTCCTTCACCCCATTGGCAAAGTAGCATTCCGACGTGACAAAGAAGTGAAACGCGCATAGGGAAGTTGCAATTGCAACTCTAAAGCAAGATCCAATGACACATGCTTTGGCAAGGCTAACATAAGCTCTTGACTTGAACATGCTCCTTATCATAGAATAGCTCAAGGGACTAAGTGCCTTGTAAGTATCAAAATACTTGGTAGCCTCTTCCAATGCTTACTTCCAAGAGTGTGCATAAACTTGCTCAATTGGGAGTCCCTAAATTAAATGTCTTGCCCTCTAACTATTGTGAAATAGGTATTGTGAAATGGGCTGGACAAGATCTACTTTTCAAAAATAATTATTGTGAAATAGGTGTTGTGAAATGGGTTGGCGGAGATCTACTTTTTGAAAGAACTACTATGAAATAGGTATCTCTTCTACTCAGAAGTAGTAATTTAGAGGTATTGTTACAAATGATTGAGTGTGAAGGAACTCATATTTAAAGTAAGTTGTTGGACATCTACTAAGGCCAACATTTGCCATGGGTTGAATACCCTAAACTCTTCATTTTAAACACTATTGGGATCTCATTTCATTGAATACCTTAAATACTTCATTACAAACACTATCAACCTCACATTTATCTTTCTTTTCTTTACATGATGGGGTTAAGTGCTACTACTTGGTGGTGGACTAGGGTGCCACTGTGCCACCTTATGGTGAAGTTTCCTCGGGGTAAGGGGAAGGATTCTCTCTCTCTCTCTCTCTCTCTCTCTCTCTCTCTCTCTCTCTCTCTCACACACACACACACACACACACACACACACACACACTTTTAACACTCATCAATGATGAAAATATACATTTAGCATGCTCTTTTAGTCTTTTAAAATAATGTATATATATTTATGGATATATTTATACATGTTTTTACAAATATTTAAAGTGTATACATGTATATATTTCATATTTATTAACATTTTTTCACACACATTTTTTTCCAAAGGTTCTTAGTTTACTTTTATATGTAGTGACATGTTAATCCATATATTCAAGTTTGTATATCTATTCATCTCAAGATTACTATTTTATATGTATGTATATTCATGGATATATTTATACATGTTTCTACAAATATTTAAAGTGTATACATGTATATATTTCATATTCATTAACATTTTCTCACACATTTTTTTCCAAAGGACCTTTGTTTACTTTTATGTAGTGACATATCAATCCATATATTCAAGTTTGTATATCTACTCATCTCAAGATTACTATTTTATATGTATTTATGTGTGCATGTGTGTGGTGTGGTGTGGTGTGTGTGTGTGTGCATGCACGTGCATGCGTGCGTGCGCGCGCACGCGTGTGTGTGTGTAATTATGTATGTGTATGTGTGTGTATTTGTATGTACATACACATTTATTTCTATATATTTTCACTTGTATCTATTACATATGTATAGATAAATTTATTGAACTAGCTAGATCTTGGGTAGGATTACTCACTCATGATGAATTGAATTCATTGTTGTGCGTCAATTGAATATAGGGGCTAGCTACAATACACATGAATTATGGGAGATATTTGAGTTATGACTTTAATGTGTTAGTTAAATGCGTCATTGGACAAACGATATATATTGCTAGATGCATAACTTGATATTCACATGCAAATATGTTAGTTAAATGTATCATTGGAAAAACCAAATATTGTTGGATGCATAACTCTTGATATTCACATGAGAAATGATGACTTCTTTATACTCCACTAGTACTCTTGAAGAATGGGTGATACTAGAATGTTGGATGTGGATGGATCAAGAAAACTCAATGTGCAATCAACTGGAATGAATAAAATGCAAAATTGAAGCTAACTAAGGGAAGACAATGTTTTTTCTATCCGAAGGGAAACCTATTGAATCATTAAAAAAACCTTGCCTGAAATTCAACAACATGCATAGTTGGTCAAACCAAGAATAAAGAGGTAAAGTTATTGCACCGTGGGTATAGCTAGAATTTCCAATAGTAAATGTTAAGGTAAATAAGCAAGGATGAAGAGGTACTTAAAGTTGTTGCACCATGGGTATGGCTATAATTTCCAACAACAAATGTTAAGGTAAATAAGCAAGCTATTATCCATTATAAGCCCAAGAAGAATCTAATGTTTAAAGAAACATGGGTAGAATACGGTGCACCAATCTTAACTCGTACCATATGTTGCTTTTGACCAAGAAAAGGTTAAGTACCTTGTATGGCTATAATTTCCAACAACAAATGTTAAGGTAAATAAGCAAGCTATTATCCATTATAAGCCCAAGAAGAATCTAATGTTTAAAGAAACGTGGGTAGAATAAGGTGCACCAATCTTAACTTGTACCATATGTTGCTTTTGACCAAGAAAAGGTTAAGTACCTTGTATTGGATATTTTGAGCATATGATATATCTTGGTCATTTAAATATCCAATACAAGGTCTAGTACCTTTTATTGGTATTTTGAGCATATAATATAATCCAAGAAAGTGTAGCTTTTTTGTTTTTGATGCCAACTCTATACAAGTACCATTATGCTTGGACAAGCGTGGATGGAACCCATGCAATATTGCACTCACTCCAAAAATAAGGTGACCTTCCTAATGGAGGAAGAGGAAATGACAATATGAAGTGCTAAAAATTTCCTTTACCTCACTATCGATAACCATTTTATACTCAAGACCCATAGCCTCAGTCCACAGCTTTTGATGAGACAAAGGACCCTTCTATAATAAAACCAAACCAAGATCTTCAAACAAAGGACCCTTCTATAATAAAACCAAACCAAGATCTTCAAACAAAGTGTAATCCTCATTATCAAAAGCCTTTTCCCATCTACCCAAAACCCTATAACAAGAAAATATTCACAACATCAAAGCCTCTAGAAGCATGAGACCCCTTCTACAATTCCTAACCCAATCCCTTTAGTAAGGAGTAATTATTAGTGATAGGTGCTCAAGATCGATCTTAGTTAACGGCTTATCTATGAAAGTAAATCATCTGGATTCCTAACAAATCATCGTTAAACAAATAAACTCTAGAAATACCACAAAGAAATCCACTATGAAAAAGACATAGCCTCAAACATGCATTGTACCTAAAGATTTACAATAGCTCAAAGGTGTGTTCCAAGGTCTAGGGTAATTTAAAATGAAAAGTTCTTGCAACCAAAAGTCAAATCCATAGTGGCAGCAAACAAAAGAGATGGGTGCTTAAACATATACTCCAAGTTCAAGGTTACTATCAAAGTAACCCTAGAATTTGGCTACCTAAGTAGAAGGCCAACCTCATGAAAATTTCAAGTTGGCACATAGAGAGATATAACTATTACAACACAAGCTTTGCTTCTACAATTGGCTTACCAAAAGCTCAAAGGTGAGCTCCAAGTTCTAGTGTAATTTGCAACATAGGATTTGCTTCTAGATTTGGTTACCAAAAGCTCAAAGGTGTGTGCTCCAAGTTTCAATGTAATTTAAGGAAAAGTTGTTGCAACCAAAAGTCAAATTCACATTGGCAACAAACACAACAAAGATAGGTGCTTAAACATATACTTCAAGTTTAAGGTTGCTATCGAAGTAGCCTTGGCATTTGGCTACGCAAAGCTAGCATTTAGTAAAATGTCATAGAGGGAGATACAAGTACTACAACACGAGATCTTTTTTAAAGCAAAGGCCCTATGATGAAGAGTTAAATAGGTAAAAATGGTTAAAAATACCTACAACTACATAGGAAGAACCTATGACCTAAAAAAGCATAGTACCACTATGAACCAAAAAGCATAGTACCACTATGACCCAAAAAAGCCATGTGACCCAAAAAAGCTCAGTATCAATAGAACCCATGACCCAAAAAAACACAAGAATCTATGATCTAAAAAAATCACAGTACTACTAGAAACTTTATAGAACCATCCCTCTACTGAATAATTAGCAAGGTAAGCTCTCAAATCAACACCTTGCTCAAGGGACGTACAATAACTTAAAGGAAGATTCATGGTGTAACAAACCTATGTCCCAAAAAAGCATGGTACCACTTAACTTGTATAGGACCATTCCTCTTCATCCTCTTAATTAGATAAATTAGTAAGGCAAGCTCTCAAATCAACACCTATGTCCCAAAAAAGCATGGTACCACTTAACTTGTATAGGACCATTCCTCTTCATCCTCTTAATTAGATAAATTAGTAAGGCAAGCTCTCAAATCAACACCTTGCTCAAGGAATGTAAAAAAACTTAGAGAGAACCACAATAATCATGGTGAGAAAAACTAGTGACCCAAAAATCCACAATGCCACTGGAACAAACTATATGGGACTATTCCTCTACATTAGAGCAATCAACCAACGAAAGACCTCAAATCAACACCTTCTCAAGGGATGTAAAAAAACTTAAAGGAGAGAACCAAAGAATCATGGTGAAAAAAACCATGATACACAAGAACCTCCCACAAAATTAGGTGAAGATATGGATAAGAAAGTCTATGGTCTTGGATATAGTGACTTCAAACAATGAGAATGGATTAAAAATGGACCGCTTTCAAGGAGAATGGATTTAAAATGGACCGCTTTCAAGGAGAATGTCAATGAGAATGGATGTAGAAAAGTTGGATTCCATAGCTAGTATAAATAGACCAACAAGTACCCAAAACTACAAAAATTAGAATCACGAGTAAATATTACATGTCAACTTGTCCGCATATATATCATCATCAATGGTACACTATGAATTATCTTATTCATGTATAATTTTTTAAGAACAAATAAAATCATACATGCATGATTCATTGCATATAATGTACAGGTCCATATGTTTGATGCCATACATGTGTACATAGTCATCAATGGTCCTAATGAAAAGCATGATGAACAACATTAACATAATAGGCAAACACATCCAATTGTTGGATAGACAAATTTACTTGTTTGATGTACAAATTAGCTACTTCAAACCATATGTGGAAAAATTCAATCAACTGGCAATTTAAAAAGCCATTTCACTGTCATTGTTTGTTTCTTTCCTCTACATTTTTAGGCAATCAAACTTATTTACACTTCCTCATCATTATCAACTCACCTACAAAACCATCAACTTGAATTTTCACTATAACAACCTTCTTAATCTAATTAATGCTTAATCCATCTGTGTATATAGGGGACTGATTTTGAGGCATAAATTACCGTATGAGAGTTTCCCATACCTGCTGCTACATAGGTTTCAGCTTGTAACTTGATTTTATCATAACGTTCAAGTACCCCAGGCTAGCGAAGAAATAAAGTTCTATGTAGGTCACAAGGGCCAAAATAGAAGGGATTTGACCTCGTTTAACACCTGATCACAAAGAAAGTTCTATGCAAGTCACAAGGGCCAAAATAGAAGGGATTTGAGTACAATGACCTCCTTCCACACTTGATAGCCTTGGCCAAAGCCTTGTTGCGTGACGAGTGGTGATCAATGCAAGGATGCAACACAAAGATGGAAGCAGGAAAACAAGAGACTTGACATTCTTATTTAGGGCTCTTGTAGAGAGTTCCAAGTTGTAGGTGAGTGTGGGAGTGGGCTTGAGAATAATCCCACATGGGAAGTTTATGGAGTTTTAGGAGTTTTAGTATAAATAGTGGCTCATTTGAGAGCTCATGAACACATTGGGCTACACTCATGCTTGAGCTCTCTTGAGACTAGCTCTCCCTCTTGTTCATGGAGGTGCAAGCTCTTCTCTCTCCCCATCTACACTATTGTATGAGCAATGCTCTTCTAATTCAATGCAATGAGATGATGTTTTTCTTTCTTCTCATCTCTATTCTCTAGTGTGCATGCTTCTTTGTTGATGCTTGTGGATTCTCTATTAGGCTTTGTGTGGTAGTGGATTCAAGCTTAAGCTTCTCCATAGCTTGTAGCTTATCCATGGGCAAGGCATTGCTTGAGTAGTGAATGAGAATGTATGTTTATTTCAAGTTCCATTAAGCTTCAAGGTTTGTGTGCATGCTAGGGAAGTAAGTGCTTGAGAATGAAGTATGCTTTGAGCTTGTGTATGCATTAGCTTAGCTTTCTTCTTGTATTGGATGCATGAATGAGTGAGATGATGAGTGAATGAGTTATGGCAAGATTGAGCTTGTGTGTGTAAAGTCTATGTCAAGGTAGTGGTGTTCATAGCATTCTCTCCCATTCGTGGATAAGCTTCCATGCACCGGTACGGGTTGAATCCCTAGCTCCGAAAGGGATGTAAATCCCATTGGATTGAGCTACACGCGGATCATGCTACTCTTGCTACAAGTGTAGAGAGTCTTCCGTCTCTCCATTGGTGCCGCTACCGGGGAGAAGACTCAAAACCGGTTGAGAAGCTTGCATTACTACCACTAATTCTTTTTGTTTTTAGGTTTAGCGTTAGCACGAATGTGGAATCTCGGAGCTAGTGATTAGAAGAGAAAAGGTAGATTACAAAGAGAGAGGAGAGGCTGGATAAGGCCGCATGGGTTTTGAAATTTGGCAGAGGTCCCAAAAGTTTTAATTTGAAACAGATAGGCGTCGTTTGTTGAATCACACAGGTTGTTGTATAGGTAAATGACCCCACTCACTCTAACTTTCTGGACTTGGCATCGTTAAGCAATTTCGCTTTGTGAAACTCGAAAAGCCTGGCCCACAATCTAGACACCCAGAAGAGGCTACCTGCTATTGCTAGAATGACGGTGGACATCCAGTAATACGCAAGCCACCTGCTGGGAACCACAGAATCTGCTTGACCGGAGAAGTAGAATCTGCAGAGATTCCACGTGAGCCACGGTCCCAGAAAGCCCCGAACAAAAGTGAAGATCAGGACGAAAAGCGAGGTCAGGAGGTGTGGTGACCGGCAGCTGCGAAGGCTGCAGAGGCCGTGTGGAAGCGAAGGGGCACCCGCAGCAGAGAAGGTGCGAAGGCAGGCGGTCATCTCTGCTCACCCGCAGTAGAAAGGGCACTTGGCCGCTGAAGGGCCACAAGGAAGCGGAAGTGGCCAAAGCCGATAGCTGAGAGCAAGGAGAGGAATGGCCACAAGGAAGCGGAAGTGGCCGAAGCCGATAGCTGAGAGCAAGGAGAGGAAGGGCGGTGAAGCTCGCAGGCAACCAATGGAGAAGCTCCACACTTGGCACAGTGGCAAAACAAGACGACGAAGACATGCCATGGAGACTGGTCAAGCTAGGCGTGACTCGTGAGGAAAGAAGGTGAAGGCAAAGTGGCCGAAGCCGACAGCTGAGAGCAGCAGAGGAAGAGTCAGCGAAGGTGGGGAGGCGAGCCACTGGCATGCATGCAAGGGGTGTTGGCGGGGAGGCGAGCCACTGGCATGCACACAAGGGGTGTTTGCGGACGTTGCTGGGCTGACCTCGTGCAAGGACTCGAAGGCCTTCGTGAAGAGAAAGGTGAAGAAGGCGAAGGCGTCAGCGCCGCCTGGCCGCTGAAGACAGCAGAGAAGAGCGGCCGGTGTGGAAGCGAAGGGGCCGCGGGGTGGCGAAGGTGAAGCCAACAGTTCACAGCAGCTCTGCTGTGAAGGCGAAGGTGCGGCAAAGGTGAGGTGGTTGAAACCGAAACCGAAGGCGAAGGCGAAGGTGAGACTCTAGCAAAGAAGGTGAGGTGGCAGAGAGAGCGAGGAGGAGATAAGGTACCCGCAGGCAGAGAGAGATTCGGCGCCAGATAAGGCTGCACGAGCAGATTCGCAGGCGAGGATAAGGTTAGTATTTTTTTTGGTTAATTTTTAATTTTTCAAAATCTGTAATTTCTGCATACTAGGTAATTTTCATTTTTTTTACATTTTTTTAAAAATATAATAATAATAAAATAAATAAAAATAATTAATTTTTTTGGTAAATTATGTGTTTTATTTTGAGTCCACATTTTTTTTGCATATTTTACATTTTTTTAAAATTTTTATAATTTTTTGCATAATTAGTATTTTTGTGTAATTATTAAAAAATAATAAAAAAATATAAATTTAAAAAAAATATGTATTTGCACACATATTCATGTTAGTTGCATTTAGTGGTTAGGTAGGGTTTAAATATATATATATATATATATATATATATATATATATATATATATATTGTCTGTTTCATATATTATTGTCTTATTAGCATGTTGGTGTCATGTGGATCGTATGGTGTTTAACATGTTTTTTGGGTCTTCCTATTTAGGTCTTAAAGCTCGTATGCCTTTCTTGGCATTTAAAGATTTTCTATCCCTACTATCTGGCTTTCTAGCTCAATGACCTTCTATGTGGCGGATTTACTCCTTTTGGTGGAGGAGCATAGTAATGACTTCTACAATTATTGTAGTGGGCCGAGAGCAGTCTTATATGAAGAAAGGCGAGAAGTATCTAGAAAAATTATGGGGCGATGATTTTAGGTAGAGGATGACATCCGCCACAGCATACAAATCATCATATGAATGATGGTATAGTTAGCATGCATAATAAGGTCCAGATGGGCTAGGCTCGAAACCTTTTGGTTTTTAAACTTCTGCTAGCTTGGGTGTGGATCTTTGGTTGCCATGCCATTCAATGCCTTTGGGTTTTTGAACTTCTGCTATCTTGGGTGTGGATCTTTGGTTGCCATGCCATTCAATGCCTTTGGGTCCCTTCGGTCTTGTGGGAGCATCTCTACTTCTTCCACCATGCACTAGCCATGGCTCAGCATGTGTCTCTTAAGTATCCCAAGTTCCATGAAAAGGAGGAGGATCAAAATGCATGCATGGGAAATTTTGAAAGTATATGGTTGGCCAATGGCCTACTACCTAATGTCCCGATAGTTTGGAAGCAGAATACCTCTTCGACACTACCTTTGATGGTGGGCATGCCACTAGTTAGCATGCACAGTATCGCCCGTCATTTTCCTAGTTATGTGGCCTTGTGAGATGCCTTTCTACACTGTTTTTGGAAGGACAAGACATCCTCATACGTGTTGGAAAAGCAATGCTTGGAGAAAAAAATTTTGTGGAAGATTATGCGGCCAAAGTTGATACCTTATGGAATCGTATGAACCTTACAAATCGGCCAATATAAGTGTTGGGTGAATGGTTCATCTGGGATTGCAGAAAAGGCTGAAGCATATAGTGCCATCCATGGTCCTTATAATCAATGGTTTTGATGGTCTAGTGGAGGTTGCCAAAAGATCAAAGTGTAGTTTAGTGACCATTTTTCATCTCTCCGGTTTCAACTAGATCCAAAAAGTAAGCTAAACTGACCTAAAAATGGTCAAAAAGTGACCAAACTGATCTGGAAAATTCTAGAATCAGTTTGCTTGGTTAGAGGACCACTTTTTCCTATAAATAGAAGCCTCCCCCCTTGTAAAAGGTTAATAGTGTTTATGCACTGTTACTCTACTTCTCCCCAGAGTCAAATACATTGAATTTACTTGATAATTCAATTGTTTTTGACTAAATCCTCTCCAAAAGAACTGGTGGCCACTCTTGCTCTGCAAACAAGAGTAGAACCCTCAATTCCTCAAGCCAACGGAAAGCTTACAAACTCCATTTAAGCTTAATTCTTACTTATTGTGAATTTTAAATCTATGGTTTTCTTAAATTTTATGCTTTGAAAATATTTGAATTATAATCTGATGCTATGCCTTGATGGAAAGGCCACCCCCTTCTCTTCTTTACAATTCAGCCCTTCTTAATCCTAGAAAGTTTAATTAAATGATTGATTAAACTCTTTTCATTGTTTACTCTCTTAATTTTTAAAAAATGGAGTAGATTAGAGATATTAGAATTCAAATTGGATTAATTCAAGTCATAAATTGAATGTTAAAATTGAGAAATGGTCAGCCATACAAAGGAGGTTATGGCAAAATTTTCTTAAATTTTGTGGAACTAAAGTTTATCATTAGGTTATTCTAAAACAATAATTCCTTCCGTTTGTGCATTCTAAAAGATTTATTTTTATTTCAAAAGTGTTATTCCCATTAAAATTGAATTTATGCATAGAAAGATGCATAAAAGATTTATTTTTTATTTCAAAAGAGTTATTCTCATTAATTTTGATTTTATGCATAGAAAGATGCATAAAAGAATTTATTTTTATTTCAAAAGAGTAATTCTCATTAATTTTGATTTTATGCATAGAAAGATGCATAAAGGAATTTATTTTTATTTCAAAAGAGTTATTCTCATTAATTTTGATTTTATGCATAGAAAGATGCATAAAGGAATTTATTTTTATTTCAAAAGTGTTATTCCCATTAAAATTGAATTTATGCATAGAAAGATGCATAAAGGATTTATTTTTATTCCAAAAGTGTTATTCCCATTAAAATTGAATTTATGCATAGAAAGATGCATAAAGGATTTATTTTTATTCCAAAAGTGTTAATTTCATTAAAATTGATTTTATGCATATAAAGATGCATAAAGGATTTATTTTTATTTTAAAAGTGTTATTTTTCTTAAAATTGAATTTATGCATGAATAGATGCATAAAAGGATTTTGTTAAAAGTGTTATTCCCACACTGAAGTTGATTTTATGTATAAATAGATGCGTAAAGAATCTTTATATCAAAAATTATAATTCTCTTAAATTCTATGTTTAAACGAATGTGATGAGAATAGATGTGATGACATGTGATGAGAATCAGATAGATGTGAATGAATGGATGGATGGATGTGATATGAATAGAAGTGATGAGAATGTGATGTGGATAGATGTGATGTGAATAGAGGTGATGTGAATCAGATAGATGGGAATGAATGGATGGATGGATGTGATGTGAATAGAGGTGATGAGAATGTGAGGTGGATAGATGTGATGAGATGCGATGTGAATCAAATAAATGTGAATGAATGGATGAGATGTGATGTCATGTGAATCAGAATGTAAATGAATGATATGGGATGTGAGTGAATGTATGTGAATGTGTATGTGAAGAATGGATGCGAATGATTATGTGAAAGAATGGATGTGGATGTATGTGAAAGAACGGATATAGATGTGTATGTGAAAGAATGTGATGTGATGTGATATGAATATATGTGGATGTGAAGTGATAGATATGAATGTATGGATAGATATGAGTAGTCGTACATGTGAACAATTGGATGGATGTGGATGAATGAGATATGATGTGGATAGAAGTGACGTGATATAATGGTGATGAGAATGAATGTGATGGATATGAATGAATGTGAATGTGATGGGATGTGAATCGGAATAGATGTGAATGAATGAGATGTGAGGTAAAATGAATGGATGAGTTGTGAGTGAATGTGATGTGGTCTGAATGGATGAGATGTGAATGAATGTGATGTGATGAGATGTAGATATGGGTAGATGCGAGTGGATGAGATCTGATGAGGATAAATTAAGGAAAGATGTGATGAGATGAAAATTGTGTGATTGGATGAGAATAGGAATACTTGTGTGGAATTAAATAATGTGGTTGATGTGGAACAATGTGTAAAGACGAGAGTTCGTTATAGAAACTGTATTTATGACCTGTTTTTTTAATGAATGTTTTATGTCAAGAATGCTGGGAAAGCATTTTGACCGTCTTGTGAATGAGGTCGTGGAGACCTAATCTAGTAAGTTGCAACAGCTGGGACGGAGAGTCAATGGAGGACGTCTCGCGTAGCAAGGTCAGCCGAGGTCTTGACTAGCCTCGGTTGTTCGATTAAAATGGTGGTGAGCTTTCGGTGTACGGTGGATGAGGGACCAAGGAAGCGGCCTATGAGTGAAGCACTAGGTCACCTGCAAAGGATCCTAGAGGGTGCTGACCATACGGTGCTCGGGCTCTGGGTCACCAACGATACCCACACGTGCGTCGTGAAAGATATTGGAACAAGGAGTAAGAGTTGTTTTCTGAATTCGGGTATGGATCTGGTTGATTGAACTTGCTGGTCCTCCAACGGATGAGTCTATGGTCCTTTTATATGGATCAGTTAGTTGATCTTGCTGATCTTCAACGGAGTTTCCATTTTGATATGTGAATATATTACCGGTTACTATGAGCTAGGAACTATCGGGCCCCTGAGTGGACAGGTGGTGAGCGTTCTGGTTGCCAATGACGCCATAGGTACACCGATGAAGGAATGATTGGAAATAAGGATTTAACCAGAGATTTTGAGGATTATGATCAGTGACTCAATGGTTTCATTAAATGATTATTTTTAAAGATAGCTGATTCTGTGAAAAAGGCAATTTCATATTGGGTGTGTAAGTGGTGTGACTAGTTTTAAGTTTGCATGAATATCCGGTTAGGGGGGCTGGGAACTCTTTTCCATAGTACCCAGTACAAAACCTAACCAAATTCCTAATTGGATCCCATCACTACAGTGGTTGGGTGGTTGGCTAACCCATGGGATTGGATAGGGTTCGGCTGGACTGATGGATCCCTAAATTGAGACTTAATTTTGTTATGGTACGATAGATGAAGTAAATCCCAGACAAAAATTGTTCTATGGAAAAGAAATCAACAACAGCTGTGCCTCTCAATGAGGAAAAATGCGTTGGTCTCTATGATCCAAGTGCAATCTTTTCCCTGATGATCTGACTATGGGACTTACGGGTATGGTGAGATCAAATCTGTTAGATAAGTTATCTTGGAGGAATCGCCCGTGCTTTCCGGGAAAGGGAAGTTTTTTCGGGTTCGGTTTTGGAAGAACTGATGGATTAGTCTCTTGTCCGGATATCCAAGGCCCCGACGAGTGTGGGACCCTGCCCCGCCGCCGCAAGCAAGAAGTGCTACTTCCGCTCCTAGCACTCTTGAATTCGTTGCACGGTAGGGACAGGGATCTTACAGTGGGCTTTATTTATCTAGGTGATAAGGCAAGGCCGGTGTCACCAATTGTGATTGAGCCCAAGAAAAATGGGAAGTTGTGGGTTTGTGTGGATAATTTGTAGAAATATGAATTTAGTCACCATTACAGATTCTTTCTGGTGGGTACCCTTCATAAATTCTCTCCTAGATGTAGTAGCTAAACATGAGATATACTCATTCCTAGATGATTCTAGTGGCTAGAGTAAGCATGTTATGGCTCCAAAGGAGGAAGAAAAGACAACATCTTTTGTTATAGAATGGGGAGTATTTGCTGCTAATGTGACGACATTTAGATTGAAGAATGCCCTTGCCACTTTCAAGAGACTGGTGCAACTTTAATGCGATGACATTTGGACTAAAGAATGCCCCTACCACTTTATAGAGAGAGAATGGTGCAATAAAGTTTCTATGATTATCTCACAAAGTTCATGGGAGCGTTCATAAGAGTGTTCATTGATGGCTAGTGTTTTGGGTAAACTCCAAAGCATCTACACCATTTGATACTATGACTATAGAAGTGTCGAAGCAAAATGTGCTTTTATAGTAAGCAGTGAGACATTGTTAGGTCATATTGTCTTGGGAGGGAGGAAAGATTAATAGGAGACCTATAGAAGATATTTTTTATTGTGAGATTACATGCTCTATATAACAGCAAGAAACTAGGCAGATTTTTGGGACATATTAATGGCATATAGCATGAACGATGTATCCATGACAAACAAGGACACCCAATACGTGTGGAATGAGGAAACCCACTATGTTTAGAATGAGGAAACCCACTATGTTTGGAATGAGCACTATGAAAAAGCATTCTAGCACCTTAAGCTTATGCTCTCAATAGCTCGTATTATGCAGCCTAGGCTTTTCCATGTCTTTGTTTTGATGCCTTGTATGTTCAATTAGAAGTGCCCTTATATAGGAAACAAAAGGAGGATGATATCCACCAATCTATTATGAAAGCTAGATGCTCTCGAGTGTGGAGAAAAGAACTATTCCACAACTGAGAGGGAGGCCTTGGGAGTGGCATACTCACAGTTAATAAGCTTCGACATTATTTACTCGTGGCAATCATTTTGTTTTCCATGTCTGTCATCATGTCTTATTTCATTTGGTGAATAAGCCAAATTTGATAGGAAAGATGGATACTTCTCTTACAAGAATTTGATCTCAGGATCCATCTCCTTGATAATATGTTTTTATCCCAAATAAGTTCTTACAAACCTTCAGATCGTGTGTCAGACCAATTTGATGTAGAGTAATTTACCTTGGAAGTTCCTCTGGATGAATTGGTAAGATGGGATAATGATGCATGAAAGCATGCCAAAGCATGTGATTTTTGTCACATGTTGGGTCAACCTAATGTTGCAAATAGGATGCTGCATAATCTAGTATTGCACTTATAACCCTTTCAGAAATGAGGACTAGATTTTGTTAGGCCATTCAAACCCCTAGCATAGAGAACTTGTAATAACCGATATATTCTTGTGGCTATAGATTACTACACAAAATGGGTAGAAGCCACACCCTTAGAGAAAATAAGGCCACATTTGTGGCAAAGCTTTTATATGAGATGATTATGACTAAATTTAGGTGTCCAATCACGTTAGTCTTAGAGATCAGGGTGGACACACTTTCTGAATGATTATCTATAAGAATTCCACAATATATTATCCATAATAAGTCCACAATATATTTTTGATTATCCACAAGAAGTCCACAATATATTATCCATAAGAAGTCCACACCATATTATCCACAAAGCTAATGCTCAAGCAGAGTCTACTAATTAGGTGTTGTACAAAATCCTAAAGAAGATAAAAAACATACTAATTGGGATCAAAAGTTGTACTATGCACTTTGGGTGTTCCAAATAGCTTATAAGGTAGCAATTAAGCACACCCTTTTTTACTGATAAATGTTTTAGAGGTAGTTGTGCCTATGGAGTTTGTCATTCTAAGCTTTAGAGTGGCAATTTCTATGCCTTTCGAATGTCTCATCAGTTAGAGCAGTTATTGTGGTGGCATTGGGTGAAAAGAAGCTCTGGAGTATTGTTGATGTCATCCAATGCCACTGGGTGCTTTTTGTGGCTAGGAAGGCCAAATTTAGGATACTTGAAATTGGAGATCCAGTATTGTTGTTTAATTCTAAAATGGGAACACTCTCTAGAAAGATTAAGCTGTAGTAGATAGGGTCATATTGAATAATATCACTAAAGTTTATAACTTGCACTTTTGAACTTTCAAATTTGGATGGTGTGAAGCTACCAAATTTAAAATATTTCAAGTTGGAGATTCGATATTTTTGTTTAATACCAGAATGGGACCAGCCCTTGGAAAGCTTAAGTTAAAGTGAATAGGGTCATACTAGATAATCTCTCTAAAGTTACACCCTCGAAAGCTTAAGCTACAATGGATAGGGTCATACTAGATAATATCTCTAAATTTGGGAACATGTGCGTTTGAATTTTCAACCTTGGATGGTTTGAAGCGGCCTAAAGTGGTGAGAATGGATTCCTATTAAAGCCTTATTTTGGAAAACTTCCAAATTAATATTCCATGTTTTGTGCATGCTTTGAGTTGCTAGAAAATTATTTCATGCATAATCACCTTGTTAATAAGGGATGAGATTTTACAAATTTTTTGAGCCACCTACCATCTCAAATTGTGTTTCTCTTCAATTACACAATCATGATTTGATGTGCATCACAATGGTCTATTATATTGTGCTACACTGTGGTTCATGTCATTCTCACAATTTTGCTTTGTGCTCTCAGTCCTTTCTTTCTATGCATTCATTATCTATTTATACACAAAAGCCTTCCTTGCCTACACACACTTGCAAACACAAGTCTTCTTCCTTGCTTTTGTAGCCATGCTAGAATACTGCTCTATTGGATGCCAACATAAACTCTAATGGAACTTGGCTCAAAATGGTGAGGCTGTTATGTAGATTTGATTGTTGACATGGTCTCCTATGCAGCAGTTAGCACCGTGGCCATTGAACAACTTATTAAAGTGTAGACCACCATGGCAATGATGAAAACTGTAAAAAAAATAGGGTTGTCAAGAGAGGAAGTTTTTCTTCTTGGCCCTAAGTATGTGTCCAAAGTCTTTCATCTATCAATGGAGGGAGCAACAAAAATCCCTTAAACAACCAAAGAGGAGATAAAACACTTCTTTGGTTCTAGGGGTGTAGCTAAGGAGCATAAAATATCAAGCTACACCAATGTTATGAACATGCTTCATTTTAAGTTTTTAATAGAGATGGTTATGTTAACCTACAACACTATATATATGTCAAAGAAAGCTTTGGGATGTAAATGCACTCTTTTTGTAGGAAATCTTGTTGCTTGGCCACTGTTCTTTAAAACCAGTTTAGATGGAGCTTAAGAATTTTAAACCTTGTTTGGGGATAACAAAAAGTGGATCGTCGAGTATCGTGATCACCTGCCCAATTAGCGACACAATATCCAACAAGCTCAGTGTCCTCTGAAAGAGAGACCATAGGGAGGAATAGGTCCATGTGTGTATTGCCATACAGACAAGAAATGGCAAAACACATGGACGGACAAACAACCTAATGAGTAGTGGAAATTTTGAAGCTTGAATATGGTAAGGGAATGGAATCCACCCAACAAATCCATGCAAGCGATGACATGATCCTCAAAAGGAAAATTAGGGCACCAATGAAAGAGATCCTTAAAGGCCATACATATCAACAAGTGCTGGAAGGTGGTGGGGACGTTGGTCAAGCCGAATGGCATGGAGTGATAAGCATAGTTCCCCATTTCGTATAGCAAATGGTATCTTTGGGTGGGTCGATTATGTAGCCCAAGAAGCCATCTAAGAAGTTGTAAGGTTCTACTTTTTCGACTCTTTCTAATGTGAGGCAAGGGTCATGATCGCAAACTGTGTGTGGCAATATCAACCTTTTTGAGGTTTAATCACACTAAGCTTCAATTATTTTTGGGAATGATCAGTATGCTCAATTTTGTACACAATTCTCATGTCAATGAGCTTGTCTAGCTCAAATTTTGTTCTTTGTAGGAATGACTAGTATGCTCAATTTTGTACACAAGTCTCATGTCAATGAGCTTGTCTAGATCTTCTTTAACCATTTGTTTATATTTAGAATTCATGAGATAGACTCTCTATTGGTGGATGGTTTTGTGACTTCATGAAGAGGCATGGTGTGTTTCACCATTTTTGGAGGAATTCCATTTATGTCAGTGTATTTCCAAGAAAAATTCCTGGAGCAAGGCTACCAATGAAGATCCATCTAGTTACTGTGGGCAATGTAGAAGTTGATCCTTTTGTGGAGAAGTCTTTGAATATAAATCACTAGCTATTCCTAGTTCAAAGTTGCTATTAGATCCCAAAGGGATGTTGCACTAAGCATCAACATGGAGGTTATTTTTGTCCTATTTATTCTTTCAACCTTGTTCCAAGCTTTTTATTTAAGAGTGTCCTGATTGCCAAGACATGAACCCATAATCCTCATATTCGTTAGGCTCTAGAAGAGGCTCATAGTCTTGGTTCTCATCTTCAGTATCCAACTTGTTGCAACATTCACACATGTTGAAGAAAGTGGTACAAATAGTTGTGCCATAGTCATTGGCGTGACAATGCCTCGTTTGGCACAAGAATGCCTCGCCCCATGGGATGAGTCTTCCCTGTCTTCACATTTAGCTTCAAGGATTGGTTGCCTTTGAGTATATAAATATGATTGGTTTCCCAATCATGAATGAGTCTTGCTTCCCTCGTGTAAGGTCTTTTGAACCAATCTCACTTCCCTCGTGTAGTAAGGCCTTGGTCATAGTGTATGACCCTCCTCTTTGAAAATCCATCTCCAAGAACATGTGATCCAAGCTTAGTCCGAAGCTCTTTAATCTTTTCATCTTACAGGATGCCTTAGAGTTTTCCTATGTTCCATGAATATGTGGTCCAAGCTTAGTCCAAAGGTCTTTAATCTTTTCATCTTGTAGGATGCCTAAGGTTTTTCCTATGTTCTAGCTTGACCATGAGGCTTGTGCCTACAAGTGGCGGGCTTCCCCAAGCCTCCCAAGAATTCTTGGTGATTACGCCAACACCAGCACCACCATCCAAGATCATGGAGACCATCATTCCTTTACATACATGATAGGTAGCACGATGTTCATTACATCGCTCTCAAAGTAGTGTCCCAGCTTGTTCATGGGAACTTTTGGCTATCATCTAGTTTTGGTTATGCAAGGAGGGTGCTAAGTGTGGCATGATGTGCACCCTCCTCCTCTTTAGGTTCAAATTTAGTGGTGCGGGATCTTTGGTTTTCATTTATCCAATCAGATAAGTCTCTTTAAAGTTGGGAATTTCCTTACAAAAGAGAACTTATCAAAACTTGGATTACCAAGGACAATAAGAAGGTTGTGAGGCAAGCTTGCTATGTCTCACAAGTAATATTTGCACTCGCTTGGTTCATGCTCACTCTAAGGTGGGATAGGACCTACCAAATATGTAAAGGATAAAATCATCTCACCAAGGAGGTTGTGCCTCTAAAGGGGGACGAAATAAAGTCATCACCAAAGAGGTCATGCCTCTGAAGGGGATGAAATAAAGTTGTCCCTATAGGAGGTCATTTCCTTTTTTTTTTTGAAAAGGAGACTTGTATTAAGTATGAAAAAATTTACAAAATGGAGATTTCACACCAACAAGCAAGGTGGAGATCTCAACCAATCACGAGCCCTGTGATGCCAATAGGGTTCTGAATGAGAGGATGTGAAAAAGATACCAATGTCCCACTCTCTCATAAACTGGCCACGCTTCCTCTCCGCCGCCCGCTGCCCTCGAAGATCCTTGGATTCTAGCCCATGTAGGCATAATGGTGTGAATAATATCACTCCTCCAAATCCTACAAAGACACTGAGAAACAAGAATGGGAGTACCCTCAATGGCCTCAGTGCATCTAGCCTTCCAAATATTCCAGGCTGAGATGCTAGCAATAATCTCCCAAGAGCTGTCTAATCTCTGTACCAGAGGGACAAAGTGTGAAAGTGGCAAGTCCTGAAGACAACACTGCCAACAAGCAACTCCTTGCCTAACCATAATGGCCAAGCTCCTGTCAATCCCCTCAAACCTCAGCTAAGGCCCAGACTGTGTCAACCAAATGATAGAACCAAAAGAAATGATAGTATCCCTCTTAAACCTACCAAAGAGGTGTGCAATCACAGATTGTGTCAACCAAATGATAGAACCAAAAGAAATGATAGTATCCCTCTTAAACCTACCAAAGAGGTGTGCAATCACAGACCAAACCCTCTGTGCTTCCTTGCATTCCCATAAACAATGGTAAACTGACTCCGAATCTCCTGCACATCTAGGGCATGCTGGGCAAGCACCAGTAAACAGACCTCCACTGATTGGTGGCCAGACTGTGTCAACCAAATGATAGAACCAAAAGAAATGATAGTATCCCTCTTAAACCTACCAAAGAGGTGTGCAATCACAGACCAAACCCTCTGTGCTTCCCTGCATTCCTGGTAAATTGACTCCGAATCTCCTGCACATCTAGGGCATGCTGGGCAAACACCAGTAATAGACCTCCACTGATTGGTGGCCAGACCACCATGAAGACAAACCCAAATAAATGAGGAAATCTATGGCTTCCTATAAGAATGCCACAATCTTCGCCAAAATACCCTCTGAATGTTGAAATGCCGTAAGATTCCCCATGGGGTCTAAGAGTAGGGACACTCTGATTATGTCCCAAGATAAGATGTTTGGCATTCCGCACCATATAACTGAAAAAAGGCATTCTTTTCAAAGGGTTACAAGCATCCTTCCACTCCCACTCACCAGGGTCCCAATGCAAATGTCTGATAGGGCAGCCACCATACAACCAAAGGCTAACACTCTCTGTGATCATCCCTGGGGGGGTCAACAAAGACGTACTTCCCTAACATGCGAACAAGTCTAACTGGACAAATTTGGGGGCCCTCAATAAGTTCCTCCACATCACAGCTCTCCAGCTACCATCCATCCTGTACATAAAAAAAACCGGTACATCATCCTCCCTAGGCAAGGGGAGACCCATAACCTGAAGAGGAACACCTGTCCCAAAAAAAACCCCAAACCAAGAATGATGACGGCCATCCAAGAAAGATCCAGTAATCCAATGGTTGGGAATGGCTCCATCAATATGTGCAATCCTCCGGCTAGAGCCTCTCAAATGCTGCGTGAAATCCAATATTTGCACCTCGGTGAGGCTCTGGAAACCTCTTCCAAGCCAACACTGTGGGGCATAGGGTCTCCCAGCCAGCCCAAAGAATATGCATAGATGCCCTAAGAGGTCTACCATGCACATCCAAGATTAAATCATTCCATAGAATGGGCTGCCAGTTGGCTTCCTCCACTGAACGCGGGGGAGATGTGTACCAAAAAACTCCTCAGGCAGCAGTCCCAGGCCCATAGGAGGGACCTAACCAGGGGGATGAAGGGGAGCGGTGAACTGCATCCAAAAAAATAAAGCGTGAGCTGAGAGCCCAGCCACCTTCGCAAACAAATAGGGACACACTTCATGATCTACTACATGAGAAAGTCCTTCCACAGCTCAGTGCCTGGAAGAAAGCCCCTAACAACAAGCTTACAAAGCAAAGCCTTACATTGCATCTCAGGGTCAATGATATTCAATCCCCCTTCTTGCTTAGGCCTGATAATGGTTTCCCAAGCAACTATGGCCCTGGTGTGTGCATTTCCATCAAGCCCTGACCAAAGAAAGTTCCAAATAAGGTGACAAAGGTGGCCAATGCAGCCCTTATGAAAAATCTAGCATGAAGCGATAAACCAAGCTGTGGCTAGCAAAACTTGGTTAACCACTAAAGCTCTAGAGGCCAAGTCGAGCTTCCTCCTACTCTAATGATGAAGTTTGCTTTTAATGCTTAAGAGCACTGCTTAAGAGCATTGGAGCAAACCATTGTGTAGGGGAGATGTCAACGCCCACCTAACAACCAGGTATCTGGCAGAGCATCCTCTCCCAATCCAAGTAAAACCAACATCTGTACCCCAATCTGCAAGAGGAGAATCACTAATCCAAAAACCAACTGACTTATGCCAATTGATAGTAGCTCCTACTGCCAAAACAAAAGGCCTCCAAGGCTATCCGGAAAGCACATAAACAAGCATGTGAAGCCTCAACGAACAACACCGTATCATCTGCTAACTCAAAGTCCAAAAACTCTTCCTCCATGCATAAAGGCAGCCTGAGACCCACAACACCAGGGGCAGTCTGAAGAAACCTGCTCATAGCCTCAGCTACAATGAGGTATAGTAAAGGGGCGAGGGGAGAGCCCTGCCTCACTGAACAAGAAATCTGAAAACGCTCGCCGCGCCCCCCACAAGCTAAAATAGTGCTATGAGCCTCCTTGTAAGGCAAGACACCCCTCTAATCCAATTTTGGGAAAACCCCATGTGTGCCATAGTGCCCTCCAAAAAATCCTAATCCACTCTGTCATAAGCTTTTTCAAAATCAAGCAAAAGAATGGCAAGAGGCTGCTGACTAGATTTTGCCCACTCGACAGCTTTCGAGAAAGAAAATATGTTATCAAATATACTCCTTCCTTGGAGGAACCCATTATGTGTATCATGGGTAGTCCTTTGGAGAATCGATTGTAGCCTTATACTCAAGGCTTTAGCTAAGATTTTATATGCAGATCTAAGGAGGGTGATGGGCCTACATTGCTTGATGTCAGTCTTGTCCCCACTCTTGGGGGGATAAGGTGAATCAGCCCCTCTGTGAGGTATCGCGGCATCATACCCGACAAAAGAACATTTTCTGAAGGGCAACAGTGATAGCATCTCCAATATGATCCCAAAAAAGAATAAAGAAGGCGGGAGAAAGACCATCATCCCCTGGGCATGAACCACTGGAAAGAGCATGCAGTGCGTGAAGGAATTCATCCTTCGAGAAAGGGGCATCTAGGGAAGAACACATAGCATCTATAATGAGCTTGGGCATGCACTCCCAAACTTTCTGCTATGCCACATCTCTCTGAGGAGAGGGCACCTCTGTAGTCAACAAAGACCGATAAAAATATAGAGCAATACCCCTCACCTTATCAAGCTCAATCTGAACCTCACCCTGTGAATCCTACAACAAGTACCTCACAAAATCCCTGCTATGGGAAGGCATGTGTGGTGCTGAGAAAAACTCTTTGTTGCATTTGCCACCCATCTGAGTCAATCCAAGACGCATGTGGATGCTTTTCATGTTCCCTCTGAAGAGGAGCAATCCTACGCCTAATAGCTCTCTCCTTGTCCAGAGCCTCCTTCTTCTTGGACAAGGCAGTGCTATGATAATAATGGCTGGTAGCGCAATATTATGACAAGGATCAAGACCGTCACAAGATCTCCATATCTCTCTGATCTTAAGGGAGATGTCAGCATCTAGAAAAAGAGAGTCAGGGATACGGACACGGGAGAGGCCGAGCGAGCCCCAGGCTCGCTGTGCTGAGACACAAAACAACGGGGTAATGATTGGATTTGGTGGTGCCATGCATAATAGCATTGGTGCCTCCTCTGTCCAACAATGTGAGATCCCTGTTCCCACCGAGCAACGGATTCGGGGTACTAGCAGTGGAAGTAGCACTTCTCGCGCGGGACAGGGGTCCCACACTCGGGGCCTCGTCCACGGATATCCGGACAAGAGACTAATCTGTCGGTTTTTCCAAAACCAAACCCGAAAAAAACTTCCTTTATCCAGAAAGCACGGACGGTTCCGCCAGGATAACTTTTTACTCTAATGTAGTCAAGACCATTACTGATCAAACTGATCCGACTGCACCTACAAAGGTACTCGATCAGATCAAGGAAGAAACTTGCACTTGGATAATTGGGATCAACGCTTTTTTCCCCATCAAGAGGCACAGCCGTTGATTCCTATCCATAGAACAATTACTATCTAGGATTTACTTCATCTATCGTAGTAACAGAAATTGAGTCCCGATTTACGGATCCATCAGTCCAGCCTAACCCCATCCGATCCCATGGGTTAGCCAACCGCCCAACCACTGTAGTGATGGGATCCAATTTGGAATTTGGTTAGGTTTTGTCCCGGGTACCAAGGAAAAGAGTTCCAAGGCCCCCTAGCCAGAAGTTCATGCAAACATAAAACTAGCCACACCACTTACACACCTAATATGAAATTGCCTTTTTCTTAGCATCAGCTAAGAAAAAGGCATCAGCTAACTTTAAAACAATCCTTTAATGAAACCATAGTACCACTGATCACAATCTTCCAATTTATCCGGTTGATTCTTAATTTCCCATCATTCCTTCATCAGAGTATCTATGGCATCATTGGCAACTAGAACGCTCACCACCTGTCCACACACAGGGGCCTTTTCAATAGTTCCTAGCCCATAATACTCGGCAATATGATCACTTATAAAAATCAAGATGGACTCTCGTTGAAGATCAGCAAGATCAACCAACAGATCCATATAAAGAGCCATGGACTCATCCATTGAAGACCAGCAAGGTCAATCAACCAGATCCATGCCCGGTTTCACAAAACAACTCTTACTCCTTGTTCCAATATCTTCCTCGACGCACGTGTGGGTATCCTAGGCAACCCAGAGCCCGAGCACCGTATGGTCAGCACCCTCTAGGATCCTTCGCAGGTGACCTAGCGCTTCACTCATAGGCCGCTTCCTTGGTCCCTCATCCACCGTACCGGAAGCTCACCATTTTAATCGAACCGAGGCTGGTCAAGACCTCGGCCGACCTTGCTACGCGAGACATCCTCCATTGACTCTCCGTCAGCAGTTGCAACTTTATCAGTTAGGTCTCTACGACCTTAATCACAAGACGGTCAAAATGCTTCCCCAGCATTCTTGACATAAAATAGCCATTTACAAACAGCATTTACAAACAGTTTACAAATACAATTTCTATATTAACTCTCATTTTTTCACATTATCCCTCATTAATCCACATTACTTATTCCACATTCCATTTATATGTGTACTCATCCAATCACATCATTTTCCATCTCTTCACTTCAGATTCCTTCACATCACATATCATATATTCACATCCATATCCACATCCATACATCCACATCCACATCCACATTCACATCCATACATCCACATCTACATGCTTACCTCCATTTTCACATCCTCATTTATACATCCACATCCCATATCCACATTCATACATACACATCCATATCCACATCCATACATCCACATCCACATGCATACATCCACTATCACGTCCTCATTCATACATCCACATCCACATACATACATACATCCACATCCACATTTCCATTCACATCTATACATCCACATCTACATCCACATACATACATACATCCACTCCACATTCCACATTCACATCTATACATCCACATCTACATCCACATTCACATACATTCACATCCACATTCCCATTCACATCTATACATCCACATCTACATCCACATACATACATACATCCACATCCACATTCCACATTCACATCTATACAGTCACATCTACATCCACA
The DNA here is from genome assembly GCF_041138505.1 of Cibotium barometz. Lineage (NCBI taxonomy): Eukaryota > Viridiplantae > Streptophyta > Polypodiopsida > Cyatheales > Cibotiaceae > Cibotium > Cibotium barometz. The sequence goes on along the minus strand of NC_141088.1, from coordinate 26,336,185 downwards.
TCCACATCCACATTCACATCCATACATCCACATCTACATGCTTACCTCCATTTTCACATCCCCATTTATACATCCACATCCCATATCCACATTCATACATACACATCCATATCCACATCCATACATCCACATCCACATGCATACATCCACTATCACGTCCTCATTCATACATCCACATCCACATACATACATACATCCACATCCACATTCCCATTCACATCTATACATCCACATCTACTTCCACATACATACATACATCCACATCCACATTCCACATTCACATCTATACATCCACATCTACATCCACATTCACATACATTCACATCCACATTCCCATTCACATCTATACATCCACATCTACATCCACATTCACATACATTCACATCCACATTTCCATTCACATCTATACATCCACATCTACATCCACATACATACATACATCCACATCCACATTCCACATTCACATCTATACAGCCACATCTACATCCACATTCACATCTATGCATATACATCTTCATGCATACATCCATTTTCACATTCATACATCCACACTCCCATCTCCACATCCACACATCCACATACATACATCCATTTCCACATTTCCATTCATATAACCCCATATGCCTTCACAACTAATCTTTTACATCACATCCATTCTCGCCCTATCACAACCCATATACATCTTATCCTATCACATACACTTCTTACCTCATCCCATACACATCTTATCACATCTTAATTCATCTTATCACCTCCTAACTTATTTCATAAGCATTTTATCACCTCTTATCACATCTTATACACCTCTTATCACATCCTATCACATCTCATATCTATTTATAGAATACAAGAGAATTCTTATATTTGATATAAGATTTCTTTACACATTTATTTATGCATAAATTCTATTTAAGGAGATTAATACTTTCGAAGTAAAAATCAATCTTTTATGCATCTTCCTATGCATAAATTCATTTTAAATGAAAATGACACTTTTGAATTAAATTTCAATCTTTTATGCATTTTCCTATGCATAAACTCAATTTAGATGAGAATGACACTTTTGAATTAAAAATCAATCTTTATGCATCTTCTTATGCATAAATTCAATTTGGTAGGAGCTACACTTTTAGAATAAAAGAATTTCTCTTATGCATCTAAGTTATGCATAAAATCCATTTATGATGAAAAATCACACTTTTAGTATAAAAAGAATATCTTTTATGCATACCTCTATGCATGAAATCCAATATGATAAAAGTAACACTTTTACAATAAAATAATCAACTTTTATGCATACCTCTATGCATGAAATTCAATTATGATAAAAGTAACACATTTATATTAAAATAATAATCTTTTATGCATACCTCTATGCATGAAATCTAAGTATGATAAAAGTAACACTTTTATGTTAAAATAATAATCTTTTATGCATACCTCTATGCATGAAAATCAATTATGCATAATATAAAAATCAATTTCTCTAGGATTACAATAAATATCTTTCAATTAATCTAGGATGATAATTCCTACAATATGGTAGGAAGTCTTCTTTTTATGCTTTGAATGAAATTATTTTATGCATAATTTTTATAAAAATTTTGCCATAGCTCCGCTGCTATAACTGATAAATCTCAATTTTTCTAAGGGATAAAGCTTATCATTAAGAAAATAATTAGAATGATCCCTAATTGGATCATTAATCCATAATGGATTGAATCATCAATATACATAAACTAAAAGCATAGAAAAAAGCCATTAATTTGGCCTCAAGCATAGATTAATCTTGGATTAAGGAAAAGCTTTATGAAAAGCTTCATTTGGATTGAGAATGGGTCATGAGTATGCCCATTTCTTGAGTGAGAGAGAGAATTTATATAAAAACCATTTGAATTAAGCATAAATGGAAATTTATGTAATTCTTAACTATCATTAATCAATTAACTTCAATAGCATTCATCAAATTATGTAACTCTTCACTACCATTCATCAATTAACTTCAATAGCATTCAAAAACCATTCCAATTAAGCTTCTCAAGCTTGAGAGAGGTTGAGAAGAGAGAAGCATTGAGAAATTATAGAAAAGATTAAAATTCACCATTTACCTTACAATTTGCTTGATTCTTTGTTCACGGTAGAGGCCCCCAACCAATCAATTGGTTAAGTATGTTGATGGAGCCACCAATGGGGATTGAAGAAAGAGGGAAGCTCCAATTTCTTCAATTTGGAGAGAATTTTAGAGAATAGTAGAAATTAGCATTATTTCAGCATAACTCTTCTATATGTTTTTCAAAGGACTCATGTTCTATTTATAGTAGAGGGAAGCTCTAGCCAAAGCTAACTGAATTCTAGAATTTTCCAAATTCAGTTTGGTTGAATTTGGACTAGATTTGGACCTAGTTTGGTTACTTTTTGATTCGGTTTGGTTCCATTTTGATTTGGTTTGGTTCAAGAGAGAGGAGAGATAAAAATATCACATTATTTTTGAGTTTAAAACTCATTCAAGCATGTGAAATATGCACCTTCATTAAAGAACTCCCCTTCCTTACATATGTGTCAAAATGGAATCATTATACCCAAAATATCTCATATTTTTAATATTGCTCATAGTTTTTTACTAATAAACCTTGTACATTTTCAACTCTTCATCTTGTGTGAGCATTTACTCATTTTTGGATACCCAAAATATCTCATATTTTTAATATTGCTCATAGTTTTTTACTAATAAACCTTGTACATTTTCAACCCTTCATCTTATGTGAGCATTTACTCCTTTTTGGATACCCAAAATATCTCATATTTTTAATATTTCTCATAGTTTTTTACCAATAAACCTTGTACATTTTCAACTCTTCATCTCATGTGAGCATTTACTCATTTTTGGATACCCAAAATATCTCATATTTTTAATATTGCTCAGTTTTTTACTAATAAACCTTGTACATTTTCAACTCTTCATCGTATGTAAGCATTTACTCATTTTTGGGTATCTTCTTTTACAAATTGGATTTATCTCCTCCCTACACATGGATTGATGCTATTGGCCCATAAGAACCTTAATTGGACCATAATCCAAAAATTTCTGAAAATCTAGACCCTTAGGCTAAGGTCCTTTATACCCATTTCCAATTAATTCCAATTGCACATTGGAAAGTTCTTTTTGAATTTCTGTTTCAGGGAAACTTATTTTAATAAGATGAGATAATTTTCTATCCAAAAATATTAAAAATCTGAATATTCTCTCTCTATGCCAAAACAGGTAGAAACAAGATCTCTTATATTTCAGAAAAGGGAATTGATTACAGGGGAATATGTTGGACATCAAAAAGGGGTTGGGGGAGGAATCTTACATTCTACCCCACTTAAAAAACGCGAGATGTCCTCATCTCGCAAACTGGGATAATTTCACAAGATGCACGAATATGAGACTTAGAGAAAAATTTTAACCAAGATTAACCACCAAGAAAAGTCTTAAAGAGAGCAAGATTCAAAATAAGAACAAGATTTAAACTTTATTCATTCTCGGAACTTATACAGTAAAGATAGAAGAACTCTTTACACTTCCATAAGCCCGTCCATCATATGATCACAAAAGCAGCACTCACAAGCTGCACAAGTATAAGGTAACTCATCTATGGGAATAATTTGACTGGTTATTGCCGCTCCTATCTCAGTGGTATGAGGTGATCTAACAAAAGGACCTCTAAGAGGCAAGCCAAAAATGGGGTAAAGGCATATCTTCTGATGAGGAAGAAAACACGCCAGTAAGAAGACCCGCTCAGAAAATCCAAGATGTCTTGATCTCATGACGCAGTAGTATCGGGGACCCAAACCCAAGGCTTCAATAACCATGGCTAAGTGGACATTGTTACGAAAGTGCTGCTGACCCCAGGGTGTTACCCTAGTTATGTCTTGATAGGTCCGCCATTTGGTCTGAGCTACAGAAGTTCCCAAGTGAGGAAAAAGTGAGCGCTCATACTGTTCTATAAAATCCTTCTTCACACAGACTCGCTTGCGTCTTGAAGGTGAGAAATCATCATGGATAAAACTAATTCCTGTTGCCAAGCCATGAAGGAGATTAAGAAAGAAAGAGATCGATGGAAGTAAGATTACTGTGAGCGACAAGTAAAAGTTACGACTTATATAAAGGAAGGAGTTAGCGTAACTTAGAAGCCAACGGTATCTTACCACTGAAGTTTTACCATCTTTCCAAGATTTGGATTTGGCACATTTCTCTATAGAAGGCGTTAAGAACTTTGAGATGAGGAGATAAAAGAAGCTCACCTACTTTCTTTGAATTCAGATAAGGCCCACAATATCTGGGGGATAACTTCTTATACTCGCCAAGAGATAAAGAACTTCTTTTGGGCCGTACTCGAATGAAGACCAACACCTTGGTATCCAAAACACCGATTTTTACTTCTGAACTCATTGTTCTGAACCCTTAAAACAGGTGGGACTCCTGAGAAGGTATTCTAGGTAAAGGTCTTCCTTTTTTTTAAAACAGAATCTTTCTTTTATTTTAGAGAGAGAATAATTATAAGATCAGAAAGGGAGGTTCTTACTCCTGTATACCTCGAAGGCTGGGGGAGAAATCTTACATTCTACCCCACTTAAAAAGTGCGAGATGTCCTCATCTCGCAAGGTAGAGAACAACTCTTTTTCTTAAGATCCAATTTATTCTGGGTTCCTTATATTCTGGTCAACCCAACAAAATACAGAAATAAACATCCCTTATATAGAACTCATCATTAAATAACAATTCATTCAGATCATAACATCCATATTTTTAACACGATAATGATCCATTAGACCGAAAAATTTCTTTCTGAACATTTCTCCACGGAAATTTCAGTCAAGTAAGTTCTCAATTTGTCATTCCTTATCTTGATATACTGAGTCAAGTGTTAACAGTAGCAATTTGACAGCACAATCCACTAATCTCATAGTGATTTGTTGAATTCATTATCATCATTCCAGTTATGAATATCATCACAGGAACTCGTCCCATTCATCCTCATTGTGGTTTCGCTCAGCTTATTACGTTTGAACCAGATGAGGAGCAATCTGAACCAAGGGAAAGAGGCAGGCAAGGAGATGGAGGAAAGGAAGGGAGGATGGAAAAAGGGCAATTTAAAACACACACACACACACACACACACACACACACACACACAATTAAAATTTAAAAATTAAAAAAAAAACAAAAAAAAGCAACAAAAACAACCCACCCAAAAAAAACAAAAAACAAAAAAAGGGCGAAAAAGGGCGGGGGAAGGGCAGCACAACAAGGGCTGCGCAGAAAGGAGGAGGCATAGGAAGGAGGGGAGGCGGAGAGAGGAGGGGAGGTGAGCAAGGAGAGCAGGAGGGGAAGGGGATCAGACTAGAGATAGCAACGGGAGGAAGAGGGGCGGACAGAAGTAAAAGGGCGAATAGCAGGGGAGGAAGGAGGAGGGGTGGAGGAAGAGGGGCGGACAGAAGTAAGGGTGAATAGCAGGGGAGGAAGGAGGAGGGGTGGAGGAAGGATGGGGGGCGACACAATCGTCGACAAAGGGAGGTTCGGGGAGCTCACGGAGGTCATTTCTTTGAAGGCACTAAAATAAAGGCGTCACCAACAATCACCTTGAAGAAAATGTTTACAGGTGACTATGATGACCCATGGAAGGCCAAATTTCACCTCCTACTACTAAGTCCTCCTTCACTGCATATAGCAATGTGGGATCTAGTTAGATTGGTCCCAGAGGCAGAGACTTTGGAACTATCTCTTTTTACGGTCTCTTGAGAATGGTTATGGGTTTGATTAAGGCCTTTGGCATGCTCTAAGTTTCCCTCACTAATTATATGATTGGTTCTAGGTTAGATTGTGGGATACACTCAGAGGTGGGAATTAGTGGTTTGTACTCGACCACTTCCTCCAGTACTGTCTTTAGTTCAGTGTGCACCTTCCTTGGGCTCATTTATATTAAGAAGAGTAGGTTTGTGCAGGTGATTAGCTTAATGTCTCCACAAGGGAGGCAACTTCATAGCTCTCATATGAACCACTTTTAATGGTCACAATGTCATTGTCCTTATTTATCGTACGTTACGTTTTTGCATGTTCTTTGATGTTTTCTCCTTTTAGACCTCATGAATTAGTTCTTTAGCCTTTTCAAGAGCCAACCTTTGGGTCTTGCATCTCAAGCTCTTTAGCTACTAGCTTTAAGATTGAAGTCAAATATTTCTGCTTCTTAGCTGCCTTGGTCCTTGTGATGACATTGAGGGAGATTATATATATAATTCCTCCTTGCATGCTCACAAGTTAAGGCTTGTTGAAGTAGTAACAGTAGCTCTGCTGATTTTGCGATAGGGGCTACTGTCACTCTATTGGGACATTCCTTGTAATCATGATTGAATCCACACTTTTAATACATAACTCCATAAGGAATTATATTAAGATTTGGCACACGATTTCAAGTACTTGGGGTTTGGTGTAGGGTCTTTGTGTGGACACTCTGCAATACAGTGTGGGCCTTTGCATCGGTGGCCTACATGCCATATTGTTCAGGTCCCCCCAATACAATGTGAGGACACTCTACGCAATACAGTGTGGGCCTTTGCACAGTGCCTTGCTTGCATAACTGGTTGGGTTGGCCCTACAATTGTTGGCCTAAACGATTGAGCATAATTTTTACCAACTCATACATGCTCATGTCCTTGACTGGAATCTAGTTGGTGTGTTAATTTGACACGTCCCCTACTTAGAGGACTATCTAGGGCTATCCTTAAGGTTGCTTTTGGGGCTAGCCTTGCCACTATTGGACTAAATGATTGAGCAGAGTTTTTGCCAACTCATCGATGCTCATGTCTAATTAAATTGGTGCTGGTTTGGCACCCTTAGCATTGAAGCTTTAGATCACGTGATTGAAACTTTGGATGACACATCCCCTATCTCTTAGTTTGCGTGGATGACTTCTACATCCTTGTCTTACAAATTATCTACTAGGTCTATTGCCTTGTGCAAGCAACACTCATCAAAGATGTAGTATCTATACCTATAGAGATTATCATGAAGCCTCTTTATTTGAGACCAACCATATAAATGATTAATGAGTGATAACTCATCTCGTCTTTCCTCATAGGGACTGTTGAGATATTGAGCTTAACTAATGCTATATGCGCGGACATTGATGACCCACTTGGGTGATTGCTTCCACACTTATATGACTAGCATGGTTGGTGAGATTATGGTGGTGGGTGATAGGCTGTGTGACAACCACTTTGGAGTATTAAAGTTATGGCATAGTTATAGTGCTAGCTCATATAGTCGGGGTCACACATTATATGTTATTATAGGAGAGTACTTTCCCTTATGTATGTACTCTTATCTTTTAGTTGTATGGTTGTAGAGAAGAGAAGAAGATAGAAGAAAATTCTATCATCCATCTCTCTCTTGTGTCTTGCACTCTCTTATGTGTGTGTGTTTTGCTTGCAAAGAACTCAAGCTCTCCCTCTCCCCCGCATTCTCTTTAGGGACTGCATCTTATGTGGAGATATTTGGTTCTCTAGCAATGTAATCCCACATTGTTTCTCCCTTCTCTTGCTTGAGGTTTATAGAATTGTACAATGGGGATCCATTTAGCCTTTTTGAGTGGTTTAGGGACCTCAATCACTAACTGGTGGCTTTGCCTTCAAGGAAGATCCCAAAATAAACAAATCTTGGTGGGATCATCAATCCTTCCCATGGCCTCGCAAATTTGATTGAACTTCTCTAGGTAGTGAATGGGATCTCCACTTCCATCAAATTTGGTCATAATCCTTAAGATGTGGATTGGTGATTAGGTGCTATGCTTGACCAAAATCCCCCCTTTTCATTTCAAATGTCGTCCTAATTATATCTTATGCATATTCACATGGTTATGGAATGCAAGGGAGTGATGGTTGTATAAAACCCTCCATTTCAGGGTTTGGGGTTTGGGAATCCTTCCCCCATGGGGTTAAGCTTGTGTGGTGGTTTCAGTAGCACTTGTTAGCTTGGCTTTAAGACTGTAGGCTCACTACGATTAAGGGCATGTTATGTGAATGCCCTTATGGTGGATCCCTTTGGTTTGAGGTAGTCCTAAACATTGTGGCTCTTTACTTTTATTCCTTGTCCAAAGAAGAATTGCAACTTGGTTCTATGGTGAAGAAGCTTCTATAATGGGCTCCTTGAGAATGTGGGAATCTTGTTTACACTATGTATGCTCGATGTTGGGTGTTTTGATGAACACTTGTCTTAATGGTACTTCAAGAGAGACATGTCTCAATTGCCATAAACTATAGTAATTGGGTTGCCTGGCTGTAATTGGATCTTTTCTCCAAGAATTTACGTAAGCTCTCTCACTCAAATAAAATCATGTAAATTACACAATTAAAATTATCATTTTACCATAGCATAGCATAAGGAAGAAAAATATTCAACAACACCGATCTCCCCCCCAACATGTGTGGCTCTCTCCACATGCGGTATTTTAATTATATCCATATTATTAGCCCATAGAGCCATAAATAGCACCTATTCCACTTTTGGACTTTTGCTTTATAATAAATAACTTTTTCTAAAGTTCTAATGTTTCCACATGATAAAACCATGGCCCAAGAACATATACAAATAGACCAATGCTCAAATTCACTTGTACTCATGTATACATTAAACTGTCTTATGCACACATGTAAACTCTACCCACATGATAGGATACAAAGTAATCACTGTCATATTTAACATATGATCTTCATCTTCACACCACCACTCAGTCTACCATCTGTGTGACACCTCAATTGGTATCCCCGCATAGTGTAACACCTCAATCAGTACCCTCGCACATCTCACCACCTATACTTATAGACATAATCCATGTTAGTTAAACAATTAATTGAAGTCGCATCAATTAATCCCAATGTTGTCTTGAGAAATAGGCCACCATAGTATCAAACTACACATGCCCACTAGCACATCACACACATGCATCCCCATATAAAATAAGAAATGTAATTCTTCCCAATAACACAAGAGTAATTTCTGTAACATCCCTCTTGCTTGGGTTATAACTATCCTCAATTGCATGAATTTGTAAGAGGATGGCTTTATAATTAGAGTGGAAAACTCAATCAACACATAATGCAAACATGGAACAATCAAATGAAATGAGCATATGTAAAACGAGTTTAAGTGTCCCATACCACACTGGACAATATGTAGACAAACTAAAATTCTTATCTTGGTCAATAAAATTGAGATTTAGCTTAAGTTAGTCTCAGATTTCCAACAATTCTTGCAAACTTATGACGGTCAGACTGAATCTTGAACTTAACAAGTACTTTTGATTGCTCTTAAAGTTGAGTAAACTTCTTGACTTGAAATAAATCTAAAACTTGAGTTTGCATCAAATCTTATTTTTATACATTCTAAGACTTAAACTTGAGAAAATGTTTAGTTTGAACATATCTTATACTTGAGAAAATTTTCATTTATTCTTAACTAAATCTTGTATTCATAATGTGCGTATAATTATTTTTCCCCTAATTCTTGTTTACCAACTTTCTTGGTATTTTAGAAATTCTTGTAAATTGATATTATCTTAACAACTTACATATAAATCTTGTTCTTAATGTGATGATCTTGATTTTGACTTAGTGTGATAATTAACTAATTCTTTCCTATTGTGAATTAGCTCATGGTGTTATATGATGCTATAATCTTCCCCAAGTTGACTAAAGATACTATCGAAGACTGCTATCCACTATGGCTTTCTATCTAAATCCTATTGGAATTAGAAAAGACTAAAGAATACAATACAACCAAAACACAATAGCAAATATAAAACTGTTTGCAAATGTGAATTTGTACGTACCTCCACCTTTAAATAGTATGTCGGTTGTATTACCCTCTTGCTTAAAATGTTTACCATAGATGAAAAGAAAGCAGTTTCATTGGAATCTAAACTTTGTTTTCAGAAGTTCTGCAAAAATCTATTTCTTATTTATAAAAATGGTGTATAAGCTTTATGCTAGAATAAAAATTTTATGAAAAGAAAGATAACATTTATATTTAAATCATTTGAAGAATTGCAATTATAATAGATTTATATAGCAAATTTTTAAATAAAACTTGGCATCCCAAAGTACAGTCAAAACTAACCATTGATATTGGAGTAGAAGAATCTCACCTTAAATTGATGATTTGTTTGCTATGAAATAAGATTTAAAAATGGTAATAATACTAACTATAGCAAATTCTATATTCCTCTAACAACACGAGTATGATCTGATATACAAATATCTTTTCAGGTGGTAACTTAGATCTAAGATAATTATGAAAAGATACATGCATACTTGGTTGCATAGGGTTTTTACAACAACACAATTGATAGTATCCCCTATATTAAGGGGACTAAGGATGTTTTATTGGTCATCATGTTATACATTGATCACATGCTATTCACAGGCCCTAATGATGATCATACTTCAGCTTTTATAGCTAAAGTATGATCTAAGATCATTATGAAAAGATACATGCATACTTGGTTGCATAGGGTTTTTGCAACAGCACAATTGATAGTATCCCCTATATTAAGAGGACTAAGGATGTTTTATTGGTCATCATGTTATACATTGATGACATGCTACTCACAGGCCCTAATGATGATCATACTTCAGCTTTTATAGCTGATTTAGATAAGTCTTTTGAGATGTCAGATCTTGGACCATTTCATTATTATTCGGGCATTGGTTTTGGCAACATAATGATGGCATCATTATGCTATAGAGGAAATACATAGATGCATTTTTTACAAAGAGATTCAATCTTAAAGACTATAAACTTGTGGCTACACCTAGGGAGCCAGGTTTATGAGGTGACTAAGTCTTGAAGATGTAGGTGACTCTTTTGATGTTGGCTCGTATCAAGAAGCTATTGGATGCCTTATCTTTTTGTGTAACACCAGGCTTGTCATTCACTATGTGGTCTCAATATTGAGCAGATTTATGCATAGCCTAGGGACAAAGCATTGGAAGTCTGTCAAACGGGTGCTTAGTTATCTAAACTAAGTACTTTGGGTTATTTTATCCCAAGGGGGTAAATCACATCTGCATGCATTTACAATTGGATTGGGCTGCATGTTATGACACACGGGTGTCCCATGAGTGGTTTTTGCTTTTGCCTTGGTGATTCATGTATATCATGGCTTAGCAAGAAACAATTCACTGTGGCCACTTCTAGCTATAAAGCTAAGTAGTATAGGGCAATATTGATAGCTACAATTGAGTGTGTTTAGCTCAGGCACCTTATTGTTGATTTGGGTATTGTGGCGAGTCCTCAGCCCACTACCATCTTCATTGATAGTGAAAGCGCTATGGCAGCTTTGCAAGGAATCCAATTTTTCATGCTTGCACAAATCACATGTAGGTGCACTATCATTATGTCAAGGAGAGATGCTCTATAGGGGAAATCAACTTGGCTTATTTGCCAACACAAGGCAACTTGGCAGATTTGTTCATGAAGGCTCTCGCACAAAAGAAGTTTAAAGCTTTTCATAAAGCTTTAAACTTACTTCCCTTTGGGGACTAGTTTGGGCCCCCTATCATGGTCTAAAGAGCTTGGCACATCTCTGTACTTCTAGTGCCAACTCACCCCTTGTTCACATCATCACTCCAAGGGGGGATTTCTAGCCATATTTGGTAGTGATGTGTGTGACACTAGGACTAGCCAAGCCACTTTTTCCCTCTTTAGAAGGTTTTTTCCCCCGCGCTAGTATACACCCATCTTGGGGTATACTTATCTTTTTATACAGCACATATTCATTATCTATCTATCATCTCATTGTGTGCTCCCTTGAGCTTCTCCATTATGTGTGTGTGTGTGTGTGCACGCACGCGCATTCTTGCAACCTTATTTCTAACAATTTTTTGGGCTAAATGGATGTGAGAGCGAGCTCAAAAAAAAAGGAGAACAAGCATGGTGACAACTACCGCCTATGCCAGTGAGTTTTAGGATTTTGAGGCTTCTTGGGAGAGCCTTGATAGGCAATAGAGGCCAAGGAAGATTAAGAGAGTCTTGCTACACACAATGTCGGCTGAATGGGAGTGCAAATGGCCAAATGAAGAAGCAAAATCGATCGGCAATGTCTGCATCGCCCTCTCCTACACCAGTCATGATTTGGTCACCTCAATCTCCCATGGATGGTGCCATTTCCATCAAATCTTAGTTCTTCTTGTCTCTTCCATGCTCGATTGTTCTTACATGTGATGAATGACACATTTCTTTCAATCTTTCTTGAAACCTTAGTTCATGGAGATAAAATGGTTGATATTAGGATTAACTTCACCATTCCCATACGAATCTCCAACAAAATCTTCTAAGATTGCATCAATTGGCTTGTCTTTCTCTTCAAGTTTATTTTATGGGGAAATCATAGAAGCATTCTTGATCTTGATTAGAATCTCTCTTTCATAAATGCATGATTGAATGATGCTATTTCAACTAAATAATCCTAATCACATGTTAATGGTATCATTATTCTTCCTTAATCATGCCAAGAAGTGACTTAGAAGCCTCTTTATGCACAAATGGAACCATCCAATGAGTCTTTTAACCAAATTGGCATTTTCTTGATCTTTTGCATGATATCTTGAAGCATTTCACATGTAAATTCATCAAGAATTGCATAAATTCCCTTTCTTTATCCCATGCAAGTGTTATGCATATTTTATATGGTATACAATAATGAATGGAGATTGAAGAAATTGTTAAAGAGATTTGGAAGGGATTCTCAAGCAAGTGCCATTGGATGATTATCAAAGGATGATTATCAAATGATTGGGCCCCTAGGAAATGGTAGAGGGAGCAAGAAGAACGGGGAGATAAGGGCTCTGAAGCACTTCACTCACAAATTAAGCAAAAAAGTTATGCTGAATCTCACAAGATTTCCACTTTTTTTTATTACTCCTTTGTGGCAACCTCTGTGGCGTGAAATTTCTCATTAGACTGCTGGAGACTGTCTTGGGTATAAAGCACCAAGGAGAAGACACAGACTGTAGGGGGGCGCTCTGCGAAAAAATTTACAACAAACCATTCTGTTTGAGTGCTTTTGCTACTAATGTTATAGCTTCTCAAGCATTTGACAACCTCACACCATCCGTTTCGGATGAGATCTATCCCATCACCACACGAGCCATCCAACCTATAGAATTTTCTTTTCCTTTTCCCATTCTCACTTTTGTGGGTTATGCATCACTTTTGCTGATTAAACAAGATATGTTTTCAAAGTTTCGGTTACGGAATGATAAAGCCAAGTCCCAAGCGATAATGAATACATCCAAATCCAAGCTACTTCATCATCAACATTAACCCGCTTATTGGAATACAATGAATCCGCATACAACTATAAGTGTTGGGATTGTAAGTGGTTTAACTCTCATCTCATTCTAGCATTCATGTATCCTTGTTCAAGTGTTGAACCTAGATATGTGGTGAGGGTACCTTTTCCATGCCAAAGGGGAGCATGGCTTGAGACTTTCATGCTGTGAGTGCCTTGGTAAAGTGGTACAAAAGGGGATTGAGTATATTGAATGTGAGGAGATGTCCCAACCCTTGCTATTAGATTCTAAACCTCGGTAAGGGGTTGGGAAGACTTGGCCAGGATATCAAAACGAAGCACTTCATCGACACACATTAGTTGGTATTGGCATTGGTATCAAATTAGCAATGATTATGTAAGGCAATGTAATGGGAATGTCTAGTTTGCTTCATTGAGATTTTTCAATTGATGCCCAAAGGTAATGCAAAAATTTATCAAAATTTTCTTGGGAACACTTGATGGACATTGATTGATGCATTGTTGAGAGTAATGGATTGTTGCCACAAAAATGGACAAAAGGATTCTTTTGGATATGCATGGTTTTAGGGTTTTGGCAATCTTGATAGTTTCTACTTAAACAAAAGACAAAACTCTAATTCACTAGAAGAGGTTTTGGATTGAAGTAAAATTGGATAAAGGGTTGGATTCCCCATCCCTTCAGCTCTAATTCTAGCCCTTAACCTCTCCATTCGGACACCCGAATAACCCGGCTAGGTTGCATTTTGTATTGACTACCTTATTTTTTACAATTTTGATCCACTTTGACTGAACCAAAATCGAATTCATAGTTGGATAGTAGACTCTTAGACTGTAGCCATATTTGGTAGTGATGTGTGTGAACACACTAGGACGACCAGTCGGGCCACTTTTCCCTCTTTAGGTTATTTTTCCACCCGTGCTAGTATACACCTTTCCCTCTTTAGGTTATTTTTTCACTCGTGCTAGTATACACCTATCTTAGGGTATACTTATCATCTTTGTATAGTACACATTCATTATATATCTATCATCTCATTGTGTGCTCTCTTGAGCTTCTCCACAGTGTGTGTGTGTGTGTGTATGTGTGTGTGAATTCCTGCAACCATGTTTCCAACAATTGGTATCAAAACATATGCTCCTCGCCCTTGTTTGTTGCTTACCCTTCACCCCAAGCTACCCTTCTTCTTAAATCGAATCAATGAGCCCTTCAGGGAGAAGAAAGAGGTCCTGGAAGTGTGTAGTACTTTGTACTGAGGTTTCTTGATCAGATTTTTGTTTTGGGTGCATTTTGGGGGCCGTTCGTGCAATTTTCAATTTTCTATTGACATCTTCAAGGACTAGATTTACACTATTCTTCATGAGATTCTAGGAGTAATACTATTAGATCTACTATAGGCGGGTGTGTAGATACACCTGAAAGCATTAGAGACACTCACCATATTAGATCTTATTTACGATCTACACTTCAATGACATCGATCTCTACATCTTATGAGTAAATCTCTACTCGCTTTACTCTGCATTTCTTTCATACACCTTGTAGGTCTCCATTTTAGTGGCCTTATTTAGCAGCCACCTTGGTTGCATTAAAGGATCACTTAGGACTTGTAGGTTACATGATTACTTGCTTGGGTATTAGCAGAAATGGTAGACAATGATGTATTTTGAATGTTATCTCACTGAGAATAAGCTTGATGGGACCAACTACCCATTATAATCTTATATGATGCGACATGTATTGGTAGCCAAAGAGCTATAAAATGTTATTGTTGGTACTAAGAAAAATCCTAGTTCCTCTGATAAACATGATGCAGAAGGTACATCTGCAAACATGGACTCAGTTTTACATGGTGCATTATGATAGGATAGCATATGTAGAAACAAACAAAGTGGGATGGAAGAGATGCGCATGCACATGCGTTACTTGCTTTGTCAGTCAAGAGGAGTATCATTCCTTACATTCGGTCATGTAGGACTATTAAGCATGCTTGGAATACACTTGCGTCATTGTAACAGCATGTGTTGTTTATCTATGCAAGTAATTAGAGTCTGAGCATATGAATGAGGGAGACTCCATGGATAGTTTCCTTACAAAAACCAGGATTTTAAGACAAAATTGGCCAGTGTTGAAGAATTATATCTTGACAATTTATTGGTGCCTCTACTGTCTTAAATGCGCTGCCAAACTCGTATCAAATTTTTTCTTCTACCATCAAACTCATGTGATGAAAGGCAATCCAAATGCCTTGAAGTTTGAGGAGTTGGTTTTTGTGCTCTTCCAAGAAGAGCAATCCAGGCAAAACAAATTTGTCATATGTACAAGTGATCAGGCTTTTGCTCTACTAGTCAACAAAGAGGCAAAGTTAAAGCCCTTCCACATGACAGTTACAAGCCAAGATCAGAGTCATTAGGTAAGCCTGCAGCAGCAGATAAGGAATGCGACATGCCAAAGAAAAAGAGAAAATGTAACTATTGCAAGGAACCCGGTCACTACATTAATAAGTGTACGAAGCGACTACAGAAGGAGAAAAAAAAAGACTCGTGTATGGTTATATAGCTGATGCGTCAACATCTAGTGTAGACAATAAAGAGTCTGCAAACTATGCACATGATGATTGAGCTTTCATTGTACAATGTAGTTTTAACCCTTCACATAAGGATGTATGCATGGTTGTTTTACAAATGTACATGTTTGCTATTTTGACACTGGTGCTAATAAGTACATTACTTCTCATTGTAGTTTATTCTCATCTCACATGAATCTACTCCACAAGGAAACACTATTACATGTGCAAACAACTACTCATATCATGTACAAGGAGTTGGTAAAATTGTTCTCACTGCTACAAATGGTGGAAAAGTCATGCTCTTAAATATATTATATATACTCGGGATCAAGAAGAACTTGTTATCTATCTCTACCATTACTAAGGTGGGATTAGTGGGGTCAATTTGTGGATGAGAGATGTATTGTTCATGATCGTAGTGATGGTAATACAATGGTTACTTCTAGTACTTTATCTCATGGACTTTATAGGCTAGATGCATATGAAAGATAAAAGCATGATGTATGTACAGTTTCTCCCACAAAGGCAATGGTTGATACAAAGCTATGGTATGCACGCTTTGGTCACTTAAACTTTGGCAGTTTGGTGTATTTGCATAAGCATGACATGGTGTCTGGGTTGCCACATCTTGAAACATGAAGTACAAGAATTGAGTCATATAGACTCTAATTGAACTGCTCTGTGTTGAAATAGCCACTTGTTGGTGAGGATTGAAAGATTTACGTTTGACTTGCGAGGCTAATATAGATATCTTCACTAAGGATTGAAGATCATTGATTTGTGAAGATGGTGGCGTCATTTGGAGAGGTTTATAATTTGAAAGAAAATTCCAAGCGATGGGTTGTACCATTGACCAAGCTTTTGCCCACCATGTCCCCCTATCCAAAGATGTACCTAGAAGTCGCCGGTGAGGCTTTGGTGCAATTGTTCTCTAGTGCATGATTATGGATATGTACTCATGGAGCAGCTACTACATTAATTAGCCATAAGACTAGGTAGTAAAAGCAATAAACTTAACAAATATATAATGGCTATTGAAGATCGTTGGGAAAGTGTTAGTGTGTGAGATGGCTTAATCCGTGATGTGGACCAAATCGTGAAAGTGCAGGTTTTTAAGCCGTGAGACTGTAATTCGTGAGAAACCCGAACTTGTGAGATTGCAAGTTTTTGGCCCATGAGATGGAATTCTGTGAAGTGTAATTCTATGAAAGTGCAGGCCGTGAACTAGAATTCCATGAGATGTAATTCTGTGAAAGTGCAGGCCGTGAACTAGAATTCCATGAGAGGTAATTCTGTGAAAGTGCAGATCGTGAACTGGAATTCTGTGAGAGAGAATTCTGTGAAAAGGAACTCTGTGAGATGGAATTCTATGAAGTGTAGTTCCATGAACTGGAATTCTGTGAAGTGTAATTCCGTGAGATGGAATTCTGTGAAGTGTAGTTCCGTGAACTGGAACTTCATGAGTTTTTTTTTGGGGCCATGAAAGGTTATTCCATGAAATGGCCTAAACCCTTGAAAGTGCAGGTTCTGACCTCAAATTTTTTGATTGAAATGATTCTATGGATCAACTAGAGCATGACATGTGAGCAACAGGTTCTTGTGCACTTATGCTTCACATCCAGAGGGGTGACAAGAGCATTGTGAGATTATCTTTGATGTGCTCAAACGTGGGAATTGATTCTTGAATTTTTGGCTCACATGTTGTTGAGGCAGTAGATAAGACCGCTCGTTGGTTACCATTGGGGTTTCTTGAATACACAAGCTCTTGTGTAGGTGCTGAATGCACGAGAGTGGTTGAGTGACTTGCTTGGTATTGCTTTGGCCTCCACTCTTGTTGAACGTAAGGTGAAGCTGTTGGGGGTTTAAGTCCGTGTGGTGAGGTTTTCTTCACGTTGTTAGATTTTGGCAACCATATGAAGGGATTACCATCATAGTATCCTTGTTGTTGAACATACACAGGCACCCATCTTTGATGAGCATTATAAACTGGTGGTGGCTGATGTGCTTGGTGCTGAGGCTTCCTTCTTTGTGCAAGCCTTAGGGGACTTTGTGATGTGCTTGGGAATCCAAGCTTTGGTATTTTGGTAGTACCCTTGTGCTTGCAGTAATCTTTTTGGTACCCACACTTGTTGACTTGGTGGAGTTCCTTGAGGAACTCACATAGGCTTTTGTGGATGGTGTTGTGGAGTAGTTTTCTTTTTCCTTGGCCTTTGAGTGCTACGTTGAGGAAGAGACTTTGACTGTCGAGGCATCCAAATTTGATTGGCACCTTCATAGTAGCCTTGAGCTATAAGTAGTTGCTTCTCCACCCACATCTTGATACTATCCAGATACCTTGATTGTGGTTGTCGTGGTGGAGTTTTCTTTTGGGTTAATATGGAAGGTTTGGGGCCCTCCTTGACTTTGGTTGGTGCTGAGGCTGCAGGTTTGAGACTTTGGTTGGCACTGAGGCTATAGGTTTGAGACTCATGGGTATTGTTAATAACAATGATGCGGCTAGTCTCTTGTGGAATGGCTATCAAGACGAGGCCTTTGGGCATGTGGTTGTCTCCTTTGGTGAGGTTTGTTGATGAAGATTCATAGAGGGCCTTTCCTTTGAGTTCCTTGTTAGAGATAGATGGTTGGGCTATGGGAACTTCTTTAGGAATAGCTATTGATTGCGAGGTTTTGGCATCAAACTTCGTAGAGGTGAGGATGGGGTTGAAGGAGTAGATGCTCTAACAGAGTTGTTGTTGATGCAGATGGTAGGTGATTGTGTAGAGGGGCTTTTGTGAAAGAGGCTTGTAACCTTTTGCATTCAGCATCATAGAAATCCATTAAAGATGGATCCTCTTCCTTTCAGTATGGTATTCTCAACTTTTTGTCATTGACCACCATGATTACTCTATCGCTAACAAAGCATAATGGTGCTTGGGCAGTAATAGTCCATTTATGCCCCAAGATCAAATTTGCTTCCAACACATACTCAACCACAAAAAACTTGCAAGTAAGGGGGTTAGTTTCAATATACATTGTAGATTCAAAGTACCCCAAACATGGCATGTTTAAGTCTTGTGTAAAGGGAATTCTTTTAGGATGTTCCGTGTGTGTTGATTGCCCTAACAAATCCCATAGCTCGAGGGTCATGAGATTGTGTTCTCGTGTTGGATAGAGCTATGGTGATTTTATTTGAAATTTCCAATCCAACCAGAATCCTAGGGATCTTTTCAGTAAGATATGTTGGAAGTTCCAGCTCCTCCAAAGTCTCTTCCTTCCATAATAGCACTTGTACATTACTTATGGGAGTGTTCAAGGTGACTGTTTACATGGATTCATCTATTGAATACAACGATTCACCTATCCAAGTTCCACCAAGGACAACATCATACTCAAGGGAATCTAGGGTAACATGGAATGTAAATTCCATATTACCATCGATTTTTTTTTGCTCTCAGCTTTTTCAAGAGTACTCAATGTGTACATTGGCACACTTGGCCCTTTGACAATTCTTAATGAGGTCTATTTGGAAATTTGTGCATCCTCGCAATCCTGTTCTATGGAGTTCTTTATGTGTTGGTATAACTCATGTTGAGCCCTTAAAGGTGCAAGTGTTGATGTTATGTTGGCTTCATCATGAGAGAAGAGCATTCCTCCAAATGAGGTTTTGAGAGACTGCTTTAATTTTGTCAGGGAATTATCAAATTCCTTACGTGCTTTATCAAGCGTATAACTTGTGCAATCTGTCTCAAATGACTCTTTTGTAGAGAGTATGTCTTCCTCTTTTGAAAGGAGAAGCAGTACTCCTCCTGGGCTTTGTATTTTGGTTATTTTTTTAGGATTGGCATTATGAGGCCTAATCACAACTGGTGACCCTGTAAAACATTCAACCAAAATATGAGATTGGCATTATGAGGCTTAATCACAACTGGTGACCCTGTAAAACATTCAACCAAGCTAATCATTTTGGTTATTTTTTTAAGATTAGCATTATGAGGCTTAATCACAACTGGTGACCCTGTAAAACATTCAACCAAGCTAATCATGCTTTCCTGAGCTTGTTTTTTGTGTTCCGTATATGTAATGTGATCATTATTATCAATTTTGGTGGTTGGGTGGATTCTAGTTTCTTGATTGGTCTATGAGGTGCACTGAGTGAAGCGTTAGAACTTGTTTCATCCTCACTTAGTGACGTACTAGAACTTGTTTCATTTTCTGACTTTCTTTGGATTATCAAGTTTTCATTATGGTTGCCCATGTGACGAGATTGAATTTTCTTTTGGGCTTTTGTACCCGGTGTCACACATATGGGTTTTGTGGTTCGTGTGGTGGCCTTTGATGTGGATGCTTCGACATCATGTGTAGCTTTTGGCTCTATTGGGTTTATGTCCCCTTTTGGCTCTATTTGGCTCTATTGGGTTTATGTCCCCCTATTGGCTCTATTGGGTTTATGTCCCCTTTTGGGTTTATGTCCTCTACAAGCTCCTTTTCCTTGTCGTTTAATTATTCAACTTTGGTTTTGATAGTTTGTTGTCCCTTATCTTTCTTGGGTTTAGAAGGTTTTGCTTTTTCTTTTGGGTTGTTTTGCTTTAAAGCATGTTCTTCTTCCCATGTTCAGGTACTGTCTTTTTTGTTCTTTTTGACTATTTCTCGTGCCTTGGCTTGTAAGCATGTAAGCACATTGAAGGGTACCATGGACAATTGCCCGTTTTGTACACATAAGATATTAAGAGTTGTATTTTATGAGGCAAGTTGCATTGACGCAACTCTTCTTGGGTAATCTTGGAACATGTGAACAATGCCACATCATTCACACATGGGTCGCAAAGTGTTAGTGACTATGGGCATAGAAGTATTCCAAACTGTACAGTTTGCCACCTTGTGAGGTCCATGATAATAGAAACACTGGAGTGTTCGATTAAATGCTTCCTAAGCAGTTTCTACCCTTTGGACTATTTCTGTTTGTTGCACAGGAGATGGAGGTTTTGAGTCAATTGTGGATGAAGTGGGACACTTTTTAGTATCATGGTCAAAGGTTTTACAATATATGCAGTATAGAAGAACACGTGCCTTGTATGCACAATGAGGATTGGGATGGTCGTAGTGATTGCACTCAACACAAGGCATTTTGTTCCTCACTTATAGAGGCATTAAGGATGTCTAGTTTTGAAGGATCTCATCCTCTCTTAGAGATATTGGCTGAAAGGTTTTAAGCAAGGCTGCATAGAATTCTAGGAATGTCAATTCTAAGATCGATCTTTCTTTTGCCATTGCTTCACTTGGTTTAGATGAGAAACACCTCATATCATGATCATCTTCTAGCATGTTGTCATCTAAACGTATTGCTTCTTTACAACATTGATCGAATGTTTCCGGATTGGATACAATGATCAAGTTGTGTAAGTTGTTATTCTTCAAGCCCATCATGAAACATCTCTTCAATTGAATATCGTTTAATTTTTCCCATGACTCAGATCGTGAGTCCAAAAGCTTTATCCGAAGGATAAGGTCTCTAATGGATTCATTTGTTGGTTGACACTCAATTGAATAGAGTTCTTTTGCTGCACTCCACTGATCACCTTGTCTAGAAAAGCCATGTATAAAGCTAATTTCAAGGTTTTGAAGTTGGTCTTGATCACCGGCATCAATGTGATGAACCATCAACTAGCTTTTTCCTCTAAGCATAGGTTCAATGTATGTACCTTAGTGGGGTAGTTGGGATTTCCAAAGGCTTCACATCTCTGTTCAAACATTTGAATGAATTGAACAGGGTCTGTTGTTTCATCATATTTGCCCATAATTTTGGAAATTTGTACGGCCATATTTCTGTATAAGTGACCGAGGCTGTATGTGAGTGCTCTTGTTGGGAGAGGCTCACTGAGTCCTTGGGTTACCCCCCTTCCTAGACTAGTTAGTATGTCCAAGGTGTGGGTATCCAACCTCTAGGATTTTTAGAGATGTTAGGTAAGGGACCAAAGTCTGGTGGGATCGAAGTGATAGGGGGTGTAAAACCCAATAACACGCTTGTTATAGGCATAGCCAATGGTATTGGGAGATGCATTTGTGGCATAGATCTCAATGGCTCGACGATGTCAGTCATTGGGTTCAGTCCTTGTGTGATCCTTGGCAATACCTCTACATGGCCATGTCTGATTGTGTAAATGCTCCTTAATGAGCAAACACAATTTTTTTTTCTTTTTATATTTTCTCACAGCCCGTTACAGCCTTAAGAGACCTGGCGTACTCTTCGTTGGGGCAAACGGGTGTCCGTTTGCCCTAAATAGCTGACACTATATGCACGTGAGACCTTAGAGATAATTTTTCGAAAAAAGTGTATGCTAGTAACTTTCCAGATGGAAGAGAAGGTCCTAAAACCTATTTTCTATCACTTTCTTAAGACGAAAAAAATTTACGAGAATTTTTTCCCTGTTTCGTAGCACATTTTTTAGGGTGTTTCAAAAGAAATTTTGAAAAACTCTATGTGAGAGAGTTGTAGTATTTTTGGAGTACCATAACTTTGTTTCCTTGAGTCGTTCGTGATTTTATCATTTAGATCCTCAAAAAGTAGCCCGAATATGGCTCATCGTCGTTTTCGCATTGTTTTTTATGATTTTTCGTGGTTTTTTTGCTCTTTTTTGCCTCGATTTCTGGGTTGAATTTTGAGGCTGCTGGTCGGAGGCTAAAATGTTCGATTTTGGCTTCGGATGGGTGGGTCCAAAGTTGAAGAGCTTGATGTTAGCTTTTCGATAAGCCCTAAAGCGCCTTCATCAGATATACAGTTTAGAAGATACGGGCCTCTAAACAAGGGCGTTTTTCAGATTTTTTTTTTGCCAACAGACCCCCTTTTCACGTCGTGAAGCGAAGTTCACGGTTTTTATAAAAAAATAAATAAATAATTTTGATTTGGTCACGTCGTGAACGAAGGGTCTCACGCCGTGAAGTTGCAGAAAATGGTTCACGTGTGAACCGAACTTCATGGAAAAATTGAATTCGATTTTTTTCGGGTCGCATGAACAAAGGATCTCATGCTGTAAACCCTTATCGATTCACGTCGTGAACCGGACTTCATGGAAAAATTAAATTCTTTTTTTTTGGGTCATGTGAATGAAGGGTTTCACGCCGTGAACTTGCAGAAAATGGTTCACGCATGAACTGAAAGTTCACAAAAAAATTGAATTCGATTTATTTTTTTTGGTCGCGTGAACAAAGGATCTCACACCGTGAATCGGACTTCACGAAAAAATTAAATCTATTTTTTTTTGTCGCGTGAACGAAGGGTCTCACGTCGTGATCCCTTATCGATTTACATCGTGGATCGGACTTCACAGAAAAATTAAATTATTATTATTTTGCGTAGGTTCTGAGGGCATGAATCCTTTGGCCATGAAGTTGCAGAAAATGGCTCACATGTGAACCGGACTTCATGAAAAAATTAAATTCTTTTTTTTTTGTCGCATGTGAACGAAGGGTCTCATGCCATGAACCCTTATCGATTCACGTCGTGAACCAAACTTCACGAAAAAATTAAAAAAATTTGACACGAGTTCCGAGGGCATAAATCCTTAGGCCGTGAAGTTGCAGAAAATGGTTCACGCGTGAACCAGACTTCACGACAAAATTAAATTCGATTTTTTTTTAAGTCTAGTGGGAAATATGAATTTTTATTTTTAGGGGGGATATTTTTTTTAATTTAAAATGAAAGAGATATGGGCATTTTTTCAAAAAGATAAATGGGAATCAAAAAAGTCAACCTGTTTATGACACCCCTTACACCCTTCATAAATAACCCCCAAAATGGACAATTTTGACAACTCATAAGCAGCTACTCATTGCATGCTCATTAGCCTTAATGAGTTATGTAAAAAATGGACAATTTTGACAACTCATTGAATGCTCATTAACCTTAATGAGTTATGTAAAAAAGTGATTAAATATTAATCCAAGATTAATCTTTTCACTAATCTTTCTTTTTTACACTAATCAAGGACTTTAATTAACCACTAATCTCTAATTAATTCACACAATTGAGCACATCATCGGATAAAGCAAGGGAATGCTAATCTTTGTGCATCAACAAATGTGTAAATTAATCTAAAATAGGAGATTAATTAGACTCTTAATTGTGGTCTCTTCTTTTAAGGTAAAATTAAGGAAAGAGAGTCAAATTTCTCCAATTAATAAAAAAAATTAATGTAATTAGGTGTTTTAATGCATCTAGATGCTCTCAAAATACTCAAAAATACCAATTTTGACTACTCATATGATCAATTTAGCGTATTTTCTATTTTTTGAGTCTTAAACAAGATTAATCACCCTTAATGATAAAAACCACTCCATTAAGAGAAATTAGATAAATTCAAGGAATTTTTTATGGTTTTAAGAAATTTTTTGAAAGATTAAGCTACTTCTAATGCTTGCTAACACTTCCATCCATATAATTTCAACAACAAACACACAATTAAACTAAAACTAATGATCTTAGTTCTATGTTTAACACTGAAGAGAGCTAACATTCACTAAAAATGGCATTGTTTGATGCAATGGATGCAAACTAAGCCTAATACAAACTATGTGCAAGCCCTAAGAACATGAAGAACCACAAAAACAACAACAACAAAAACAACAATCAAGCTAAAAATTAAGTAAAAAGCATTCTTTTCAAAAAATAAAAAGGAAGCTATTTTATACCAAATCACCATCAAATCCACATCTTTTAAATCAAGATAATGGGCTACGGGTAATGCGTAGATTAGAGGAAAAACGATGGCAAAAGCCAAGGGATGGTTCCCCGGAACGGCACCAAAAATGTTAAGACTCACCCTAACCCTCCTTGAAACACATCCAAAAAAAGATTACCTGGTGAACCGCAAATGTCGTTGATGAGGATCTTTCCAATGGTCGAGCTCATAACCCTTGAGGTCTCCAATCTCATAACCCTTGAGGTCTGCAAGCTCTATAATACCTTGAGAAGCAATTCCACCGTGTCTCCCGTGAGCGTTGTCACACCGCCATGTTGCACTATGGGTCCTCGTCCCTCCTCTCACCTCAC
Source organism: Cibotium barometz (assembly GCF_041138505.1). Classification (NCBI taxonomy): domain Eukaryota; kingdom Viridiplantae; phylum Streptophyta; class Polypodiopsida; order Cyatheales; family Cibotiaceae; genus Cibotium; species Cibotium barometz. Next base: position 26,311,242 of record NC_141088.1, on the reverse strand, counting down.
TTCACTCACACACACTCACTAGCATGCATTAGGGAGAGAGATTAGCAAGAGGATTAGCAAGAGCAAGACTCAATTGCACAATGGAAGAGTATGTTGTATTATGAGAGAAATTCACTTATAACATGGTCATAAGTGTTCACACTCACTTAAACTGTGGCTGGCTGGACACTTTAGGCTCATAAAAGGCCTAATGCTATTACAATGACTACTCTCGTAATATATCCATAAAGTACATCACTTAGGACTTCATCATAACTTGCTACCACACACTCTTGAAGCGGGAATCGCCACCCATAAATACTATGTTACACCATTACGGGTGCTCGTCCACGTTGTAGCTTTGGACACTATTGCTTCATATCTTGAATGTATGACCCTTTAGTGTATCTATCGTGACTCCTTGATGTAAGATAATGGTGGTAGATCTTGTTAACCCTAGAATTGGATTAACATGGTTATGTGTTCATTTGATAAAGCATTATTTTCAGTTTATTATGAAACAAAAATTATGCACACTCATATTATCATTTATATTTGCATTTGTGAGGATTTGAGAGAGATTTTCATCAAAAGATGGAGACTGGAAGCTGCCAATTGAAGATTTCATCAAGGGAGTTGCAATGGAGCCACCATCGTCAAGATTGAAGTGAAGATTTGCATCATGGGGGATGCAAAATCGAGTTGTCATCATCAAGGAGAAGCTACCAAGAAGTTTTATGGAGGATTTTTTTCCTCATTAATTTTTGTGTTGAGCATGGAAGAAATGCCCATATGGTGAAGGGTTGCTATGGTGGGATTTGTGAATCCTACGGTCCTTGGATGTAGTGCAAGATGTGAAGGTGCATGGTTCTTGCTTGGCTACGGCGGCAAAAGCAAGTAATGGGCTACTGTGGTAGTCCTTGTTGAGCATATCATCGAAAGGGGTATGGCTCATTGGTTTGCTCATGGAATGTGGGCAACGTTGGTGAAGTCCTATGCGGGAGCTTCACAAAGTTTGCACCTTGGGTTTCTTGCGAGAAATCCAGCTTTTCGGAGAGCACCCTTGGAGCAGTTTGCTTGAGAGAGATATTGTATGGAAGCATTCCTTGTCAAGTGAAGATGAGCACATTTTGGAGCTCATAAAGGCCATGCAAATGGCTATGGAAGACCTTGTGTTAACCCATTCCTAGGGTTAACAAGAGCTACTACCATTATCTTAAATCAAGGAGCCAAGGTGTCCAAATCTATAACTTGGACGAGCATTCGTAAAGGTCCTATGGAATACTTGTGGGGATTTTTGCTTTAAGAGTATGTGGTAGTAAGTGAGGATAAAGTCCCAAGTAATGTACTTCATGGATATATTATGAGAGTAGTCATTGTGATAGCAATAGACCTCTTATGAGCCTAAAGTGCTCAGCCGGCCATAGTTTAAGTGAGTGTGAACACTTATGGCCATGTATATAAGTGAATATCTCTCATAATACAAATAACTCTCCCATTGTACAGTAGAGTCTTGCTCTTGCTAATCTTCTTGCTAATATCTCTCTCTAATGCATGCTAGTGAGTGTGTGTGAGTGAAGTGAGGTGAGAGGAGAGACGAGTACACGTAGTGCAACACAGCGGTGTGACAATGCTTACAGAAGACGTGGTGGAATTGCTTCTCAAGAAGTTGTAGAGCTTGGAGACCTCGAGAGTTACGAGCTCAGCCATTAAAAAGATCCTCATGATAGTTGTAGTTCATCAGGTAATCTCTTGTTGGATGTGTTTCAACGGGGGTTGGGGTGAGCCATAACATTTTTGGATTCTGTCGGGGAATCATCCCTTGGCTTTTTTCACTTTTTTTTCTCTAATCTATGCATTACCCATTACCCATTATCTTGATTAGTAGTTTCCCATGAAAAATATATGGTTTTAATGGAGATTTGTGTGTGATTTGGTGAGAAATAGCTCTCTTTTTTATTTTTAAAATAATAAATTTTTAGATTAAATGTGTTGTTTTGTTAGTTTAACCTTAGTTTTTAGTGTTTGTTAAGTGTACACATAGTGTGTGTTAGGTTTAGTTTACATCCATTGCATTAAACAATGCAATAGAATGTAATTTTTAGTGATTTTTAGCTCCCTTTAAAGTTAAACATAGAACTAGAATAATTAATTTTTGCTTGATTTGTGTGTGTTTTGTTTGAATTGTATGCATTAGAGTGTTAGCAAGCATTAGGAGTAGCTTAATCCTTCAAAAAAATTCTCAAAACCATTAAAAACTCTTGAAATCGACTAATCTTCCTTAATTGACTAGTTTTTATCATTAAGGGGTGATTAATCCAATTCAAGAAGCAAAAAGATTTAAAAATGTGTTTTTTGGGATCAAAATTGATCATATAAAAGGTCAAAATTAGTGTTTTTAAGTGTTGTAAGAGCATTTAGATGCATCTAAACACCTAATTACATCAATTGGATGAATTTTCCTCACTTTTGCTTAATTTTGCATAAAGAGAAGAGACTAAAATTAAGAGTTTAATTAATCTCTAATTATAGATTAATTTACACATTAGTTGATCCACATAGCTTAGCAATTTCATGCTCTATGTAATGATGTACTCAATGGTGTGAATTAATTAGTGATTAGTGGTTAATTAGAGTCCTTGATTAGTCTTAAAGGAAAAACATTAGTGAAAAGATTAAACTTTGATTAATTTTTAAGCACTTTTTTACATAACTCATTAATAAACATTGAATGAAAAGATGCCAATGAGTTGTCAAATTGTCCATTTTGGGAGTCATTTATGAAGGATGTAATGAGGTGTCATAAAAGGTTTGACTTTTTTGATTTCCACTTACCTTTTTGGAAAAATGCTCATATCTTCCCAATTGAAAATTCAAAAAATATTTTTCCCAAACAAGGAAATTTGAATTTCCCTCTAGACTTTTTTAGAAAAATCCACGAGCCACCCAGTTCATGTCGTGAACCGTACCTATTTCACGTCGTGAAACAATCCCCATGGTAATTTTAAAAAACAAACATTTCACGCGTTAAGGTCTCACGCCTCAAGCAGTTAACACCTTAAGGTCTCACGCGCGTTTTTTTTAAAAAATAGACGTTTCATGCGTTAAGGTGTCACGCCTTAAGCGGGTCATGCCTTCAGGTCTCACGCCCAAAAAAAATTAAAAAAAATCGGATGTTTCACGCGTTAAAGTCTCACGCCTTAAGGTCCCACACCTTTAAAAAAACTCAAATTTAATAAAATTCATGAAGTCCACTTCACCTCGTGAACCACACCCTGCTGGTTCACGTCGCGAAAGGGGGTCCGTTAGCAATCCAAAAAAAAAAAGTCTAGAAAATAGCCCTGTTTGGAGGCTCATATCTCCTAAACCGTGAATCCCATGGACGCCCTCTAGTGCTTATCGGGAAGCTGACATCAAGCTCTTTGAAATCGGTCTTTAGCATCCAAGGGCAAAATCCATCATTTTGCCCTCTAACCAACAACCTCAAAAATTTGACCCAGAAATCAAGGCAAAAAACGGCCCTTAAAGCACTAAAAATCACCCAAAATAGCTCGAAAACGATTGTGAACCATATTCGGGTTATTTTTTGAGTGTCTAAACGACAAAATCATGAAAAACTCAGAGAGACAAGTTGTAGTACTCCAAAAATACTACAAGTCTCTCATACAAAGTTTTTCTAAATTCCTTTGAAACACATTCAAAAATAGGTTGCGAAATAGGAAAAATCTGTTCCAAATTTTTTTTTCATCTTGAGATAGTGATGGAAAATAGGTTTTAAGACCTCCTCTTCCATCTAGGATGCGACTTTTCCAGAAAAATATCTCTAAGAGGTCGTTCTCGTGCGTGTAGGGCCTAAGCTAATTAGGGCAATGGCAGACACCTGTTTGACCCAGCAAAAGGTACGCCAAGCCTCCTGAGTGGCTGTAAACGGGCAATAGGAAAACCTAAAAATAATTTTTTTAAAAAACCTATGCTTGGTCATTAAGGAGATATTGACAATGTCAAAGATATGGCAACAATAGAGGGATTACGTGGGCGCACCCCCAAAATGAACCCAATAGCTGATATCTTCGAGCCATTGAGATCCATGCCCTAAATGCACCTCCCAATACCATTGAGATCCATGCCCTAAATGCACCTCCCAATACCATTTTCCATGCCAACAACAAGCGTGTCATGAGGTTTTACATCCCCTGTCACATCAATCCCTCCAAGATTTGGTCCCTTGCCTAGCACTATCACAAGTCCTAAGCCTTTACATATGCTAGGTACCAACCCTTTGTAACCCCTAGATACCCACACCTTGGATGTATTGACTAATCTCTAGGAAGGGGGATTGCCCAAGGACTAAGTGAGTCCCTACCCACATTAGCACCCACACACGGCCTAAGTGACTCATTCAAAAACACGGCTGTACAGGTTTCCAAAATCATGGGCAAATACGATGGGACGACTGATCCTGTTTAAGTCATACAAATGTTTGAACAATGATATGAAGCCTTTGGAAATTCAAACTGCCCCACCAAGGTACATGTGTTGAACCTATACTTAGTGGGAAAGGCTAGTCAATGGTTCATCACATTGATGCCGACGATCAAGATGAACTTCAGGACCTTAAGAACAGCCTTTATCCATGGCTTTTCAAGACAAGGTGATCGATGGAGTGCAATGAAAGAACTCTATTCAATTGAGTGGAAACAAAACGAAACCATTAGAGATTTTATCTAGAGATTTTATCCTTCGGATAAAAATCTTGGACTCACGATGTGAGCCATGGGAGAAACTAAACGATGCTCAATTGAAGATATGTTTCATGATGGACTTAAAGAATACAACTTGATCATTGTATCCAATCCAAAAACATTCGATCAATATTATAAAGAAGCAATACGTTTATATATGACAATATGATGGAGGATGATCATGATATGAGATGTCCCTCATCTAAACCAAGTGAAGCAATGGATAAAGAAATATTGATCTCAGATTGTCATTCCTTGAATTCTATGCAGCCTTGTTTAAACGCTTTGAACCTGAATCTCCAAGAGAGGATGAGCCCCCTCGAAGCCAATCATCCTTAATGCCTCTCCAAGTGATGGGCAAAATTCCTTGTGTTCATTGCAATTACTATGTGTCCATCCCAATCCCCAGTGTGCCTATCTTTCTGTACTGCACATATTGCAAAACGTTTGATCATGAAACACCGTAGTGTCCCAATTCATCTACAATTAACTCAAAACCTCCATCTCCGTGCCCCAACCAAACACAATTTATAGGGTCGAAACTGCTTAAGAAATAGTTCAACGAACACTTCAGCTTTTCTATTATCGTGGACCGCAAAAAGTAAGATTGTATAGTTTGGAATACTTCCATACCCACAGTCTCACTGACACTTTGCAACCCATATATGTTCGAACGATGTGGAATCGATCACATATTCCAAGATTGCCCAAGGCGAGTTGCTTCCCTGTAACCTGTCTCATAGATTACAACTCTTAACATCTTGAGTGTACAAAATAGGCAATTGTCCACGGTACCCTTGAATGTGCTTACACGCTTACAAGCCAAGGCATGATATACAGTAAAAAAGAATGCAAAAAAATACTTCGAAATGGGTAGAAGAGCATGTTTTAAAACAAAAGCCAAAAGAGAAAACAAAACCTTTTAAACCCAAGAAAAATAAGGGCAACCCAACTGTCAAAACCAAGGTTGAAATAAAAGACGAGAAGGAGCCTGTGGCAGTCCTAACCACAAAAGGGCCAAAAGGTACACATGATGGAGAAGCATCCACCTCAAAGGCTACCACACAAACCACAAAACCCACCGGTAAGACAAAGAACATACAAACCAAAAAGAAAGTTCGTTCTCGTCGCATGGGCAAACCTAATGAAAACATAACGATCCAAGGAAAGTCAAAAGATGAAACAAGTTCTAGTACGTCACTTACTCTGGGTGAACCAAGTTCTAATTCGTCTCACTAGGTGCACCTCATAGACCAATCAAGAAACTAGAACCCACCCAACCAACCCCGACTTAAAAATCATGATCACATCACATATGCGCAATGCAAAAAGCAAGCTCAAGATAGCATGCTTAGCATTGTTGAGTGTCATACAGGATCACCGGTTGTGATTGAACCTCATAATGCCAATCCTAAAAAAGTAACCAAAATACAAAAACCGAAGGAGTATCACTTCCCCTTTCAAGAGAGGAAGACGTACTCTCTACAGAAGAGTCATTAGAGGAAGATTGAAAAGGCACGTGAGGAATTTGATGAATCCCTTACAAATTTAAAGCAGTCTCTCAAATCCTCATTTGGAGGAGTGCTCTTCTCTCGTGGGGGCGAAGCTAGGATAGTGTCAATACTTGCACCTTTAAAGGCTAAACATGAGTTATACCAAGACATCAAGAGCTACATAGAACAGGATTGTGAGGATTCACAAGTTTCCAAACAGCCCTCGATTAAAGTTGTCAGAGGACTGTGTGCCATTGTACACATTGGGTACTCTTAAAAAAGCCTAGAGCCAAAAAGAGGATGAAAGTGAATGGGAATATAAAACCAAAACGTGATCTAAAGCTGAAACAAAAACTGAAACATCCATGGTTCTACTTGAAGATTCTATCATGGTGTGGTTAGATTTCCCTACAGGCAATGATGTTAAGTGCAAACGCGCGTTGATTAGCCCTCGAGCTAGTCATAACATCAGACAATAGACACTTGGGTATCATTGGATGACCTAAAATCTTCCCTAAAGACAATGGGCTTGCAAGAGGTATCAATGGACAAAACATTGAAGTTCCAGGTTTCTTTAGCTATGCTACTTAAATAATCGGTGAAAATGTGGAATTTAGATTCCATGTTACCCCAGATTCCCTTGAGAATGATGTCATCCTTGGTGGAACTTGGGTAAGTGACTCATTGTATTCAATTGATGAATCCATGTAAATAACCTACCATCTGCATCAATGACCTACTCCGATAAAGCATCTACCCCCTCAACTCCATCCTCATACCAACAAAGTCCAATGCCACAACCTTGAAATCCTCATTGTATTCAATTGATGAATCCATGTAAATAACCTACCATCTGCATCAATAACCTACTTCGATAAAGCATCTACCCCCTCAACTCCATCCTCACCAACAAAGTCCAATGCCACAACCTTGAAATCCTCATCTATTCATGAAGAAGTTCCCTAAGTGCAACCATCTATCTCTAACAAAAGGAACTCAAGGAAAAAGCTCTAGAGCTAAGGCCTCCTCATCGACCAACCTCACCAAAGAAGACGAATACATACTCAAAAGCCTCATCATCAACTACCACTTTGCACGAGACTCGAGCCTCATCGAAAACAGCACCCATGAGTCTCAAAACTGTAACCTCAATGCCAACCAATGTGAAGGAGGACCAAAAACCTTCCACTTCATCCACCACAAAGAAAACTCCACCAAGACAGCCAAGATCAAGATATCTTTAAGGTATCAAAATGTGGCTAGAAAAGTAGCTCCCTGTAGCTCAAGGTTACTATGAAGATGCAGATCCAATCTAGGTGCCTCGATAATCAAAGCCTCTTCCTCAACGCAAAACTCAATGGCCAAGGAAGAATAAAAGTACTCCACAACATCATCCACAAAAGCCTATGCGGGTTCCTCAAAGAACTCCAACAAGTCAACAAGTGTGGGTACCAAAAAGGCTACTGTAAGCTCAAGGGTACTACCAAGGTAATACCAAATCTTGGATTCCCAAGTGCATCAAAAAGTCACCTAAGCCTCCGCAAAAAAAGAAGCCTCAACACACTAAATGCATCAACCATTAACTCCTAATGTTCATCAAAGATGGGTGCATGTGAACGTGCTTCAACAAAGATACTATGATGGTAATCCCATCATATGGATGCCAAGATCAAACATGGGAAGGAATGCTTCACCAACACCTTCAAACCCAACAGCTTCACCCAAGGTTTAACAAGAATGGAAACCCAAGCAACACCAAGCAAGCCACTCAAAAAATACACAAGAGCTTGCGTGTTCATTCAAACCTAATGGCAACCAACCAATAGATGTGCCTACTGCCTTGACAACACTTGAGCCACAAATTCAAGATTCAATTCCCACATCTGCCAATAACGTAGACTTATGAGCACATCAAAGACAAAAATCTTCACACAACGCAATGATATCTAATCCTTCGTGAGAGATATCTATCTAAGCCTCGCAAGTCGATATAATTCTTTCAATCCTCACTAACAAGTGGCTACTTCAATGAGAGCAGCTCAATAAGAGTCTATGCGACTCAATTCTTGTACTTCATGTCTATCTGCTTCATAAAGTACTTAAATATACATAAAAGCATAAAAGGCACATGGTAAGAAGCATACGGGAACAAGTCCTACTCAACAACATTTGACAAGAATCTTGCCACAAAAAGAGCTATCATCGAAGGCCAAATTCTTCAAATGATGAATGTCACTTCAATGAATCATATGAAGAACTGAGAATCACAATCTTGTTCTGATAATTTTATCTACGTTCCTATGGATCCTTCCTTCTCTCTCCTCCCCCATTATTAACATCTCTTAGTTTTCCCACTAACACAAATCACATGTAGCTCTGCTTATAATTGCCAAAAAACAAAGTGAGCAAAAAATATTAACCAAAAAAAAGGTTCACAAAAATATAAAAAATTCAATCATTCGCAAATACCCCCATCCACCCACCCCATTAGGAATTTCTTCTAATTTCTACCTTTTCATTTACCAACTAGCCTTTCTTGTTCCTTTCGGAGGAACAAAGACCATTGAATGTCGCTCAACATCAAAAGCCATCGACAAAGCTTGTAAATTCTCCCCACACACGAAGGTCTTCAACGCGATTAATGAGGACGTGATCGACATCAAGAAGGGGGGAATGTTAACCCATTTCTAGGGTTAACAAGAGATACTACCATTATATTATATCAAGAAGTCAAGGTAGATACACCAAAAGGTCATACATTCAAGATATGAAGAAGCAATGGTGTCCAAATCTACGACTTGGACAGGCGTCCATAAAGGTCCTATAGAATACTTATGGGGCGATTTTCGCTTTAAGAGAGTGTGGTAGTAAGTTAGGATGAAGTCAATGATGTACTTTGTGGATATATTATGGGAGTAGTCATTGTAATAGCAATAGGCCTCTTATGAGCCTAAAGTGCTTGGTCGGACACAGTTTGAGTGAGTGTGAACACTTATGGCCATGTATATAAGTGAATATCTCTCATAATACAAAGAACTCTCCCATTGTGCAATAGAGTCTTGCTCTTACTAATCCTCTTGCTAATCTCTCTCTCTAATACATGCTAGTGAGTGTGTGTGAAAACGAAGTGAGGTGAGAGGAGGGACGAGTACATGTGCAATGCAGCGGTGTGATCACGTTCGCGGGAGACGTGGTGGAATTGGTTCTCAAGGAGTTGTAGATCTTGGAGACCTCAAGGGTTATGAGCTTGGCCAGTGGAAAGATCCTCTCACGACGATAATTGCGGTTCACGAGGTAATCTCGGGGGTTGGGGTGAGCCATAACACCTCATTTTGGAGATTTGAAGAGATAAAGGTACTTTAACAACCAGAGACTGCGCAGAGAGTAGCGCCTAAGAAGATAAAAGATGTAGCATTGCATGTGTAGAACTCAATCAAGATCTCATAATGGCCATATTGATGGCTATGTTTGAGACAAGAATATGAAAGTCAAGTGGAGCAGTAGATGTTGCCGGCAACCTACAGGAGGAGTGTAGCAGCCTATAGAGCAGAAAGCCTGTAGAGTAGCAAACTGAGGAAGCAATTCTTGCACGGGAAGTGTAGAGAAAAATCGCAGTAGAGCAAAGTAGAGAACAACAAAATCTCCATTGCAATGAATAGTGAGCAAAAGCAAACAGCACTAGAGAGTGCAACCACCACAGGTCATAGTCCAAAGAAGACGACCGACAGGAGTCCAAGGTAGTAGCAAGCATAAGTAAATAGGCCACGGCCAACTGCCGCAAAGCATATGGAATGGGTAAGAAGACCTCACAACAGAGGTTGAAGCAAATGGTCAGCTGCAATAGTGGCAAAAGGTCGTGCGGTGGTGGATGTCATCAATGCCACGTCGGTCATGAAGAAGAGAAAGCTGGAGAGCAGGGTGAGTGAAGTTGAGGCAGAGACAAGTTCAAGGTCGCCATGGAAGTTTCGCAAAGCTTGACGAAGAAGAAAGCATGGAAACGCATGCGGGTCCCAATCCTGTAAAAAGTAAATCGTTTGCAGCAGCTGGTGAGCCAGAAGCATCATAGTTAAGGTCGGCGGGCCTGGGGGTGTACACAGTGCAAAGCTGTCAAATAAAAAGTTTTTTAATTAAAAAACCTTTAGTTTTTGCAGCAGTCCAAAAACATTTTCAATATATCTCATTTAAATGGATAAGGATGGTTTTACACACACAATCCCAAACAAGGATATGTTCACATACATTGTTTTCATAATCTTTTTCCAAGGATTTTTCCTATGTGGGTGCCTTGCCCAACTATGGTCAAAATGGAAGTTGTAAAACATTTCACCCACGTACTTAGGGGTAACCGTGCCCAAGCCTATGTGCTCAAAATGAGATGTGATTCACCCATTGGTATAAGGGTTGCCCTGCCCGAGAAGTTCACCGCCAAGAAGCTCAAAATGGTTATTGTGATGTGTGCATGAGCGATGCACATGCGAGGTGCATGCGCATGGGTTGGTTCCCACCCAAACTTCTATGTTTAAATTGGACTTAATGGTTCCCTTGTGAGCAAGTCGGCTCAAAATGGACTCGATATCTAAGATGGTAGACACGCGCACACATATTCGTTGGCTAATACTCCAATTTTGGCATTGAGGGGGAGTGTTGAGAGGTAGCGATTGCAGTTGTGCAATGCTACATTGACATGAGTGATGGGTGAGTTGTGGAACACCTCGATTAAGAGGGGGTGTTGAGAGATGTAATCGCAGTGTTGTGTGTATGTGGGAAAGCACCCTAGAGGTGCAAGATATTGTGGTAAGATAAGAATGCCACATGTGATATTATATGGTGTATGAGTATTGACCCAAAGAATGTGAAAAAGGGAGTGCCACATGGATGATGATGTGTAAAGTGGGATAAATCTAGAAGGCCTATATCATTGTATGGTTCATTATGAATGCAATAGAGATATAGTGTTGAGTGTGCAATCTCTCTCTCTCTCTCTCTCTCTCTCTCTCTCTCTCTCTCTCTCTCGTCATGGAGTTTTTAGTGTGGTATAACCCACCTTAATCTTATGCTTAATCTTATGCTTAATCTCTATTTCATTATGAATGCAATAGAGATCTAGTGTTGAGTGTGCAATCTCTCTCTCTCTCTCTCTCTCTCTCTCTCTCTCTCTCTCTCTCTCTCTCTCTCGTGTCATGGAGTTTTTAGTGTGGTATAACCCACCTTAATCTTATGCTTAATCTTGTGTCTATCACCATGATCAACTCCATATTAGGATTGTTAACATAGCCCAGGCACAAAGCATTGGCAGTCTATCAAACGGGTGTTCCGTTACCTAAAGAGCACCAAGTACTTTGGGTTGTTTTATCCCAAGGGTGGTAAATCACATTTGCATGTATTTACAGACTTAGACTGGGCTAGATCTTGTGACGCACGAGTGTCCACGAGTGATTTTTGTTTTCACCTTGCCACTTCTAGCTATGAAGCTAAGTACATGGCACTGTTCACAACTATAGTTGAGTGTGTTTGGCTTCAGACGCCTAATTACCTGATTATGCTGATTTGGGTATTGGGGAGTCCTTAGCCACTACTGTCTTTACTAATAGTCAAAGCACTATGGAAATTGGGAGGAATCTATTTTTTTATACTCGCTTAAAGCACATTGAGATGCATTACCATTATGTCAGGGAGAGATGCTCCCCATGGGAAATTAGCTTGGCTTATGTGCCAACACAGGACAACATGGTAGATGTATCTCGGCTCCCTCCTTTCACAGTTCAAAGAGCCTGGCACATCTCTATAATGTTCGTGCTAGCTCATCCCTTGTTCACATCATCACTCCTAGGGGGGATTTGTAGCCATATTTAGTAGTGATGTGTGTGAATGCACTAGGACCTTTCCCTCTTTAGGAGGTTTTTCCCCAATGCTAGTATACACATATCTTGGGGTATACTTATCAGCTTTGTACAACACACATTCATTATTTATCTCTCATCTCATTGTGTGCTCTCTTGAGCTTCTCCACTATGTGTGTGTGTGTGTGTGTGTGTGTGCGCGCGCGCATTCCTTCAACCATGTTTCCAACATAGACCATCCTATAGAGCTGATGGAAGAACTCCCAAATCAGATATCATTTCAAGGGCTAAAAGGGCAATTTGTTATTGGTTGACTTTTTATTTAAAAAAGGTCAAAATAGAGAGTAATACAACTTTGATAGGTTAAAGATGACCGCTTACTTGGATAGTAGACATTATAAGCTTTCTATATACAACTAAAGAAATCCAAAATCGGATATCATTTGAGGATTCAACCACTTGGAATTGGTTTTCAGCCATGCCAAGGGGAAGAATGAGAAAGTTTGTAGAAGTAGTGCAAGATATGCCAATGTGGATCAAGTCAATATAGAACATGACATTGAGGAAGCATTTGTCAATGAGGATATCCAAGTGCATTTGTGTGAAGGAAGTCAAATGCATGATGATGATAATGGCAATGTGGATGAGTGCTAGTATGAATCCCTCTATGAGCATGGACTCCATATTATAATGATCATGTGGTCTATCTTAGAAAACATAATGGGACGAGTGCAAAAAGAAACGAGGAAAGAAGGTGAGGGTATGTAACAAGGTGCAGATACATCTTTTGGGATGACATCTCAAGTAAGACAAACCAGGGGTGTGCCTTTTACCAATACTAATGGGTTTGGTCATAATAACAAAGAGTACAATACACGATCATCATCAAGGTTTAGGGGAGGAGATGCTTATCAAGGGCCTTCATCATTGGGAAATCAAGACAATCCACCATCACATCATTAATTATCAAGAGCCTATGTCATTGGGTAATCAAGAAAAAGGCAAACATATTTCTTTTTATTTCACACGTATCATGGATGGCTCTTAGAATAATAGAAGGTCTTCTACAAGGATGCACCAGGATAACATTAATGAAGAAAGAGATAAATTCAAAGGGGTAAAGGACAAAGTGGTTCTCACCAAGTTCAAAGGAGAAAGCACTTCCAAGGAAGAGTTTGAAGAATGGATCAACAAGATGGATATGTACTTTCAATTTAATCCACAGAGTGAAAGCGCAAATGTCTATTTTGCAACTCTTCACCTTGAAATACATGCCCGCACTTGGTGGATGCACATTTCTTCTCATGGTTATGAGGTCAATATTAAAGATCAAATGAGGGATACACTTACATCAAAATTGTACAACAATAAGGTCATTTGGTGCTTGGAATGATTTGGAACAAAGAGGGTTCAGTGTTGTAATGTACTCACACCGGTTTCTAAAGCTTTACAAGTAGAAGAGATGAGTGAAAAGTACCAAAATAATCAAGTACATCAAGGGTTTAAAGTCTATCACTAGTGCAGATGTAAATGCTCAAAGGCCTCTATCTCTCAAAGAAGCTATAATGTTGGTCGAGATATATGAGGAGAAATATACTCAAAGTTGGCAATACAAAGGTCCTCAAAAGGGTGATTCAACTCCTAGCTCTTATATGAAGGCATTCCAAATAGTTTTACAATGGGACATTCTATTCCAAGATACCCTACAGTTTACGGGAGAGATACAAAGTCAAACTTTAGATTTGGGAATGTCTCTTCTAGGGGTCCAAGTGGGGATGGGAAGCCTTCAAGTGGTGTGACAAAGAGTAACGTGATCAAGGAAGATTGAACAAATGAGATTAGGAGCAAAGGCTTATGTTTCAAGTGTGGAGAGAAGATGAGCAAGGATCACTACAAAGCAAAGAAGTTATCCTTGAGTATGATTCTCATGGAACAAGATGATGAGGTACTTGAGGATGATGTATAAAATTTTGTGGATTATAATGAGTATGATGATGAAAATCATGATTATGAGGCTAGTGAAGAGTTCCTTTTGATCAAGGTTGAGCTCATAATAATGAGAGTCACGGATGATGGATTACCCACCACTACTTTGTGTATTATGGATTCATCAAAATGTAATGCTACCTTATGTTCACTCTCTAATGATGGGTATGCCAGTTGTTGCAAGGGTACAAATACCTTGAGACTCAAGGTACAATAAATGGGAGGGTGCACATGTGTTAGTGGTTAGTGGTAGCACGCATTGTTTTGTGAACTGAAAGTCATTAAACAACCTCAAGTTCTATCCTATGGCCTTGTCCTCTTTGCATATGGTTTAAGTGGAAAATGGAGAAAATGAGGGATGTACAATGGTTTTTGCAATGAGGTGAATGCCATGTTCTCAAATGAATACACATGTAAAGTTGATCTACTAATGTTGTGCCATCCTAGTGAATTGGTATCGTGGGTGACCCCACATTAAATACTAGTTACCTGGTGTTATTGGTATAGCTTGAGACCATGCTTGACGAGTGTATGTGAGGTGTAACAAGTAGTGCCATGCTTGACGATTGTGTGTGCTCCAAGTGAAACAAGTGGATTATGCTAGACAACTACACATGGTCAAAGCATCGCTATATTACTCTAGCACTTAAGTTATAAGAGTTTTTATTATTTTAACTTGTGTGAATAAGCTCTAGTGCTTGAGCTATTTTTATAAAAGTGGAAAAGCAAGCCCAATTTTGTATGCATGACTATTATTAGTTCCTGGGGCTATATATTAAATACAATTTTCAAAATACTGATGTCGTGGAAGTGGGAGCTACACGCATGAGGGGAGAGATTACACCCAATAGTGTGTTGATGGTAATGTCTACTCTATCTCATATTTTTATTTTATGCTCAATCTTGTCAGATTGATTCAAGTCTATGGTTTATTTCTTGATGTATACGTGAGTTAGATTAATTCTTCAAGAAGTACATAAGGTTCCATGACAGTGGTATTAGAGCTATGGGTACTTGCACTTGAAGAATAGGGAAAAGCTCACAAAAATCCAAAGGATAAAGAAGACCAAAGCTTACGGACTCGGATAAATCTTGGAAGGTTTAAGGGAATTTTATGGGCCATAGGATGGAGAAAAAGATCAAGGGCTAGAGATTAATATCACCTTTTCTTCAAAAACCATCTCTGTTCAAACCAAAACCACCCTCTCTCATGAGAAGTGCTTTTTCTCAATTCTTAGCCTCTCCATGATCCAACCGTATGGATAGAATTGAAGGAGGCTTAAGATAAATTTTTAGATTGCTAAAGGCCCGCTTATGAGACAGAAATCCATAATGGAAGGTGGACAGTTGCCCATAAATCAAATTGAAGAAAAATCGCTTATTGGCTTTTAGAGAAGATAAATCTTTGGATCAAGGGTAATCAAGAGGAAATCAATTTCTCTTCTCTCTACATCCACTAGCGATAGTGGTATTTTCTCTATTTTTCTCCACCCAGTAGGCGGTGGTGAATTCGTGAAAATTGGCCGTGGGGTGGCGGGTTTTATTTCTTCTCTCTCAGTAGCGCATAGCACAGGTTCTCTTACTATCATGAAGAATCTTGTGTTTAAAAGCTCAATGACTAAGCTTTATAAGCTTTAAAATCTTATAAGCTTTTAAAACGTATAAGCTTTAAAAAGTATAAGCTCTAAAAAGCTTATATTATTACAAGCTTTACAACATTCATTGGTTACAAAAAGAAAAGAAAGAGAGAGTGCTACAAAAATTTCCTCCTTTTTTCAATGCAAAAAAAAGAGAGAGGGAGTTTTACAAAAGCCCAATCAGCAAACAAGTGGACAACAATACTGACAGAGGATTCTTTTGCAAAATTTTACAGACTTCTTCAACGCATTATTATTTGGATTATTTCGGTATCAGAGAGTTCTTATGCTAGTTATTTTCTACCTCGGATGCATTGCTTGAGTAAAATTCTCGAGTTTTTGAATGTGCCTTTTCTTGGATTTTTTAACATCAAGGAGTCTTAAATAATTTATATTCTTATGTCAAGCATCGTCAAATTCAAAGATTACATTTTCATTGACTTAAAGCGGCATGCCAAGCTTGTTTCCAAAACAAACAATAATCAGATACGCTTGTTACTTTTTCTTTTTTTAAAAAATTAATAATAATAATAAACAATGACAATAATAATATAAACAACAATAATAATAAAATTCAATGACAAAGAAGAAGGCTTCTACTACGATGATTATTCTGATTCCTAAGGTAATATATTCATTTCATTTGATTATTTTTACAATAAAATTTTATTTAAGACTTTTTGTAAATTTCAAAGAGAGTTTTTATGCATCAAAATTATAACTTCTTAAAGGAACTAGCCCTTCCATCTTGAACTATACTTTATGAAAATTTCCCTATATATTAGTCTTGTGGTATGGGACACAAAGATTAATCTTGTGTGAAGGATTCTGATGCATACTTATCTCTAGATTTGTGTAGGATAATTTTTGGTGGTATGGGACACTAAAATTTATTACACATAGAATTTCTTGATTCATTGTCTATTTGTCATAATTAGAGAAGATACTAGAATTTATATATTCTAAGATATTGATCTCTTTTAAACACGCAACTAAGGTTAGTTGCTTATCCAAGTAGGGGGGATGCTACATAATGTCCACCCTTTAGTTGAGCAGGGACTCCCGGACTCTAGTGTGCCATCCTAGTGAATTGCTATCGTGGGTGACCCCGCATTAAATACTAGTTACCTAGTGTTATTGGTATAGCTTGAGACCATGCTTGATGAGTGTATGTTGTTGAGGTGTAACAAGTAGTGCCATTCTTGTGACGATTGTGTGGGGTCCAAGTGAAACAAGTGGACTATATTAGACAACTACACACAATCAAAGCGTAACAAGTGGTTTATGCAATTGATGTGCCATGCTAATTGAAGTGTAACAAGTGTTAATACACGCCATGCTAAGATGATGTGTATAATGATACTCTTATCGCAGTGTAACAAGTGGTGAGTGTATGTTGTGTTTGTGCCTATCAACGTTTGATATTGGGATTAATTGTTGTGGAGATAGCAATTAATTGGAACCACTAATGTGTTTACGTTTGTGAGATAGGTGATGAGCAGTGCATGTGTCACACATGAAAGATCTTATCTATATCATCTCAGATTAATGTTATATCATATTATTTTATTGGCCATGAGCCAAATGATTGTACACATTATTTATGCACGCTTGTGCATGGTGTTGCTATATTACCAGCACATAAGTTAGAAGAGTTTTGATTATTTTACACTTAGTATGTGGACACACTCTAATATTTGAGCTATTTTTGTAAAAATGGAAAAGCAAGCCCAATTTTGTATGCACATTATTGGCTCCTTGGGCTATATTTTGAATACAATTCTCAAAATACTTATGTCGTGGAAGTGGGAGCTACATGCATAAAGGGGGAGATTGCACCTAATAGTGTGTTGATGGTAATGTCTACTCTATCTCATATTTTTATTTTATGCTCAATCTTATCAAATTGATTTAAGTCTATGGTTTATTTCTTGATGTATGTGAGTTTGATTAATTCTTCATCAAGAAGTACATGAGGTCCCATGTTGATAAGTACATGCCAACTATTGCTTCCATTAACTACCAAGATACATGATGCATTTCATGTGTCCCATTTGAAGGCTTATGTTATATAAGAATATGGCATAGCAGAAAGAGATAGCAAGACAAAGCATAATAAACAATGTAATAGATACACAATGGAGAGAATTTAAAATTTTGATTATACCAAAGAGGTATAAGTGATGGTGATGTCCACCAATGCGCTCTCAAGTAGAGCTTAGATGGCGATCTAGACAGACTTTGGATGGAGTATGTACGAGGTATAGAAGGGGGTGGATACTCACAAGCATTGGATGCCTTAGCTCATGGCAACCATGTTCATATATAGTACTATAGGCGGTGTGGTAGACGCGTATACAACGAGGGCGGTTACACTGTATAGACACGATCACCGCCCGTGTATCAAGAATGCGGCCCACTGACCACCGCCCACCACTAATGATGGACCTAGTATCCAAGGGAATATTCCTCATACCGTCTCGCTAACGCTCGTACCCCTGACCATCTCCTAACCATCATCAATGGTCACAATAATGACCCCATCGGCGGTTCCCACTAAAGACATATGCACCATGGCTACTCCTCATAATGGGGGCCTAACAAATGTGTAGTATACATCAAAGTGAGATACATGCTGAGAGGTGGGCATTGAGTGTATACTAACATGTTAGACTAGAGGTGCAAGTTTTTGAAGAGCTACCACCTATGGATGAAGAAGAAACGATCGTGAATATGTTCCGGAGAACAGAATGGGCAAACGTGAAAGAGTGCTTTGCAATTGTGCTATGGCTGAGCACTTGGTCAAGTGGCATGGGTTACCTCTTGAGGAATCTTCATGGCAGCCTGATTTTATGTTAGAACGATTTGAAGGGAATTTGGATACATATCATGTGTGATATTGTTACCAAATGGACGCTACTTGCTTGCTGGAATTTACTGTTATGACAATTTTTGAGGTCCTAGAAGTGGAAGATTTGAGTTCTCAGGCAAGGAATCTTTCATAGGGACTATACACTGACATTAGGGATCATTTTTGGGAATGACTTGAGAGCATATTATGCAATTCTTAATGTATGGAAGGCACTATGTTCTTATGGACATAAGCCATGTACATGAAGGCCGTTATATGCTACCATATGGTCTACGTGGTTATTGGAGTTACATTCTATTTCATGAGCTGAATTTTTATGGTTTCGAGGATAAAACCAATGGGAAAGGATGGTTTGTAACATGGTTACTTATGCCATGTATATAATGGTATGGACCAAAGGCCATGATCAAGTGTAAAAGGACATTAATAATAAGGGTAGTGTGAAAAGGGTCCAAGTATATAAGCCCATGGACATATTTCATTTACCAACTTTTGAATATACATAAGCCCATGTACATATTTCATTTACCAACATTTGGAATATACAATCTTATCTTGAAGCTAATTGCTAAAGGATCCATGGTGGTTTGTGTACCCTTTGCGTGCATTCCATGTAATGAATGCTAGGATGTATGCATTCTATCCCAATTGAGTGCAACCCTTTCTTTTGCAAGGCTAGGCCCCTTCGGCGGTGCCAAATATGTTTAAGTTAAGAGCTAGTTTTGTTATTTGAGTTTTTTGAGGTTTTTTGGACTTGATGGGGGATTATCAAGATTCCTAATCATAGTTAATGGTGGTTACATAAGTAATCAATGCAATTAGATCAAAGACTTATGAGCTTCAAAATCATGCAAATCACAGAATTTTTTCCCTTTCAAGATATGAACATAGAATGTCCTAAATACAACAAACTCCAAAACAAAATAAAAAAACATCCAAGGCTCCAAAACCGTATGTTTTTTGGAGTGTGACCTCCTAATTATGACCAGGCAATATTGGGTAATCGTAATAGCTTGGAATGAAGATGAACGGAGCTAAGCCCTAGGCTAGTCCCTATTGGCAAAACCAACTATGTTAAATCATGTCCTTGGGTCTTGCCTTTGAGCTAAAATGTAACTTCCCAATGTGGGTGTACTCGCATCCTCACTTTGTTGTCATGATAGAATGATCCTTTGCCAATGGGGTGAAGAAGGAGCTCCCTATGCCTAGATGAACCCTTTATGATGGTTTTCTTTCATAAAAGGCAGGGGGGATGAAGAAGAAGCTAATGTAAGTGGAAAACCTACAAACAAACCTATCTAACATCAAGATTCAATAGCATACATGCAAGTAAAAATAGAGAAGAGAAGAGCTTACAAGTATTCTATTGCAAGAGAATGAATGTATAGTGTCAAAAATGAGTTATATATAAGTGACTAGTTTTAAGAGTATTGCAAATGCTTGTGCATTGGCCTTAGATTGTGCTTATCTTCATTAATTCAAGGGGTTGCAAGTTGTTTGAGGCTAAGGGTGGCCTCACCATGTTGCTGAAGGAGCTCACTTAATGAGTTGGTGGGCCCAAAAAGATTACGTCCTTTCTTAATCACAGAATATCAATTTAGAGACAGAGGAGGGGAGGAATTGAAACTAGAAATCTAGATGAAACTTAAGAAAAGCTTAATTGCCATTATTGAAAGGTGCTTCATCAAATTTGTACTTCTAAGGGTGGTGCTTTTAAAAAATATTTTTGTCAAAAAGGGTATTGTATTGTCATTTTCAAAGTTCCCAAAAGTTATTATTTGAAACGTGTATGGAAAAGAGGTTAGATTTTTTAAAACTTTTCCTTGAGTGTAGAAGCAACTTGAGTGCCAACCACACAAAGGTAACTTGATCTCTCGCCCAAAGGCGGTAAAATTATGACCATAAATCAGCCATGCCACTGAGGATAGGTGGTCATAAACCCACACTACACTAGGCTACGTACCCATTAGCGAGGCTAGTTTTTTCTTATAGGGGTGGTAGATGAAAACCCTATAAATCACAATATATTTTTAGCCCAAGTAATTTTGAAATTGTTATACTCAATAAAATTGATTTGTTTTGACAAGAAGTTTTACTAATTTTTTAACAATTAGAAGTTTCAATTGTAGGTTTTAAGAAACTTAATCATATTAAAATTTTGATGTTAGCTCTTGTAAAAAAAAGAAATTTATTTATAGAACTTTAAAGTTTTTTCCATCTCTCTATCGGCCTCAAAAAAGATGTTAATATAATTTCTATTCTCAAGCCACCTCATTACCTGGCCCCACCATCGTCTCTATAGCTTTATTAAATAAAATGTTTTGGTTATAACCTTACATTTTGGCCCAATCAATTAATAAATCCTAGGGGCTAATAAAGCCCACTTGTTTGGATTTTAAAGAATAGATAAATTAAGTAATATATTCTCTATTTTGGAAAAAATATCGCTTTTAAATGCAATTTCTGAGTTAATGGGCCCTTCGGTTGGACCTTTATATACAAATACTAGTCACGTGTGTATACATATGTATATATCTATGTATTTATATGTATATAAGCTCCTGTATACACATCTGTACATATCCTACATACTATTCTTGTATAAAGAGATCTACCTACCTTTTCGTGCAAATGTCTTTGCCCTTCTTCAGAACACGGGAGCGGAGCTAGTAGGCGGACGCTAATCGAGTCGAAAGTTTTGAAGCACAGGAGCTGCGCGTATCTTCATGTACGTCTCTCCTCCGGCCGTTCCATTTTCCGAATGCTCGCAGGTATGTCTCTGTTTAACTTCAGCTGTTTTTCCTGCCACAGGTTTCTCTGAGTTTCTTAGCTGCAATGAAATTTCTCTCTGCTACGCCGCAAGATTTTTTTCTGTGGCACAATGGAGAGCTTTGATACGAATGTAATGATTGGAGAGAGAGAGAGAGAGAGAGAGAGAGAGAGAGAGAGAGAGAGAGATCATAATAAATGCTCAATGACATGTAACCAAAAAAACCAGAAGTATTACATACTGTAAAAATCATGCTACTTTCTTGAGTGTTTTGGGGGGGGGGGAACACAGTCATACTACTTGCTTGAGTGCGTTGGATAGGAGTTGAAATCATGATTGCACAATGCAAACACTCTGTTGCGTGGGTAATCTTTGAGATTTAACCATGTCTCTCTAATGACAAGGGTTTTGAAGTTTCTTTAGATTGCGGTTAAGTCCTTAGACAAAATAAAGTTCGTTCAAAGGCAGTATATGGGCAGATTGGAGCAATTTGACAATCCAATAAGCACCTAGAAGTGCTATAGACATGCACCAATGGTTGGAACATATTTTGGGCATATATGAACAAGTTTAATGACATTTTTGATGATATTTTGAGACTTGAAAAGGTTTGGCCAACCAACAAGGGCAAGGGTCAAATAATTCATCATTTAGCAATGGGACAATAATCTTCACTTTTGGATCAAAAGAAGCAAAACCAGGACATCAGTTTGCAACACATGGAGCAGCCGGTTTAGTCATTAGCATGCATAGAAGTTAACGCATGACATTAAAGTATCCATATCTACTTAGATCTCAACAATTATACTAAATACATAATGTTTTCGTAATATATAGTAGATTGTAGGAGTATGTTAGGTACATAGTTTCTCTTTTTACTTCTTTTTGTCATCATCGAACATGTGATTAGTGTTAATCTCTATTGTATAGCATTAATCACCATTAATCACATTTTCACATAGTTAGCATACTACAGTGTTAGTCCTTACCTTAGTAATGTGTGGATCAATGTGCCAAAAGACATAATCAATTGAGGTTAATTGTTTAGAAGCCGGGAGGGATGTCACTGTTTGGCCACCGCGATGATTCTCCCTAGTCTCGTGTTGCTTTACGGGAGGCTAGGGCCTAGACATCCTTTGTGCCCACATGACATTGTCCGGATGGAGTTTGCTGCACCTCCTATGCTAGTAGAGGCCCTCTTCGAGACGATGTGCTTCATACAGAGGATGATATGCCATCAGATCGACTCTCACATAGAGCTTTTGAGGCGTCCAGGCAGCTCGCAGAGAGTGGAGATAGGAGATCATGGTATTCACAGATGATACAGTGGCTCACTCAGCATGGTCTTGACATAGATCACCTGCCACCTTTCCTGTATGATATACATGCACCACACATCCAGCTCTCTCACAGTGAGAGGAACAGAGTCCTTCGGCAGGATTTATGGCAGCGATACACTCAAGAGACTTGGATTACACCTAGTTAGCCTCTACCGCCGAAGATGCTATACTACAGAGATCAGTTTATGTGTATCTTAGCGGATGGATTTATACAGAGACCTAGATACATGGATGTGTACATGCCTCACAGTGCCCGAGTGGTGATTGGCCAGCTTAGAGTGTCATCACACCAGCTTGAGATTGAGGCAGGTAGGTTAGCACGGATCCCTAGAGCAGAGAGGATATGCAGACTATGCCGGGAGGAGGTTGAGAGTGAGGAACATTATGTATGCAGATGAGTGTCATTAGAGAGAGAGAAAACCACCATCTTCAGTGGACATCCCTCACTCTGCCAGATCATGGAGTCCGCAGACCAACGCAGATTTGGCCAGTTCTTGCTAGAGACACAACGCCATAGAGAGACACTGCTCTACGGACTCATACCACAGGGAGAGGTGGGCGACAGCTTCAGCTCACTGATTTCTTCCAGAGATCTATCTCAGTGCCTATCCTGACACAGGAGGGGGTTACACTTCAGCGTGCTGCGGACCTCTAAACTTGACGGAGATCGAGAGCACCAGGCTACCAGATTCCCAGACTACATCAGAGGGAGATCACAAAGATACGGGCTCGACATCAGCACCATATCTAGGAGTGGCTAGCTCACTTGCACTCACACCCGGAGATCATGCTCCGAGGTATTTTTGCCTCGCCATCGCCTATGTATCACATATTACACTCCCATTATGGTACTGGTTGGAGCTAGACAGGTCTGCATTGCATTCTTGTATACCTTGCGCATATAGGTTGCATACTGAGCCTCTAGTAGTAGTGCTCCATCCATCACACCCCCCCACTAGCTCAGTACTTTCATAGTTTATTTCATGTTCATTTTGTCCTTTTTTTTTTCTGGACATCCAATAGACATTGACAGTTGTACATTGATTTGTCTCATAGATCGAGTTCGGCCTCTAGTAGACGTTAATACAGCTTTCTTTCGCTCTCTCTCTCTCTCTCTCTCTCTCTCTCTCTCTCTCTCTCTCTCTCTCTCTCTCTCTCTCTCTCTCTCTCTCTCTCTCTCTCTCTGTGCCGACGTGCTGAAACGGAGCCCGACTCTCTCTCTCTCTCTCTCTCTCTCTCTCTAGTTGTGTGCGCTGGAGACCCTCCTGCAGGAGATGCCGATAGTAAAAAAGAAGCTTGCGGTCGCTTAATCTCTCTCTCTCTCTCTCTCTCTCTCTCTCTCTCTCTCTCTCTCTCTCTCTCTCTCTCTCTCTCTGTGCCGCCGCCTTCCCTTCCCTGCCCTGTTCGCTGCCGCCACCTTCCCTTGCCCTGTTCGCCGCCCGCTTGCACAGCTGCCCTGGGCGCCGCCGCCCTAATCGCTGCCCACTCACACAGCGGCCATGTGCGCTGCCCGCACTGCTCTCTCCCATCGCGTTGCTGCTACGCTCGTCGCCCGGGGCCGCCCTTGTCCGCTACTGTCGCCGCCTTCTCCCCACTGTTCTCTGTTCGCTGCGCTGGCTTGCCCCCTTTTCCCCACCCACCCTTGCTCAGGCCCCCAAGGCAGCAACATAACTCTCTCTCTCTCTCTCTCTCTTTCTCTCTCCCCTCCCTGCCTGTGGACAGGACTGCAGAGTGATCTGGAGGAATGGCCCCGAGTCTCCAAGAGAAACTCGAGGCCCTCGAGAGGGCAATGAAGGCACTAATCAAGGAGAACAAGAAGACATCCGATTCCAACCTCAATGAGGTGGAGAACAAACTACACCGGCACATCATGGCTCTCGAAGCACGGGTCACGAACCTTGAACAAGAGAACACGGCACTCAAGGAGGAGGTGAGTGCATTGAAAGTGGAAATGGTAGCCATCAAGAATACTGAGAAGGAAGAAGGGGAGATCAATGACAACACTCTCACGGCCATCAAAGAAGAGATCTCCAAGGAGATCACAAAGGACATGGAGGGAAAGCTCGAAGCCAAGCAGTCAGGATGGGTTGAGGTGGTGAAGAAGAACATCCGTAAAGAAGTGAGGGAGGAGACTCAAAGGGAAAAACACCAAATCATTCACACCACCATTGAGGAGGAGAAGATGACGCATGCCCGCCGCCTCAACATTCGAGTCACAGGTATAGCCGAGACACCCGACTCCACTCCCGAGAAAGATGGACAGCTTCTATGCATGAAGCTCGGCTACAAGGAAGAGCACCCTCTCCCCTTCACCAAAGCATGGAGAGCCGGGAAAGACTCAACACGCAAGCGAGCCCTCATCCTACAGTTTGCAGGAGAGACGGAGAGGGTCACCTTCATGAGGAAGAGGGTCATACTACGGGGTTTAGAGGGAGCTCCTATTTTCTTGGATGATGATCTCACGAGGATGCAGCTTGAGCATAGGAGAACTTGCATGCCACGAGTCTTACACGCGAGGAGAGAAGGCAAGAAGGCCTTCTATCGAGATGGTCGTGTCATCATTGATGGCCGGCCCATGGATTAGCGGTTTGGGGTCTATGGGACATAGACCAGGCCACTGACAGAGATACGCATGGCAGTATGGAACTGTAATGGTTCACTATGGGTGCAGCTTCGACGATTGAAGCATGTTATGGTGGGGAGAGACATCATACTTCTGACAGAGACACATCAGAGCCCAGAGAGAGGGCTACCTCGAGTAGAGGGATTCCAGTGGGAGTCAGCATACAGGAGGACCACACGCCAGGGTACCTCGAGAGGGTCGGGGGGAATAGCAATTCTATTCAGACGGGAGCTACAGGGGAGAGTGAGAGTGGTAGCACAGGATCCAGAGGCCAGATACATGTGGATCAGCTTACAGCTCTCACAGGACAGGGTTATATACATAGCTCTATGTTACTTTTCTCCATCAGGATCCTCCTATGTCATTACAGAGGACATGCCACAGGAGGAGGAGCCAGGAGCCTCGCCATACACTTGTCTGTCAGAGGAGATCATGCATTATTCTACACTAGGGGAAGTATTTCTTACGGGCGACTTCAATGCCCACACACAGAGCAGACAGTGTGAGGTGTATGACTATGATGACATGGAGATCCTCCACCCTGTGGATCCAGAGGAGATAGGGGCTAGTCGGGCATCAGAGGACAGTGGACCAGACAGAGGACATTATGGGGACCACTTACTAGAGTTGGGAGCCAGGCATCGTCTCGTTATTTATAATGGGATGCTACAGTGGCCGGGATCAGGAGGGCTGACATGCTTCCCACATGGGGGTCATACACGGACCGGAGGCACGGTGGTAGACTACATTATGGGGTCTTTGGAGGCATCACAGCTTGTCACCTCATTCTCCATTCCACCTTGTCCTATTGGGGTAGATCATACATACTTGGCATTTTCACTAGCCGGATCACCAGTATCACCAGCCCCCCCACATATCGACGCCACACACTACCATCTACTTCACACATGACATGGCAGACATATACACTGGCAGAGTAGAGGATGGGCTCCTACTCATGGATCCCTTGGCACCTATGGATACCATTACAGCCCAGCTGGCATCACTCCTACACACGGCTGCATTACAGAGCTTCCCACATCGTGTACACTCAGGAGAGCCTGCGAGATCTGGGACTATGCCCCAGAATAGATGGTATGATGACGAGTGCAGAGCCCTATACTCACGGCTCCACATACAGAGAGCCTTGGGAGCCATCACAGAGTAGGAGTCGAGGAGAGAGATGAGGAGACTTACTCGCCGCAAAAGGCGGGCCTTCGCAGAGATACAGGAGCTAGAGATCTTTCATTTCGTCATGAGTAGAGATAGCCCTGTCTCATGGCGGCACTTCAGAGAGCCTTGGACACCGACACCTATTGCAGACCCACAGACATGGCACACATATGCAGAGGGCCTATACCACGCCCCACAGCAGCCACCTATACCTCAGCCACAGGAGCCTTGACCTACCACAGCTAGCTTCTTTATCCACTCGATGGTACAGGAAGCTATCTGCCGCCTACAGCATGGACGGGCCACTGACCATACGGGCCTGCAGGGTGAGCATCTCATATATACAGTAGATTCTTTGGCTCCTTTTCTTGCACACCTGTTTAACAGGGCACTAGCAGAGGGTTTGCCTGCGAAGTGGATGATGCACACCATTGTGCCGATTCACAAAACAGGGGATATGCTCGATCCGAGCAACTATAGGACGGTTATGGTTGGCCATGTGCTGGCCAAACTCTATGGTGCAGTGTTGGAGCAAGAGCTTAGCTTATATGCTGAGCGAGCAGGTTTACGCTCATCAGGGCAGGCAGGCTTCAGGAGAGCTTTCTCTACCACTGACCATGTATTCACTTTGAGATGTATGATTGATCAGGCCAGAGTGAGGAAGAGAAAGCTCTATTACTGCTTTGTGGATTTCCGCAAAGGCATTTGACACAGTACCACGAGAGAGGCTCTTTCAGCGCCTGCAGTCTCTTGGCATACCAGCAATTATGACATGGGGCATCTATGCATTATATGAGCAGGTTTTTGGGCGAGTCAGATGTCCAGGAGGTATGTCCGAGACTATTGCTAGCACCATTGGTGTGAAGCAAGGATGCCCACTTTGCCCCACGCTATTTGGGTTATACATTGATGAGGTGGCTGACTTCATTACACGGGGAGGCGGAGATGGGGTTGATTTAGCAGGTACCTCAGTACATATTATGCTTTATGCTGACGATATTGTATTAGTGTCTGAGTCTCCAGGTGGTCTACAGCAGCATCTACATGCACTCGATGATTTTTGCACACAGAGGGGTCTTACTGTGAACCTTGGGAAAACCAAGGTTATGGTCTTTCATACATCGAGACAGGGCAGGAGTCGGCTGACATTCACTCTCGCAGGACGCCAGGTGGAGGTGGTGACATCATACGTGTACCTAGGGGTTACCTTCTCTGCAGAGCAGCCACACGCTTCACCATGGGTTCAGCAGCCAGAGCTAGATTGACACGGGGATATGCAGCATTGGCTATGCTAGAGAGACAGTGCCACCAGGCGCATTTTCAGGAGCCTCGGACGAAGGGGTGGCAATTTGACACATTAGTCACACTGGCATTGATGTATGGAGCAGCGGTATGGGCGCCAGGCCTTGCTACCCATTGGTGGACACAGATAAAGAGACCACAGGCCCTCATGATGGCACGCATGATACGCAGCAAACCGTCAGTACCTCATGACATTATCCGAGCAGAGTTTGCTGCGCCCCCTATGATGGTAGAGGCCATATTCCAGACTATATGCCTGCTAGACAGATTCAGAGAGATGCCACAGGACAGATTGTCATACAGAGCTTTTGAGGCATCTAGACAGGTGGCTGAGGTAGGAGACAGAGGATCATGGTATGCACAGGTCACACATTGGTTCTCACAGCATGGCCTAGACATGGATCATCTACCACCATTCTAGTATGACAGGGATGCACCACATATCCGTCTCTCTCAGAGTGAGAGGAACAGAGTATTGAGACAGGATCTATGGCAGCTCTATACACGAGAGACATGGATATCGCCTACATAGCCTCTTCCACCGAAGATGCTATACTACAGAGATCACTTCATGAGTATCACTGATGATGGATTTATAGAGAGACCTAGATACATGGAGGGCTTTTTACCACACGGCTCCCGAGTGGCTATTGGTCAGCTTAGAGTTTCATCACACCGATTGGAGATTGAGACTGGCAGAGCAGCACGGATCCCCCGAGAGGAGAGGGTATGCAGATTGTGCAGAGAGGAGGTGGAGAGTGAGGAGCATTATGTATGCAGATGCAGAGCATATACAGCCATCAGAGAGAGATATCCCATTTTATTCAGAGAGCCACATTCCCTACGCTAGATCTTTGAGGCAGCAGACCAGCGCATACTGGGGAGATTCATTCTAGACATACAGCGCCACAGAGAGACATCATTACAGGCTCAGACAGCTCTAGAGGGGGGACGACAGACACAGATTACTACATTTTTTCAGAGATCCATCCCACTCCCAGCCCCTACACAGCAGGGAATTACTCTCCGGAGAGCAGAGACACTCAGAGCCCGCAGGAGACAGAGGACACCTGGCTTTTGGACACCACGCCTATACCAGAGAGAGATGACAGAGATCAGAGCTCAGTTTCACAGAGGGTGCGGAGCGACTGGCTCGCTTCAGAGCACACCCAGGCATATTCTTCAGGGAGCTTTGGACACCCCCTTCATTGATGTATACCATTTTATACCCCCAGTATGGTACAGGATGGAGCTAGCTAGGTTGCATATCATGATTGTATACTCCATGCATATAGCTTTGCATTCTCCTAGTAGTAGAGCTCCATCCCCTTTACCACTCATTGTACTTATTGCACACCCAGATTCAGCTTTTTAGTTCAGTACTTTTTCATTTTGTTGGGATGACAGAGGATACCCCATACAGGTACACCGATTTGTCTCATAGGCCGAGTTCGGTCTTTTGGAAGACGTTAATAAAATCTTTCTTTCTCTTCCGACGTGCTGAAACGGAACCGGACTCTCTCTCTCTCTCTCTCTCTCTCTCTCTCTCTCTCTCTGCCAGTGTGTTGAAACGGAACCCAACTCTCTCTCTCTCTCCTTGTTGACGTGCTGAAACGGAATCCAACTCGATGGACTGAAACAGGGCTTTGTTGTCTTTCCTCCTTTCCTGACTAATACAACAAGTACCAGCCCGTACCAGCCCTTGTGCAACATGTTTAATGCTTCGTATAGCTAGTACCTGCCCCAAACCAGTCTACACCTGATTTCGAATCAGCAAGTTGGCTGAACTGTTTATCTACACGTGGAAATGGCAATGGGTCATTCATACAATAAAAAAAAACTAGGTTTTTCTCCTCTCATGTCTAGAAAGAATTCTATTTTGCAGAGTTTCTTTTGCAAATGTTTCTTTTTTCTCTCTCTCTCTCTCTCTCTCTCTCTCTCTCTCTCTCTCGGATTCTTTGAGATCCTATTTTCCCTATGTTTGCCTTACCGTGCTCTCAAGTTTTGAGAGCCAGTGAAGGTCAGTGGGCCTGGGAATTTGGGAGCAAAGCTTTCATTTGGAGTACCAAGTTTTCCTCCCTCCGCGGTGAATCACCTTGCCAGGTGTTAGTACGGGCGTGCTTGTTGGTGCACGGTCCCAGAAGACCAATGTAGTGCGGGTGCCGAGCCTAGTGAAGGTGGGAGACTGCATGTGACACGGTCTTCATAAACAAATGGTTTCATCACCGACAACATCTATGGTATTTGATTCATTTGTATTCAGTCCATGTATGGAGGAATCTCCTCATAAGCCCGTGAAACTTGTAATCATCAAATACTCCAAGAAACACAATTTTTTTGGGGGGGGGGGGGTCGGTCCTTTCCGGCCCCAGTGGTGGTGTCAAGTTGTGTTTTGTTATTTTCAGATTTGTGGATGATTATGCTGTACATTAATTGTCAAGGTTAAGTGATCTGAGCTTGTGCACTTGTTTTCCAGATGTGGTTGGTCTCCCGTGGGGAGCAATTGCAAATGCCTTGTATTCTGACATGGTTTGTGGCATGCGAACAGGTGGTAAGTATTCATTTAACCCTTGTTTATTATTGCAAAGGTTTTATAACCTTAGCAGTTCACATTTATTAAAGTTGGGCACCGGCCACTGGCTCAGTGCCCGGGGCCCAACCAAAGTCAAAAGTGTGGCCAGCCCAAACGTTGGGCACCCACACAGAGCCTCATAAGTGTGTGGACACTAGAAGGAGGTGCCCACCACTAAATACAGTGGACTGTGCCACATGGCCCAAGGGGATTGGACCCCTCCACTCCTCTCCCTCAATCTTCTCCTGCAAGCTGGCGCCCATTCCTTTTTTCCCCCTTCTAGACTGAAAGTTGACTGCCTCTTCGCTTTCTGGTTTTGACTGCTGGTTGGCTGCTCCATTGTGGACGCGTGCTGTACCTGACTGTACCTGCAGACCTGTACCCGCCTTTGCACCTGCTGTACCTGCTGAAACCCTAATCATACCTACTCGACTGTACCTGAAGTGCTGTACTTATTGTTCCCGATTGTACTTACAGTACTCAACTGTACCTGCAATATCCTACTGCACCTGCAGTGCTGTACTTGCCTCTGTATTTACTGTACCTTAAGCACCTTCTGTACCTGCTGTACTTTCTGTACCAGCAGTACCGGCTGTACCTGCTGTGAGCACCTGCTGTACCTTCTGAAACCCTAACTGTACCAGCTGTACTTGCTGAAAATCAGAAATGTACTCACGGTTGTACTTGCTGAAACCCTAATAGTACTAGCTTGTGTACTAGAACTTCTACCAGTACTTGTTCGTGTACTTGCAGAGTGTGAGCACCTGTTTGTGTGCCTTACACTTGGGAGGACTAAGCCCACTCCTTTGCGAGTTGTGCGAGCCAGGTTCTTGTACGAGAGCGCCTGTTCGTGCGTGGTCTCGGAACGACAATTATGTGTTCACACAACTCCAAGTGTATGAGGAGTCAGGGCTGGTTATATTGACTCATTCGATGAGTCCGGCTTCGACATTCTTCACCAGCAAATACTTGTTTGGGTAATATGTCTTCATATTATCCATTGCATGGATTATTTGGCTAGCAAGCCCTTGGAACTTTGTACACAAATAAAATACTCCAATAATATACTTCAGTATTGAGGGGGGGTCAGCCCGTTCGCGGCCCCAATGGTGGTGTATTGTGCAGTGCCTCTCTTTTGCAGATTGTCTTGAGCAATGATGTATCTTTTAGTGATTATGTGTATTGTGGCTAGTTCATTTTAGTGTTGATGAGCGTATTGTTCACGAGACGATGCTCAAGGACGTTCACACTTAGGCGGTGTAGTTTCAGTTGCCTTCACCTCCAGCAGGGGGTCCCTGGCTTACTACATACACAGCACAAGTTTTCCCAAGTCTTCATTATTTGCAGCTTCTGCTTAGTGCCCGACTCTTGAAGTACATGCATTCAACCAGGCTTCTTCAAACACACATCTCATGTGTGATCAACCCATATACCTTGTTGCTTTCATCATAAAAAAATTTCACAAAATACAGCACAAACAACAACCAAAACAATGTGGCACTTTGATGTTCAAGAAACCCACCATTCATCATCATATGGGTATCACACACTTTAGGTGTGCAAATTGGGATTTATGGTTTACATCGAAATGAAAACCCCCTCTGCTCCTCCTTTATTGTTAACAACGAGTCCCAATGCTTTCAGTTCCAGTTGAACTTTCTCCTTATACAGGATGGTCTATAACAACATTGCCAACTTGCAACCTACCCTTTCAAGTTCACAGTATGTCTCTGCCTCACCCACTGTTGATGGTTCTCACTAGGGTCCAAAGGCGTCAACAACCACAACCCTCGGAGCCTCAACTTGCAGAGTCTTCATCTCAGCCTACTACTACGAAGGACCAAACCCACCAGCTTGGCAATCTAGCTCTAGCAGATTGGCAGTAGCAGTCTCAACAACAACTTCAAGAATCCATGGCCACATTGGCTTCTCAGATCCAACAATTGCAGACGGATTGCCATTCTCATACCAGTTCTGTACCAGTAGATGACATTACAACATCAATGCCAAACAATGAAGACAACATTCCCCCCCTGAGGTGGAAGGTGATGATCTTAAGACTTTTTATCGTCTTTTGCAAGCTAGTAAAACAAAGAAATTGGAAGTTAAATCCCCTGAGTGCTATGGAGGATAACGCAATAAGCATACACTTGAACAATGGCTTTACAAACTTTGCATGTATTTTGACTCGATGGTCCTTACCAATTCCAAGAAGATTACATTTTTCGCGTCCTTACTTAAGGATACTGCCTTACTTTTTTGGCAACGGCGACAGCATGTTGGAAAAACGATTATGAGGTGGGAAAAATTTGAGCAGGTCATTCGTAAGCAGTTCATTCTTGCCAAAACTCGTTTATGCCACTTAGACCAAATTGGTTCTTTGGCTTCTTATATCTCGTAGTTCACTAATCTGATACTAGAGATTGATTCTTTGTCCCCAGCGGACGAGCTTCATGCCTTCATTGAAGGTTTAAACCCCACACTTTGTACCGATGTGCAAAAGTACAACCTTGTTGACCTACTGCCATTCATTATGTCGAGCGTGTAGCGGATCTGAATCCGAATTCTCAAACATCAACCTCTCAAGGTTATTATGGCAATGTTTCACGTGTGGCTCGTGAAGGTTACCAACAATCCTTATCGGACAACTTTCAATTTTGACCCAACTCCCCTTGGAAACATTCGCAGAGCAACCTCACCGACAAGAAGGATCGTCTTTTAATCATTCCCAGCGTTAGCAGTTCCTTCAATCACTTGCATCTGATTGTGGATGGGACTCTGGACGTGACCAATCTCGCACTCCTCGTCCTGCAATAGCTTCGTCTTCTTGTGAACAACAAAAGACATGATTGTGCACAATTTGTAATGGCAAGCATAGATGGTTTGAATGCCCTAAACAACCTAATGCTCCTTAAAACCATAACGTGGAATCTTCAACTTTAGAAGACTGTTTCGATAAGGAAAACATGTAGCATCTCATGCACTTCATGTCAGTCCTAACCTTGACACATATATGGCAAACTTTATTGAGTCAACATCGAGGATTCTTCCAGCATGACTTCAGAAGAACAACAAGATGATATTGAATAATCCTTGGATTCTTTATCTCAAGATGATGAGTCACTAACGATGGACTTCTTTGAAGACACTAAGATTACAAAAATGGATATAACACTTGTTTCAACCTTACCCACATGAGATGACACAGTTGACATCAAGCAAGAGGATAAAGTTTTCAATACTGCAGAGAATTTCAAGCATTCTTCTAACAACTTGGGTGAGTACTTTACTACTGTGAAGTGGAACACTTCAACAGATACTATTCAACTATCATCGAGAGAATTCATGGTTGAACCTTCAGATTCTTCTACATCCCAACATAGCCAAGTCAACTTCAAGCCCAACATTTGGAAGCAGAGAAAGAAGAAGACATTAAAGAATGATGCTACAACTTGGGATTTAGCATTTAAAGTACGACAACAAGACAATAGAGGAAACTTCTTCAACATTTCTCATTGCAAGCTTCATCACAAGCATAAATGGCCTAATGATGAAGATCTTCAGCAACATCAGAAGTCTCTTATTTAGCCGGAGTCTTATTTTATGTAACATGCAGCGGAAGTATTCATAATTTGAGGATCTTGTCACACAAATGCTCACACCGTCTTCTGTATCCTGAGTTTCACGAGTTTAGCAATCCACTTTAAGACTTCAAACTTTAAGAGATTTGAGAGAGAGAGAGAGATAGAAACTATACACCGTATGGGGTCCCACTGAAGGGCCCCCTATCCCGTTACCGGAATAGTATTTGCTGTATTACTTTGAAGAGACTGACGGTGGACTGACGATAAGCCAAACGCAAGATCTCTGAGGACCAAGAGTTGGGCTGAACTCTACACGGTTGTAGAAGTACCAATGATGAACAATCTCGAGCGTATGCACTCTTCCCAATGGATGTAGGAAGGCTGCAAATCTGATGTTGAGAGAAGGGGCTGATTGGGACTGTTCTAGACTATGTATGAATGTTGAGTTTTACCTTCACCAAGTGGTTGTAGCAAAACGATGCATATGAGGATGCTGAAAACTGTATGAATGCTGAAAACACAAGGGGTACTGCAGGCTGAATGCTGTAGATGCTTCGTTTTATTGAAGGGAGGCTGAATTGGTCAAGAGTTGATGCTCCTATATGCTGATGAGAAAAATGCTGAAGGATGAGGTGCTAAATTCTGCAATCGCTTATGCTCCTTGTGTTGAAGGCCCCAAGCATTGAGGTCTTCAAGGCTGATTATGATATGAATGAACGGAATGATGCAAAGCTCAACTATTTATATGATCTCTAGATGCTGGTCGGTTGGTTGAAGGACTGGCCGACTGCATGTGTCTTGGCAAAAATATATAAATGATGTAAAAATGCCCAATAAATGCTGTAAATTATGGGAACAATACTAGATAAATTTTGATGAATGCTAAATGGTATTTGAAGGCTTCTGCCATGGTCTAAATGCAATGGATGAATGCTATGCATTATGTAGAGTGCTTTCTAATGCAAACCCTAAGGATTCTACTGACTCTACATGCATGAATGCATCTCTTCAAGTGGGTTAAGGGACTTGGACTGACTGACTGACTGAGTGACTGTCTAAGGCTGAGAATGATTTACGTAGCTCGTGCCTGACTTATCCTGGACTAAGGATTACAATGGGGTCACGGCGTACGACAATTATCATCCTAAAAGATACTAATAATGTACAATGTTGCACCGATGATTTTGAGTCATCTTGTCACCATGCACTATAGTGCAAAGTACATGTGACATTTTAAGTGGGAGGGAATGTCACGACTGTGACTTTATCTCTCTAACTACTCTTGATTATGCTTAATTACTCTTAATCATTGAAAGGACACCACTGAAAGGTCACACCTTGTCACACGGGTCATCACGAAAGGACATGTCTATTCCAAGGGACATATCTATTGATCGAAGGACACATCTCTACGTCCAAAGGATATAACTATTCATTCAAGAGTCACACCCTTTCATCACGGATGTGCCTCTTCATTTGTACCTTTGCAGGTCCTATTTAACAAGGCCTTGTGTCTCAATGCAAACAACATAGCTTTTCGCTCTTTGCCTCATGTTTACTCAAGTATTTAAGCATTAAGATATTATAATCATGTTTAATTAAGCTAAAAGCTTAACAAAATGGACCTAGGTGTAATGTGAGATGGGAGGTGCTGGCGGAGGGACGGGTGGTGTGTAGGTAAGAGTGAAAGAGAGGTAGGCATGGTCAGCTTCAAAGGGAGGGTGGCGGGATGGAGAAGTTGGGGAGAAGGTGTGCCAAAGCCGGAGACCCCATCTGGTAGTTTATGGTGCCGACAGACTCCAGTACCTCTTGAACGAGGGAAGGAGGTGAGGCCATCGGGACATCCCATTATAGCTAACAAGACCATGTGCAGCTCCCAGCTCTAAGAAATGTCTCCCATACACCGTGACCTCCTCACAGTTCTGTGATGATCTTTGTAGCCTTGTGCCAATGATGTCCAGCTCTTGTAGTCTGATAGGGTCATCTAGATCAAGTAGTGGGACCTGTTGACTCCCCGTCCTGGCGTTGAAGTGCTCGAGCAGGAGGACTGACCCCCCTCCCCCCAAGTTGTGAGAACTCCATAATATCCCATATAGTGGTAAGTACGGTGACTGGCCATGCTGTGCAGTGTAAGGGGAGTGACTCGGTGCAAAATAAAACATAGCAATGTGGATGACTCTGTCACCGTGAAGCTGTAGCCGCACCCGAAGATACTGTGCATCCTCGTCCTTCCGGATGATGCTGAGAATCTGCCGGAGATGGGATATAAAAAGGATAGCTACCCTTGCTGAGCCACATATTCCTCCTAATGTGTGGGTCTCGCCTCGGAAAACCGACTCCCACTCATACCTGACTATGTATGGTAAACCCCTCTCAACGCTCTGATGAGTCTCTGTATAGAAAATGACATCCTTGCCTGTGAGGATCTCGGCCAAACCTCTTGGATTTGACCATAGGGTGCCATTGGAGTTCCATAGTGCTAACCTCAGGTCTCATAGACCCCATCGTCCCTATTTGGGACAACACTCAGTGATAATGACCCTGCCATCTCTGTAGATAGCAGCCCACTTGCCCGCTTTACGGGCCTCATGAACTGTCACCATTGCCTCACGCCGGTGTGCCACTCGTGCTGGCGTGAGATCATCCCCCATGTACAATTGTGCGCCCTTGAGGGCAGCCCATCTGTCTAGGAAAGCCTGTCTGTTGGTGGCATCGGGGGAATTTGATGATGAGGGGCCGCTCTCGTGTCATATCCTTGCCTGTCCTCCATGCATCTGCAAGGGGGGGGGGGTGGTGGGCGATCCCATCCACTCCTATCATCTGGCAAAGCGTCATGCACATGTGCCTTGGGAGAAGCCCCCACCTGTAGCCCCCGCACTCGCACATGGAGGGCCCTATCCTCCTTGTGTTTCTCCCCCTCGAGAGTCTCATGTATGATGCTTTGTGGGGCTTTGTGCTTCTTCACCACCTCCACCCAATCTTTCTTGGTGGTTTGCAGTTCTTCCTTGCAACTTATCAGTCGCTGCTCCAAGTCCGTCTGTCAGACCCTCCAGAATATTCAGTTCCCCTTCCTCCATTGTATGGTCCTTTACAATAGCCTTTAGGGCTTCCATTTCTGCCCGGAGTTCCCCTATCACTGGGGCATTGCCTATTGTTGCGTCTGGGTCTCTTTCAACATCCGAATCTCCTCCTCCTATTGATTCACCTTTGCTGTCAATTCTTCAATCTTGTTATTCTTGTCCTGTATCTCCTTGCGGAGGCCTTCGAACTGTTTTTCATGTTGATTCAAGACCCTGTCCCGCACCTTCTTCTGCTCGCCCAGCGCCTTCTTGGTGTTGTCCTCCACATTCTTATGTATGCCTCCAGCTCCTGTAGGTTCATTTTGGCTATTTCCCCCTAGTTGCTGCCTTGAGGGCTTGAGCAAGGTGGGTGAGATAAGGGGTGCAGGGTGGGTGTGTGCAGCAAGCATGCCAGTGCGTAGCAAACATGCGTAGTACAGCAGGTGCGCACAACAGTGCAGCAAACAGGCACAACAAATGGCAGGCAGTGCAGCGCGAATAAGGCGGGGGTGCAAGTAGTGTATGCAGCAAGGCAGCCACTAGTAGCACTTGGTGCGAAGGGGGGGTTCACGGAGAGAGAGAGAGAGAGAGAGAGAGAGAGAGAGAGAGAGAGAGAGAGATGAAATGTTATATTAACGTCTTCAAAAGGCCAAAGTGACCTATGAGACCAAAGTTACAACCATGTGACATCTGATACACTGTCTGGAGAAGTAAAGAAAGAACTGAAGGTAAGTATCTAGCCCTACAATACATCAGTAGGGAGCATCCGGAAGCAGCAACTAGGGAGAGTGGGAAGCTAATGCTACTAGTCAAAATGGGGTACATGGATACATGAATACATGAATATGGGGGAGTACAAAAGTGACAGTGAGTACAACAGTATATGGCTGGAGTGGTAACCATCCTAGGAGCTCTAGCATGGGTCTCTGCCAGATGGCCTGGATATCTGCCATAGTGAGATGCCTGGTCAGACGAGCCCGATGCCTCGCAATGATGCTCTGAATCCTCCGGTGTAGGCACCGTCTTCGATGTGAGGATCCGCGAACCCTCGGGCGTCTGGATCTGCCCAACTGGATAGCTCTCTCAACTAGAGTCCCACGGGGTGCTTGCTGCTAGGCTGTCGGCTGTGTGTCCTCCCGGGTAGTCCCTCTAAAGAAGTCACTAATCTGTCTCTGTGTGGACTCCCTGCCAGTCGGGCGTCTGCTCCTGATAATGGACTCTCTGTTTGAAAAGGCAATGATAGCGCCCTCGAATCTCATAATATGCTGTGTAGCAACAGATGTAGTGCTCCTCCGTCTTTGGCTCTATCCAACAAATTTGACAAATCCTGTCCCTTGGAGGTATGCCTCTAAATCTGCCTGTCTCTATCTCTAACTGATGTGAAGAGAGAGAGAGAGAGAGAGAGAGAGAGAGAGAGAGAGAGACGTCTACAAAAGACTTGAAGGGCATACGAGACCATGAGTAGTACAATGATACCTTTCTCTTGGAGTGCTGGTATGGAAGAAGTCAGTGAGAGCTCTCTGTGCTAGTCCTCGCGCAAGTACAACTGATCTGGATCCCACTAAGGACTCCCTATGTCTACGGAGCTCTAGAAGAAAAAGTCCCAGGCATCTCTGATCCGGGAAGTCCATGATCGTGGAAAGTGGTCCGAACCCATCTTGGAAGAGGCAGTGGAACCTCCCCCGAATCTCATAGTATACTGGGCACCGGCATATGTAATGATCCTCTGTCTCAAGCTCTGTGTGATAGAGTTGGCATATCTTGTTCTTTGGTGCGGCCGCCCTGGGCCCATATCTGGCAGTCTCCACTCTCAGGTGGGCTGAGGTTTGGATTTGGCCGATCGCACATCACACCCCAATAGATAGATATATATATAGAGAGAGAGTGTCTCCATTTGGTCCATCTCTATTTTTGGAGCCACTTCTATGGGACTCACTCCATAGAGCGGCGAGATTTGTACCATGTTCACATGTGGCCAGGCCAATGTCCCATGTGGAAGGGTCAGTCATCTTGTGTAACATGGATGGGAACCAGTTTTGTGCCACCCGTGTGTGACCAATATTGTGCCATATGGGCGGGAGCCTGTTTGCTGCTACCCGTGTATGACCAGGATTTCGTCTTACCCATGGGACTGTCACTCCATGGTAGGACTGATATTTGTGTTGAGCTTTGTCTATGGGATTGTCACTCCATAGGAAGGCCCGTGCCAGGATTTGTGTTTTGCCTATGGGACTGTCACTCCATAGGAAGACCAGGACTTTACATTTCTGTTGTGTCAGTTTTGTGCCCGACAAGAAATCTTTGTACAAGTTTCATGAAAGGGAGATTTTGTCCATTACATGTGCACATGCATTCATGTTTGCAGCACAAACTTGTTTTTGTGTGTTCGCTTGGTATGACGTGCTAGTACACTGGACGGGGCGCCCCCTGGGTGTGCTGTCTGCTGATGAGTTGGTGTGGCGTGTGAACAGGTGGTAAGTATTACCCTTTTTGGCCTTTTCAAATGTAAAATCCTTAAAGTAATGTAAACCTTAATGTTTAAAAGGTTGGGTGTTCACACATATTTAAAACATTGGCTGGACACTTTTTAGTGTGGGTGCCCAAGAGTTAACCTTTGATTAAGGTTTAATAATATTTAAAACATGTATTGCATGGGAAACATTTCCTCTGCACACGTGGGTGGTATGGAGTGGTTGATGGAAAAAGTAGGCGACTACCACCCGCTTGTGTTTCTTGGTGCCCGCCTCCAATCCGCCTTGCAGTTGTTGTTCTGTACCCGCCTGCTGCAACAATACCCCCCTCTAGCTCTAGCCCGCGCCTGTTGCCCTTGGTACCCGCCGTTGTGCTGCCCATTGTACCTGCCCTCTCACACCCACCTGGCTGCCAATTTTATACCCGCTTGTGTGCTGCCAATTTTATACCTGCCCGTGTGCTGCCTTCATACCCGATTGTTGCTACTACCTTGTATGTGCCTACAACACCTGTGTGCTGCTGCAGCCTTTGTACCCGCCTACAGTACTGGCTATTGCTGCCCTTGAACCTGTTGTCGGCTACTCCATCAACACCTGCTTGGTTGCGGCATCAGAACTTGCTCTGGTTGCTGACTTGTACCTGACTTCTGTACCTGCTGGCTGCCCGCTTGTACCTGCTGTTTGCACCAATTAAGAGTACATTAAAAGGGGATGGTCTTCTCTCCTGAGACCTGAATTTAAATCTTTGTCAGGTACTTGTTTCTATATTTTTTTCAAATTTAGATAAAATTAAAATTAAATGTTGTTTTTACAAGTTTTGTGT
This sequence comes from Cibotium barometz, assembly GCF_041138505.1. Classification (NCBI taxonomy): domain Eukaryota; kingdom Viridiplantae; phylum Streptophyta; class Polypodiopsida; order Cyatheales; family Cibotiaceae; genus Cibotium; species Cibotium barometz. Next base: position 26,270,976 of record NC_141088.1, on the reverse strand, counting down.
AGGCAAGCATCACCCCAGTTGCCTTCACCATGGAAGGCCACTGGGATGGTGATTTTTCTCGTGATTACCTTGACCCTGCCATCACATTTAGAGGAGCCAGTGAGGGTCTTTGGGGTATGAGGAAAAACTGGGAGCAAAGCTTATTGTGGAGTACCATGTATCACTCCCTTTGCGGTGCTTCACCTTGCCAGGCGTTAGTACGGGCATACTTCTTGGTGCACGGTCCTCCCTACCCGAACATCCCATGAGACCACTAATAAAGGTGGGGGATAAGAGGAGACCAGGGGGCTTTTTGTCTTATATAGAGGGGTTAAGTTGACTCCAATCCTCTATGTGGGATAATAGATTGCCACATGGCAGCATGAGAAGCGGAGGGCAAGAATCCATTCCAACACCCCCTTGGATGTAAGCCTGAAGCCGAGCAGAAGGAGCCGACGAGGCTCTGATACCATGAAAGAACGTGGAGTGTGGAGGACCAAGGGAACGGAGGCGCAACACGCGGAAGACGGCCATCAACCGGCGAGGTCCCCCCCACCTGAACATCCCATGGGACCACGAATAAAGGTGGGGGATAAGGGGAGACCAAGGGGCATTTTTCCCTATATATATGGGCATAGTAGTTGTCATGCGCATGATCAATGCCATGTATCTTCTCAGGGCTAATCCAGAAGGGGGCAGCCAGTAAAAGATCAGTAGAACTAGGAGTTTGGAGCATTTGGTGTAGCAGAGGCCAGTGTGGACCTGTAGCAGGGGCATGGAAGGATAAGGTTGAGTTGTTGGCTGCTTGCAAAGGTGGGCGGTTGGACCAGTTCAGAGGCGGCTGGACCAGATCAGAAGCGGCTGGTCCAGATATGACACAAACGCAGGTTTTGTATGGATTATGCCCACGACTGCTGGCCGACCAGCAGTCCGCTAGTTCCACAATGATTCCAAGGTCTATAAATAGGCACACATGCTTATTGTATAGGCCATTCAATCCCCTAGGGATTGGGTCAGTAGGAGTCCCATAGGGGGATAGAATTTTGGGTGTTATCACCTTTTCTTCAAGGCAGCCTAGGGCTGTTGACAAGTACCTTTTTATACTATAGTAATATATTGAATTTTCTAGCATCTCTCTCTCTCTCTCTCTCTCTCTCTCTCTCTCTCTCTCTCTCTCTACTCTCTCCCTATATCTGCGTTTTGCATCAGATGGTTTCCAGGAGTGTTTAGGGCTGAAAGAAGACTCCCAGAGCTTCCGCGTGTTACATTGGTATCAGAGCATCAGGCTCAGCAAAGCTAAACACTAAATCAGTTCCATTTGATGGTGTACAGGTCCAAGGTACAGGAAAGTACACGGATACGAAGCCCAAGGCAAGGAACAGAGAATCGGGAAGAGCTCCCAGGAGGTTTGTTGGTGGTGTTCCACAAAGCCAGAGGGGATGGCAGTCCTGTGAGCCAGATAGGTTCTCGGGCAACGGTCCCAGGGGAGGATTACCCTCCAAGGGTGATGTGAGAGTGCCAGACTCATTTCTCAGGAATGAAGACCAAGACAGTGTTCAGGGTCAAGGCAGGAATGGATTGTGGACTAGATGGAAACAGATGCATAGATCTTCGTCTGAGACAGAGTGGTTTGGAGAACAGGCCGGGCTTTCAGAGAAAAGGGTTGCCAGGGATGGATGGATGACAGAGGGACTTCGGGACAAGATTTGGCATGATGACAGTCATCCAAGAGCAGGTTGGAATCCCGTCATCAAGTTTAGGAGAGGGGGATGTCATGTGCATGATCAATGCCATGTACCTTCTCAGGGCTAATCCAGAAGGGGGCAACCAGTAAAAGATCTGTAGAACTAGGAGTTTGGAGCATTTGGTGAAGCAGAGGCCAGTGTGGACCTGTATAGCAGGGGCATGGAAGGAGTTCAGAGGCGGCTGGACCAGATCAGAAGCGGTTGGTCCAGATCTGACACAAACGCAGGTTTTGTATGGATTATGCCCACGAATGTTGGCTGTCTAGCAGTCGGCCAGTTCTACAATGATTCCAAGGTCTATAAATAGGCACACATGCTCATTGTATAGGCCATTCAATCCCCTAGGGATTGGGTCAGTAGGAGTCCCATAGGGGGACAGAATTTTGGGTGTTATCACCTTTTCTTCAAGACAGCCTAGGGCTGCAGACAACTATAGTAATATACTGAATTTCCAGCATCTCTCTCTCTCTCCTCTCTCTCTCTCTCTCTCTCTCTCTCTATATCAGCGTTTTGCATCAGATGGTTTCCAGGAGTGTTTAGGGCTGAAAGAAGACTCCCAGAGCTTTTGTGTTGTTAGAGTTGTTTCTCGTACCGGTACGAACCCATTTGTACCGTAGGGTATCGTACGGTACGATCCCCCCCCCCAAACCTTGAGAAAAAAATTCCAAATGTTAAAAAAAATATAGAAAATCCTGCTTAACGAAGATCCCAAATGCTCGCTGTCCACTCAGTATTCTATATGGGGTTGCTGAGAGACCTAAAAATTCTGGCAAGGTAGACTGGTAGTGTACACTTGATTGGTAGGATGAGAGAATCTTGCTACATCACTTGGAGATCCCTGGTATAGGTAGGTTAGACAATGAGATCCTCAAGTTATGTACGAGGGAGAAGATTTGGACATGGCCATTTTGATCTAGAGAGGAGTTCCTAAACCTATCACCCTAGATGCACTGCTCGTATTTGTGCAAGGACGGTCCCTTAGTCATAAACGCTACATTGGGAGCCCTTTTGGTATTGCATTACCCATGCAGGTTCTTTTTTGGAGACAATTGGGAGATCCAACTAGGAGAGACACATGTCCATGTTCTGGTTCCTCAAGCACTGTAGACTCCCCCCCCCCCCCCCCCCCCCCCCCCAACCTTCCCTCACATTTGAGCTTGAAGCTCCATAGTTTGTTTTGTAAGTGTTAAAAAAAAAAACCGTATTTTATCGTACGGTATCCGAAAAATTCATATCGTACCAAAAATTCCCGTACAGTATGGTATCGTACGCTATCGTATTTTCGTACTGTGACAACTATGTAGAGGGGTTAAGTTGATCCAACCCACTATGTGGGATAATAGACTGCCACATGGCAGCGTGAGAAGCAGAGGGCAAGAATCCATTCCAACAGCTATGGGGTGATTTGTGAAACTTTGTCAGTTGTTGTTTTTGTAACTATTTTTCTCTTCACTATTTGTATTTGAATTTGAATGGTGATTGATCTTTTTTGCAATGATGAAGCATGATTAATGAATGTTTTGCATATTTAAGGCTTATTTTTACATCTCCTATCGGGAAACATTTCGTAAAGGTTTGAAACTTATGAAATGACATGTACAAGTAACTCTTGGCAACTATACTTGGAAGACTTCTCATTTGCTTGCTTTTGTATGGAGTCTCTTTTCTTGCATTGATTTGGGTACACAATTATTTGTCATTCAGAACAAAATATTTACCCAACTGGTTAACTCAAGAGTAGACTTCTAGAGCTTCTTAGATCGATTTGAAGTGTCCGTATTAGAGTATTAGAGAGAAAAAACTCGGTATGTGTGGCAATTCAAACAGCCTTGCTTTTGGTGTGCAGCATAATTGAGGAACTTGTACCTTCTAGTGATGAGCTCTGCAAGTGGCTGTTATATTCTCTCAGAAGTAGTTCTTCTGGAAGTGATGCCGTTTGTTTGGGAGGATTGCTGAATCTAATGCGTTCAAATATTGTTCTTCCAGTTTTGAATCTTGACAGATGTTGGACTGGGTCTCATACTGCCATACTACCTTGGACTCGCTTCCTACTGTCTCTTATGATGCTTACACCCTGATTGACGGAAGAAAGTGGCAGAAATGCTGACAAATGTCTTCAGACTGGTATGGTACAGCTTCAACAACTTTTTTGGTCACGCTGTCCCCTTCTTCGTCCTTCCCAAAAAAAGAATCCACCCTCCCCTCAAATGAGATGCTTCCATTTGTAAAAGGAAAGTGCATCTAAGAATTAGATAACAACCTTTCATGAGTTTAACGTCTAGAAAAAGGAAGGGTAGGGCTCCGGCCACTCTGTGAGGGAGGCTACTTGTATTTATCTTCAGGCAATGCACTCTCTGAGCATCCAATTTATGAACTTTTTCTGATCATGTTCTCTGGTTTTTAAATTATCGGCGGGTGTGCATAAATCTGCAGGGTGGACTGAGGCAAATATCATGGTTTCAACTGATCCTGCAGATGGAGATGGTATTTCACCCTCTGAGAGATGGTATGACACAACACTATGAAGCTACTAATGAGCATAAGGGTGGCTGAAATGCACTTTGTTTTTTTAACCCTAATGCGTAGGCGTTGACATCCCGTGTTTTGACACATGTAGCTTCCCCATCATTACAGTTACTTCAAATCATCAATGGGACACGTGCGTGCGTGCGCACACACAAATGCATGCATGCACGCATGCACACACCCCTTTAGCGTGCGTGACACACACACACACACACACACACACACACACACACACACACACACACACACACACACACACACAAACACACGCATGTGCGCATGCACACACCCCTTAAAGGCGCGTGCGCGCGCGCGCGCACACAAACACATACATGCATGCTTGCTTTTGGTGTCTTACGTGTGTATCTACCAGGCATAGTGACCACCTTACAAATAAAGTGCTGAATGCTCACATAAAACTGCAAAATGGAGGTAATCTGAGTGCGTGGACAAGTGATAATTCAGGGTCTCATGGAGGTATTCTTCTTGGCCATCATAACTTTGTTTTGTGTGTGCAAAACCTGGACGTTTTTGGTTCTCTGTATGGAAACATCAAGTTTTTTTTGGGTATGTTATGCATAAAATGATTTGAGCAGTTGGACTTTCTGATTCGACAGGATCCATTGTCAAGCTTTGGCTATTTATTCCTGGACGCAATGAGACTATAAACACCACAATACAATCTGCAGTTACCGGTCTCAAAGGTGAGCATGAAACTTCAAATAATTGCTTATTAGGAGGTACTTCGTTTTGTGATTATCACCGAAGCTTAGTAATATGTTGAAACGGAACTGTGGTTCTTTTAAAGCTGGATCCAGAATACTTCCCGTCCATGGCATGGATGGGGAGCTGGATGGCCAAGATTGCCCATCCATCTCTCGTAGATGACCTGGATGGGCAGACATCATTCTGTATGCAGCCCGAGAGTGGGCGTGATTTGAGATTCTTTTTCTTGTCTGATAGAATCATTACTCTAGTTTTGGCTGAACTGTTGCAGTAGTATAAAACTTCTTTTGGGGTGGGGGCTTGTCAGTAATCATCTTCTTCTTCAGCAATACTGTGACACAAACATCACCCAAGCATGGAGCAGCCGGGCAGCCAGTAGGAGCAGTCGGGCAGCAGGTCCAGGGGATCAGACTAAGCTTAGTGCGAACTTACCTGCAAAACCCATAAGTCCACTGCTTCAGGCCCAAACAAGTGTTTACATGCCCCATTCACAGGGGTGCCGAGGCTTCCCTGATCCCATGGACATTCACATACAAAATACTTGGCATTGTCCGCCCAAACCAAAAAATGCCCCACACAAATAGAATAAGTGTCAAAAACGCATATGAATGCATTAGGCACATATAAACTTGGAGAATCACCCATCTACTTTCTTGTACTTCCAGGAATTCCGGCTGCCATCCCTCTATGCACATGGCTGGAATTCTCACTAGCACCATGTGTACATGTGTATATGGCAGGATTTCACACTGGTACCATGGATATCACCTGGAGTCCTCACAGGTCCTGATAACCACCTTGGCACCATCCAAAACCTCTTTGGGCATCTGCGCCGAAGTCCAAATACTCCGAAAAATTAGTGATTTGTGACATCCTCAGCAGGCCGATAGCAGTAGAGGAGGCTTACTAGCACTGATGGGTCCTAGATATATATGCATAGGTTTTTCGTCATCCCCATCTGCATTCTCTTAGGTGTTCAGGTCTATAGAGTGACTCTCTAGTGCAAGGGTTGGCCAAGGAGAAACTACAACAGAGCATTGGACTGAGAATCATGGTCAGCATTTTTAGTCATCTTTTGAACTTGAAATTCAGTTGTAATCATAGTAATAGGAAACGGCCGTTTCCTAGACCAGAAATGCGGAAACACTGTTTCCTTACTGTCGTCGTTTCCGTTCCTCGGTTTCCTAATCTCTGATCAAAATATCACCCATTGATTTGTCTCATCTAGTGCTTGCTTAGTGATTTTCTACAAATTTTACTTAGTATTTATTTCAAATTATGATGGTATACTCCTAACCTTAATCTTGGGTTAATATTAACCGGAATCTTGAACCCTAATGTGCAAGAAATGGGAGCAAAAAACAGAAGAGAGAGAGAGAAAGAAAAGATATATTAACGTCTACGGAAGGCTAGATTGGCCTATGAGACAAATCTGTATACAACAAGTCCATGTCCTGAGTATCATGGAAAGAAAAACTGAAATGAAAAGCTAATCCTAGTCATATGCAGCTCACTATGCAGTCACTGTCTAGCATGCTATAGATGTACAATCATGATAGGTGGTATACTACTAATTCCACCTAGTGGAGATGGTGGGGTGTAGTGCATCATACATGGGGCATGGGGCAAGGAGGACTCTTCACGTTTGTTGTGCCTTGGTGTAGCCTCTGGACTCTCTCCTCCATAGCTTTGCAGTATCGTGCCTGGATCTGGGCAGATTGGGCCTGATGGAGTAGTGGTGGTCTGCGTCCGGGTAGTCGCGGTCTCCTGGCAGCTCTGATCTCCGAGGCTCTCTGTAGTGTGAGCCCTCCTCGGGAGGTAGCTGATACAGGGGGAGGGGGATGTGGCTCGTTGTGATAGGCCTGAAGAAGCTGGTGATCTGTGGCTAGGATCTGTGGCTCTGCACCTGTAGAAGCTGGTGATCTGTGGCTAGGATCTATGGCTCTGCACCTGTAGAAGCCTCTCTCTATGTCGGTGTAGCTCAAGGAGGAAAAGGCCTAAGCATCTCTGATCAAGATACTCCATCACCTGGCTAAGTGGGCCAAAACCCTCTCTGAACAAGCGGTGGTACCTCCCCTTTGATCTCATAATATACAGGGCATCTGCATATGTAATGCTCCTCTGTCTCTACCTCTTTGTGGCATAATCTGAACTCTGTGTCCTCTCTAGAGAGAAAGAAAGAAAGAAAGAAAGAAAGATTTTATTAATGTCTTCCAAAAGACCGAACTCAGCCTGTGAGACAAATCAGTGTACCTGTGTGGGGTATCCTCTGTCATCCCAACAAAATGAAAAAAGTGCTGAAGTAAAAAGCTGAATCTGGGTGTGCAATAAGTACAATGAGTGGGGGAGGGGATGGAGCTCTACTACTAGGAGAATGCAAAGCTATATGAGAGAGAGAGAGAGAGAGAGAGAGAGAGAGAGAGAGAGAGAGAAGGAAGGAAAGGAAAAGATATATTAACGTCTACGGAAGGCCAAATTGGCCTATGAGACAAATCTGTATACAACAAGTCCGTGTCCTGAGTGTCATGGAAAGAAAATTTGAAATGAAAATGAAAAGCTAATGCTAGTCATGTGCAACTCACTATGCAGTCACTGTCTAGCATGCTATAGATGTACAATGTATACTAGTAATTCCACTCAGTGGGGATGGTGAGATGTAGTACTTCATACATGGGGCATGGGGCGAGGAGGACTCTCACATCTGCTGTGCCTTGGTGTAGCCTCTGGACTCTCTCCTCCATTGCTCTGCGGTATCGTGCCTGGATCTGGGCAGATTGGGCCTGATGGGGAACAATACCCAACTTTACCATCGCATGTGACTAGTACACAATATCATAGAAGTCCCATAAGCAGATGTACTGTCAGCCTCAATACCTCGGGTGAATGCAAAGTTGTCACCAAGTGACTCCTAGATGAAAAACTGAGCCTGTCTAGAACAAGGGAGCGGAGGTGCTACCCCCTCTTGAGCATCAGGCAATGGTCCAGACCCATGCTTTGCTGAACCTGAATGAGCCGTCGCAAGAGTCGGCTCCAACTCAAAGGCGTCAAGATAAAGGTGCAATACCTAAGGTGAATCCTCCTCCATCCACTTCGCATCCATTGGTGAATAGTTCTTGAACTTCACAGGATAGCGATGGGAAACTTTACCTTGTACCTTTCTTTCCTTGTGTGCTGGTATCTGCTCGAGAATAAGAACCTCATCAAGTTCCTCCTCTGCCATCTGGGCCTCATCTGATACATCCACAAGCACCCAAAACCTGCTTGTACTCCACCCAAGTGGTAAGCACAAGTCTTCAATGACGCACAATGGAACCATGAAACCGGGCTTCAGAAATCTAACGAGCAGTGGAATAAACACTCGCCCAAAACACTTCATCACCCATGGGAACCTGAAAAAGGAAAACAAACAGGGAGCTAGAATGCTCTTGCAAATAGTACAAGAACACCGATTGGCCCCAAAACGCAGTGGCGCTCCTTGCGGTGTTTCTTTTTTTTTTTTTTTTGAGAAAAGAATCCTTTCATTAGTTATAAAAATAACGCCCACTGGGCTACAAAACCCCTCTCTTGCTCATAAGAAGGCAGAGCAGAGATGCAATCAAGGGAGCTAGGGAGACTCTCCCTAGGTGCAAAAAAGTACAAATACAAGTACAAATAACTGAGAGGCTATATCATACAATAGGAGAGGGGAAAATCCTAACAGGTGGCCTGTAGTGCCATCGGGGGGTACCCGCGTGTAGAGTATAGAAGGGGCCGCTGCGCCAAGTGGTGTGGAAGGCCTGGCGCCGCAAGATCGCTCGATCCGAGTCGCCCTGGATGCGGTCATACTGTCCTCGCAGGGTGTGAATCAACTCCTTCCAGATACTCCGAACAGTCTCTGCTGGTGGCTCCAGTCTCCCCTCAAAGGCCCTGAAACAACGGGCTCTCCAAGTGAACCATATGGTGAGGCTACTGAGGAGCTCCCATCGTAGATCCCTCTCTTGTGTCCGGCCGACGGACGAGAAATCCGGTGAAGGAACAAGGCGAGGCTGGCCCCGAATGAATCTGATGGCCTGGCTGTCCTGCTTCGACTCGTATCCCAGAGCAAGCCATGACGAAGTCGACCAAGCAGCGGCTCCCCACGTATACATGCCACGTATACATGCCCTCTGGAGAGAGGGGGGCCAAAATGCGCAGAATCCTCAGCCAAATTTGCTGCGCCTGTGGACAGTCCCATAGGCAATGTCGCTGGGTCTCCAATGGGTGGCCGCATCTGACGCAGGCCGACGGAAGACCACTGTAGACAAGCCAGGTGCCAACTGTAGAGCTCCTGTGGGCAACCAGCCACTGGAAAGTCGAGATCCTGCGTGCCTGTCGGCTAGCCCAGAGCTTGGTCCAAAAATCCTCCAGGAACTCCTATGAGAGTCCCTGTAGCCGCCAATGCTCCGATGCAGCTAGAGAGACCATCCTCCTCGCAGTCAAAATATGCCTCCCTAGCCGAACAGTGTACTGGTGATCTCTGTGGCCTCGGGGGATGCATAAGGATCATGCCACTTGTACTCGCCAGGGTCCCACTGGAGCCAGGCCAAGGGGCGCGCAGCATATGCCCATATGTGCCAATCAGAGTCCACATCTGCAGGGTCTGGATCAATATGCCACTTCCGAGAAGCGGCGGCCACTACCCATATCCTCTGAAAGATGCACTCTGCAACCAAAGGCGACTCTGCCTCCACTCTCTGAAGTCTGCCCTCATCTTGTAACTCATAGTAGAGGCATCTACCATCCTCAGTGCAAGCTCTGACAGCAATCAGGATCTCCAACTGTGTAAAGGCTCCCATCCACCGTGGGGCCGCTGGCTCGAAAGGCATGAACCACTCCTCAGTGAGTGCCTCCTGAATGTCATCCCTCATAATCAGCCCCCCTCTGAAGTGACTCAGCCTCTCCGCCTGGATCTCCTCCGGGAGGCTGCAAAAGGCCTGCCAATCTCCAAAACTGCGTGCTGGGCTTGCCGCCAATGGTCCCCAGGCTAGACGAGGCCGAGAACCCAGCATATGACCACGCTCTGTGCGTATCGCAGGGCTCCAGATGAGCGGCTGTCTGGCCCGCTCCTCATCACAAGTGGGAGGTCTCTGAGAAAGCCCCGGTCTCAGCAGCTCCCAAGCTCGCAGAATGCTCAAGGCAAATCTGTCCTCCCATCCTCTACTGAGGCCTGTCCTCCTCATCTCTATGAAGATCCACCGTATCTCTGGTGCCCAAGTGCCCCCTGTCGGGGGAGCTCTAGCCTGCAGCCGTTGAAAAAGAAGCTCCTTCCAAGGCTCAGCGCCTGGAAGCAACCCCCGAACAATAAGCTTCCCCAACAAGGCTCTACTCTGATCAGCTGGATCTATAATGCCCAAGCCTCCCTGGGCCAGCGGAAGAGTGATAACTGCCCAAGCAACCTTAGCCCGGGCCGGCTGACCATCCCGCCTAGACCAAAGAAAGTTCCTGATCAGCCTCTGTACCTGGCTGATGCAAGAACTTGAGAAGATCCAGCAAGACGTGATGCGCCACAGTCACTAAAAGCACTTGATTTGACACCACCACCCTCCCAGCCAAGGATAGCCGAGCTGTACTCCAATTTGAAAGCTTCTTCCGAATGCTCAAAAGAAGCGGGGCAATCTACTGCTCAGGTGACAAATCAAGTCCAATCTGGCATCCCAGATACCGCACTGCTGTGCCAGGAGGAATCCATTTAAAACCCGGGTCTGGGCTCCATGACGGAGCGAGAGCGCTACTGATCCAAAAAGCCACTGTCTTGCGCCAATTGATCAATGCTCCCGAAGCCACACCAAAAACCTGTAGCGACTCTTTTGCCCTCTGCAGATTGGCCTCCTGGCCATGCAGAAACAATCCCGTGTCATCAGCAAACTCAAAATCGAGTAGGTCCTCACCCCGGACTGGAAGCTGAAGTCCTCTCAAACCAACCTCCTCTGCTGTCAGATACATGCTCATAGCCTTTGCAAAGAAGAGAAAAAAGAACGGGGCGAGAGGGCATCCCTGACGGACTGATCTGGTCAACTCAAAACTCGGCCCCCGTCCTCTTGCCATCAACACCTGGCTACGAGCTGTGGAGTATAGAGCCGCCACTCCTCGAATCCAGTCTGGCTCAAAACCTAGGCGAAGCATAGTGCCCTCTAGGAAGCCCCAATCGACTCTATCGTATGCCTTCTCAAAATCGAGAAGCATCACGACCAAGTCCTCACCGAGAAATCTAGCTCGGGCCGTCGCCTCCCAAAAGGTGAAAATGTTGTCAAGAATACTGCGCTCCTTGACGAATCCTGTCTGGGTAGCATGAATCAACTCCCCAAGGAAAGGCTGGATCCTCAAACTCAAGGCCTTTGCTAGGACCTTGTAGACAGTATTGAGGATCGTAATAGGCCTCCAATGCCGAATATCATCTGACACTCCCTCCCCCTTGGGGATAAGAAAGATCAAGCCCTTTGAAAAGCTCTGTGGCATCACCCCAGTGTCCAAAACATACTAAATGTCATGTGCACAGATGCCCATGGACAAGTTCCTCAGCTAGTCCAGAAAAGGCAGCCAGAAAAAGGACCATTAGAACCAGAAAATGGAGCACAGAGAGCTGTTGGCAGTGTAGACTGGAGCAGGGCTTGGAGAGCAAGAGGAAAAAGCCTGTCGGCTGTACCACAAGGGAGTCGGCTGTACGAGAGGTGGAGGCGGCTGAACCAAGTTGAAGGGGGGCCGCAGGCGCATCATCGAAAACAAGCATTAATGACCAGTCGGCTGAATTAAATAAACTTTAATGAAATTATGACTGGCCAGCAGTCGGCCAGCATAAAGGGGGTCCAAGACCCATATAAAAGGGCCCAAGTGCTCCTCATTGAATTCATTCAACCCACTAGGGGTATGAATCATTAGGAGTCCTAGTCTAGGGCAGTTTTGGGGTGTTATCACCTTTTTCAAGAAGGCAGCCCATGGCTGCAAAGACATGTACCTTTTTGTACCATAGTATATACTGAATTTCCAGCACTTCTCACTCTCTCTCTCTACTCTCTCTCTACCTGCGTTTTTGCATCAGATGGTGCGTTTTTGCATCAGAAGGTTTCCAAGAGTGTTTAGGGCTGAAAGAAGACTACCCAGAGCTTCCGCATGTTACATTGGTATCAGAGCATCAGGCTCAGCAAAGCTAAACACTGATTCAGTCCCATATGATGGTGTACAGGTCCAAGGTACAGGAAAGTACACGGACACGGATTCGAAGCGCAAGGCGAGAACACAGATCGGGAAGAACTCCCAGGAGGTTAGTTGGTGGTGTTCCACAGTGCCAGATGGGGATGGCAGTTCCGTGAGCCAGATAGGTTCTCAGGTAACGGTCCCAAGGGAGGTTGATCCTCCAAGGGTGATGTGAGAGTGCCAGACTCAATTCCAGGAAAGAAGACCAAGACGGTGTTCAGAGTCAAGGCAGGAATGGATTGTGGACTAGAGGAAGACCAGATGCATAGATCTTCGTCAGAGACAGAGTGGTTTGGAGAACAGGCCGGACGTTCAGAGAAAAAGGGTTGCCAGGGATGGATGATGACAGAGGGACTTTGAGAAAAGGATTGGGATGATGACAGTCATCCAAGAGCAGGTTGGAATCCCGTCATCAAGTTTAGCAGAGGGGGATGTCATGTGCACAGATGCCCATGGACAAGTTCCTCAGCTAGTCCAGAAAAGGCAGCCAGAAAAAGGACCATTAGAACCAGAAAATGGAGCACAGAGAGCTGTTGGCAGTGTAGACTGGAGCAGGGCTTGGAGAGCAAGAGGAAAGAGCCTGTCGGCTGTACCACAAGGGAGTCGGCTGTACGAGAGGTGGAGGCGGCTGAACCAAGTTGAAGGGGGGCCGCAGGCGCATCATCGAAAACAAGCATTAATGACCAGTCGGCTGAATTAAATAAACTTTAATGAAATTATGACTGGCCAGCAGTCGGCCAGCATAAAGGGGGTCCAAGACCCATATAAAAGGGCCCAAGTGCTCCTCATTGAATTCATTCAACCCACTAGGGGTATGAATCATTAGGAGTCCTAGTCTAGGGCAGTTTTGGGGTGTTATCACCTTTTTCAAGAAGGCAGCCCATGGCTGCAAAGACATGTACCTTTTTGTACCATAGTATATACTGAATTTCCAGCACTTCTCACTCTCTCTCTCTACTCTCTCTCTACCTGCGTTTTTGCATCAGATGGTGCGTTTTTGCATCAGAAGGTTTCCAAGAGTGTTTAGGGCTGAAAGAAGACTACCCAGAGCTTCCGCATGTTACACTAAAAGCCCTTGCGGAGACCTGGCCCCAAAAGGTCCCAATAGCGCATAAAGAAGGCAGGCGTCAATCCGTCCTCCCCAGGGCAACTATGACGCGGAAGGATCCTCAAAGCCTCAACAAGCTCATCCTTTGAAAGGGGCTCACCCAAAACTGTGCGCATACGATCTGTGACCCTCCTCTGCACATGGGCCCACACAGTCTGTTTGCAAGCATCACGTGCCTCCGTGGTTGGCTCCGCTGAAAGCAGGTCTCTATAGAACTCAGTGGCAATGGCTCTAATCTCCCCGGGCTCAGTGGCTAACGATCCGTCTTGCCTCTCGAGCTGGCGTACTCCTGCTCGAGCATGGCGGGGTCCGGTGATCTGAAAAAACTCATGTCTGTGCTCTTCTGCCTCTCGAACCTCTTGGCGTGCCTGGCTCAGCTGGGACGCCACCCACTCACATGTGGGCAGCTGCTCCTGAAGACGCTGAAGCGATGCAAGGCTACGTCTCAAGCGACGCCCGCTCTCGAGTCTCTCGAGTCTCTCCCAGCCGTGTCAAGGCTGTAGCGTGCAGAAAAGAGCTGAGCTCAATGAGTCCCTGGGCACACTGGTGTGCTGCATCCAGGTCAGAGCTCTGGCTATCATGCCATATCCTCTCAATGAGTCCCTGGGCACACTGGCGTGCTGCATCCAGGTCAGAGCTCTGGCTATCATGTCATATCCTCTCAATGTCCTCAGAAAGACTGGGATCTGTAAGTATCCTCTCTGGGATCCTCAACTGCAAGCTGGTCTCCCGTGTCCTCTCCTCCAATGTCAAAATAACTGGCGCATGGTTTGAAAAAGAGGTGTCAGTGAGAATGCCAACGGAGCCACCACGCTCCCCGAACCTGTCGCCCACATAGAAGCGATCAATCCGTGATAGATTAGTCCCTCCCTGCCGGCGATCCGATCGAGAAAAACTAAGACTGTCTTGAGAACGAGAGAAAACCTCATGCTGCCATGCATCAGTGATCCGCAGTGTCATGCAAAATCTCTCCCAAGCTGCAAGCTCCGTGCCGTGCATTGTAACATGACTGCCTCCCACCCTATCGGTCGGGTCCTCAAGCATGTTGAAGTCTCCCCCAACACACCAATGTGCGGCCTAGGGCAATGCATCTGTAACAAGGGTCCAGAACTCAGCTTTGGCACTAGCATGGTTGGGCGCATAGACATTGAGCACGCCAAAGTGCTCATCGTGCATCCTCAGAATAACATACTGTGCTCTACCAGGCACAATGACCCCGCAGTCCACAATGGCTTGCTGCCTTACATCCGCAATGACCATACATACTCCTCCCTGCCCACCCAAGGGGCCAAAGCCTACAGACCAAAATGTGTCCCATCTACCAGGCATCACCGACCCATATCGCCGAATCCTGCTCTCACTCAAATGGTGCTCCTGCATCATCAGAATATCAATACTGCCCCCAACCAGGCATCTCTGAAGCTCTTGCCTCAAGCAACCACGATAACGTACATAGTGTGCGCCGCCAAGGCCCTGTACATTCCATGAGATGATCCTCATGGATGACCTGCTGAGGTGGAGGCTGTCTCAGCCATACGGCGGGCCTTCGCAAGCGGCTTGGATGGAGAGTAATCCCCATCCGAGCGGCTACGAATCTGCCCACCCGGTGTGCTGCAAGAGTCTCGGACCAGGCGCTAGTGGCTGTGTCCCATAGCGACTTCCTCCCGCTCGGAGAGAGAAACCTCATGTATGCATACATAGCCAGGGTCTCGTGCTAGGTCTGCCACTATGCGAACCACCAAATGTCGAATCCCGGAGGCATCCGCACTCCAGGTATCAAAGAAATGTGCCAACTCCCAGAGTCGGCCTGTCACACATCTGTCATCTCCAAATCGCTCACATGGTGAGAAAACTCAACTGCCTGAGTCTTCAACATGCTAAGAGCGAGATCCAGAGTCCACTCCCGGTCGCTAGTGCCGCAAAGAGGGAAGGAGAAGGCCATCGCTGAATCAAGTGCCTCCTCCCCTCGGGCCGGAGGTATCACCACATGAACTCTAATGGGTGCTGGCTCATGGGGGCCCTCCGCTCCAAAAAGGCGTGTGAAGGAGTAGTCGAAAGCCTCCGACCGCTGTCTAATGTCGAGACTACTCAGCCGACTGCGGATAGAGGATATCCGTGAAGCACGAATTGGCATGGTAGGTCTCCTCTGCGGTGCTCGAGCAAGGTCGGTGCTCTGTGCCCGCCGGACTGTAGGTGAGCGCTAGGGAACTGCCAGTGCCTCCCGGGGAGCTGAGGTGAGCGGAGGGGGAGGAGGGGGGGAAAAGGGGGTGGGGAAGGAGCCGGTGAAAAAGCGGGAGCGGGAACGGGAGGAGGCAAAGGTGGAAGTGAGGCGGGAGGGGGGGACGGGGGAGGGGGGGTGAGGGCGGGGGTTGGGGGGTGCTGGCATCTCCTGATCTTCAGCCTGCGCTGGGGTCTCCTCCTGGAGGGGAGCAAAGCTGTTCCTCACTAGAACCGAGTGATGCTGAGGCTGTGACTGCTGCTGCGTCGGTCTCTGGGCATGCTGCTGTGGTTGTCTCCCTCTACGGCGCCCCTGTCCAGGCTGCCAATCCGAGGTCTCTGTGGGCTGAGCAGGTGTCCCGGAGGCTGCCTGTCGAGCCGCATCTGTGGGCGGGCCATCGGGGGTCTGTTGCTACGGTGAAGGTCGGGGTCTGCTGTGAGGGCAGGCCTTGGCCAGGTGGCCGACCTGCCTGCATATAAAACACTGGTTCGGGAGCCCCGAAAACTCCACTCTCTGATCGATCCATCCCCCCCCTATCCTAGGTAACTATATGACCTTCGGAAGGGAGGAGATGTCAGGAACCAAAACTCTGACCGAAGGCAGGCCAGTTGCTCTAGCCACCACTGAAGCTGCTGTGTGGCCAGTCTCAAGCACCCAGCCCACCAATGATCCTATCCTAGAAAGGAGCGGAAGGTACTCGCGACGAAGTTCAGGAAAGCAAACTGTAACATAGAATAGGCGCTCTCCTTGCTTGGCTGCTGCTGGGTCGAAACCATGCTGCCAAGGTCTGAAGAAGGCCCGAGCGCCCCTGATGTCAAGGGGACTCATGGCTCGGACCTCGGCCACGCTCTGGGCTGTCTTGAACTCAATTTGGTAGTGTCCGCGGCCCAGTAACTGAATGTCCAGGATCTTGTCCACATCTGCAAGAAGGCGGGCCTGGAGAAGATCCCGGATCTCCCCTCTGCTGGGGCGGGTGCCAACTATACGGCAGATGGTGGAATGTGCCTGGAGGCGTTCCACCTCTGCGGCGAGGCTCGCTTCCTCATCTGGCGAAAGAGAAAGCTTGATGGGGGTATCCTCAGGCGCGGGCAAGGGGGCTGCGGAAGAGTCCCTCTGAGGTGGGGCGGGAGGAGCCTCCATCAGAGTCTGAAGAAGCTGAGTCGAGGGCGAAGCGATAAACGGGGGGTCCTGCAAGAGCCAAGCCGCACGAGAAAACGGAGTGGGGAGGGGAGGAGAGGGAAGGGCGGAAAAAACAGAGGGGAAGGGGCGGAAGACAGAGGGGGGTGAAAAAAAAGGGGGGGGGGGCGGGGAAAGCGCGCAAGGGGGGGAGGGCGGGGGAACGAAGGGGGGGGGGGCAGCGGGGAACGAAAGGGGGGGCGGGGAAAGTGCGCAAGGGGGGGGGGCAGGGAATGAAAGGCAGAGACGGAGAAGGGGGGGGGGGCAGTGGGGAACGAAAGGGGGGGCGGGGAAAGCGCGCAAGGGGGGGGAGGGCGGGGGCAGGCGGGGGGGCGGGATGCAGAGGAAGGGGGGGAGCGGGGGGTGCGAATGAGACTGGGGCAGGCGGGCAGGTGGCGATGGGCGAGAAGGGAGGGTGGAGGGCGCGAGACACACAGGGGCGCGGAGGGGGGGGTGCGAGCAGGCGGGGAGAGGCTAAGTCACGAGGGCGGGGAGGGGGGGTGCGAGCACGCGGCAGCTCGAGCAAGGTGAGGGTGAGGGGGCGAAGGCTTCAGCGAGCAGATTGATGCTCCCTACTGATGTATCCCCTTGCGGTATTTCTTTACTTGATCAAATAAGACTACAAAGTACAACTTGTCGAATCCTTTAACAATAGGATCCCTTTTAGCTTTTCACCCAAGACTTTCCAAATAAGAACTCTTGTTACTACAGCAAGGCATTCCATAGAGAAGGCACACCTGTACAACACCTCCCTGCTTGAAAAGGTCTTCTCCATCTCAACCATGGATTCCCACGAACCCTTTCTCAAACAGCTGTAGGGTTGTACCAAACCATATGTCCTTCCTATAGTCACAGCCTGCATGTAACCTCGAGAAAACTATAGCCTGTTCACATGAATCCAAAGACATGCTTTCCACACGAAACCAAAGACCTGTATCTGATAAACCATAGACGTGTATCCCATAACCATAGGCCTGTATCCTCGATACTAAAGTCATGTTTCTTCTCGAAAGACCAATGTCTTGTTTCCATGACAGATAAATCCACATATATGCACCATCCAATCACGATGCCAAAAACCCATAGACCTGCTTCTATCATGCTGGTCTAAACCTGTCCTAGCTATTGAGATGCCTCAGCGATGCGGTCTGCTCCATGATGCAAGAAAACCCGCCTAGCTGTCACATACAAGTAACCTGCTTCACGGCCACCAGTACCTGGCCAAATTCACTACTGTGTGCCCATCCTCTACACGGCTTTCCCACACCTGGCGTCCACCTGACTGTCCAACTGACTGTCCGACTGGCTGACGTTTGCCTGGCTGCCCACTTGTCTGGTTGATGGTTGCTGGCAACCTGTTTGGTGTCCTGTTGCTGGGCAGCAACCCATCTGGCACCTATAGCTACTCACAGCTTGCTTGACAGCGCCCAGCAGCAACCAACGACAGTAGCAGCAGCATCACCCTGTGGCGGCAGCAACAGCAGGCAGCAGCGGCCAACTGCAGCGGCGGCGGTGGTGGCATCGGCAGCTGTAGCGGCAGCAGCAGTAGCAGCATCAGATGGCGGCAGCAGCACATCAGGTGGCAGCAGCAGCTAAGGTGGCGGCATACGTAACCCACCCGGCCACCCCTGAAGTTCCATACGGCGACCACCCATACGGCCACCTTATGCTCGCCACCCATCGATTTAAATAGAAGCGATGCGCTTTTGATTAAAAACGCCAAAAGCAAAGGTTTAGAATAAACGCATGCTTTTCAAAATATAGTAATAATATTTTTAGCAATCAAAGGTTTAAAAACCTTATAACTTTAAAAATCCTTTGTCCCCTTTCACACTTGGGCTGGCCACAATTATAGGTTTTCCTTTTCATACACAAACTTGATGCCTGTCCACACACTGTGTCCGGTGCCCGTGCCCGTGCCCGTGCCCGTGCCCACCTGCTTGTTGTCCAGAGGGAAAAACACAGGGTCGTAACAGAGTGGGTGTGGAAGGATGCTTGTAACCCCTTGAAAAGCATGCCTTTTTTCAGTTATACGGTGCGGAATGCTAGACATCTTATCTTGGGACACATTCAGAGTGTCCCTACTCTTAGACCCCATTGGGAATTTTATGGCATTTCGACTGACATTTAGAGGGTTTTTTGGCGGAGATTGTGGCATTCTTATAGAAAGGCACAGATTTCCTCCTTTATATGGGTTTCTCTTCATGGTGGTCTGGCCCCCAATCAGTGGAGGTCAGTTACTGGTGCTTGCCCAGCATGCCCTAGATGTGCTGGAGCTTCGGAGTCAGTTTACCATTGTTTATGGGAATGCAAGGAAGCACAAAGGATTTGGTCTGCGATTGCACACCTCTTTGGTAGGATTAAGAGGGATGCTATCATTTCTTTTGGTTCTTTCATTTGGTTGACACAGTCTGGGCCACAGCTCAGCTAAGATTCGAGGGGACTGTCAGGAGCTTGGCCATTATGGTTAGGCAAGGAGTTGCTCGGCAGTGTTGTCTTCAGGATTTGCGACTTTCACACTTTGTCCCTCCGGCACAGAGGTTAGACAGTTCTTGGGAGATTATTGCTAGCATCTCAGCCTGGAATATCTGGAAGGCTAGATGCACCGAGGCTATTTAGGGTACTCCTGTTCTTGTTTCTCAGTGTCTTTGCAGGATTTGGAGTGATATTATTCACACCATCAAGGCTACCTGGGCCAGAATCCAGGGATCTTCGAGGGCTACGGAGAGGAAGCGCGGCCAGTTTATGAGAGAGTGGGACATTGGTATCTTTTTCACGTCCTCTCATTCGGGACCCTATTGGCAGCACAGGGCTCCTGATTGGTTGAGATCTCCACCTTTCTTGGTGTGAAATCTCCATTTTGTAAAAATTTTTTCATACTTAATAGAAGTCTCCTTTTTGAAAAAAAAAATGTTTATCAAGGTCATCTTGAGCCCCAACTCTCCAGTCTTGATCTGCTCCACTATCCACCATCATGGCCCAGCTCACCACCTTTTTGCATGTTACAGCCTACGTCTCTTTCCCCTCCACACACCACTCTACCACCAAGCCTCCCTGTGGATCCCTGCCTCGACATAGTTTGGTACGATGACGAGTGCAAGGCCACACGCCTACACGTCTTCCCTGATAAAGCAACGAGACAAATCATCGAGCGCCAAGCACAAAGGATGTTCTAGCGCCTCGTCCGTCATAAGAAGGTGGTGTTTTTTGGGTTAGGAGCGAGGATGACTTTTACCGATCCTTTTAGAGCGTAACTGCTAGTGTAACCAGTAGAATCAATGGACTTGAGCCTATGCTTGCTCCGTTGTTAATATGTTACAGAACTGATTGAAAGCGTAACTCGTAGAGACTGAGCTAGATATGTCCGTCCAAGTTGACACCAAGTGAGGACAGAAATCTTCCACAGAGATGGGTCTAAACGCAATGCTTCCAGAGCAACATCCTGCTATCACATTTACTGTGGCGAGGCACTAGCCAATATAGAGTAAAACCAAAGAAGCTCAAAGGTTCGCACAACAAGTGTTGCGTTTAGGACATTTCCATTAGTTCCTAGTGGGGACAGTGGTCTGACACGGAGTAGGTCCATACAGAATGTAACCAGTATCTCCTTCTTTCCTCAAGTGTACTAATACAAACAAGCGTGGTGACTATTCATCTTGAGAGTACACACAATATTTTTGTGGCCATCTTGTTTCCTCAAGCCAATCAAACATGTAATGTTTACAGTATCAATGGACAGAAGGAAAAATACGTAGGATGATGAGTCTATTGATTGGTTAATAGTCCTTTTGGCTCTCAATATCTCATCCTTGAGGCAGGTATATCAAAGAAGAAGAGGGCAAGGCATCTCTGAAGAATTGAGGCAAAATCCATCTTGAAATAAGCAACAGTATCAGCTCTTGTATCACTCTACCCTCTGGAAACTAAAATATGGTCATGCCATGTACAAGGTGGTTAGCCATAAAAATTTGAATTAACTCAGCAGAAAGCGACTTGCGGGCCAAGCAGCAAATCAGGCTTTCATGCTGTCATGCATAAGCTGCATGCACAAACTGAGGCCCGACAGAGGCTCACACAGGCATAAAAGAAAGCCAAAGAATGAGGAGAATCTTGGTGAATTGTGAAGACAAAAAGAACAAAGCTCTAGACAGCAAGTTTGCCGTGCCCACTCATGCCATGTCCTCGGCAGGTGTCCAGTCAAGGGGGGTCACTTATTAGACACAAGAGGTCAAGTAGTCACGTAGTGGCTTGGGGCTACCAAGGAAGCATGCAGGATCTAGTGGCCATGAAGCTGAAAACTGTCCACGGAATCTCATCATGGAATACCAAGAATGTGGAACATGAGAGGAGCATCAGCCCCCAATAGATGGTATACCACTCTCCAAAATATCAAGCATGGGGCTAATGAGTATGGCCGAGAGGTCTCCCTCAGCTATGTCACGTGGAAAGGTAGCTTTATGGCGGTGGAGCATACCTTGGATTTGGAGCTCATGAGGGACGTTCGGGGAGCCGGGGGCGTCGGGCACGCTAGAATGCAGAGGCCCGGTACGAGGTAACTCCTCTTTGCTGTAGGGAAAGCCTCGGGTACTTGCAGGGATCCATGTGACTGATGCGATGGAGGTATGTGACTGTTTGGAAGAGTGCATCCACTACCATCAGGGGTGCAGCAAACTCTACGTAGATAATCTGGTGTGGGACCGATGGTTTGCTGCGGATCATATGGGATAACATCATGACCTGGGCCCTGGGGCCTCTCAACTCACTGCCAATCCTCATTGGATAAATCTGGCCCCCATAAGGCTGCTCCATACGACTGTGTGCCAAAGCCGGAGATCCCATTATAGTCCACAATGTTGGTACCTTCTGGGTGAGAGAAGGAGGTGAGGTGTTGGAGGAGGGCCATTGGGACATCGTGTTATAGATAACAGGACCATGTATAGCTCCCAGCTGTAAGAAATGTCTCCCATACACCGTGACCTCCTCTGTAGCCTAGTGTCATTTGCCCAGCTCCTGCAGTATGATAGGGTTGTGGTGATCAAGTAGTGGGACCTGCTGACTCCCGACCTCCTGGTTGCAGTTCCATAGTGCTAACCCCCACCTGTAGCCCCCACACTCACACATGGAGGGCCCTATCGTTCCTACGTTTCTCCTTCTCCAGAGTCTCATGTATGATGCTCTATGGGGGTTTGTGCTTCTTCACCACCTCCATCCAATCTTTCTTGGTGGTCTCTGTAGTTCTTCCCAACTGGATGTCAGAAACATGAAAAAGAAAAACATCTATCAAATATAAAACAGGCTCATGTACTACGTGAGGCCATGGATACAGAAAGAGAGTCAAAGCTCATGAGAGAGAGAAAGAAAGAAAGAAAGATAGATATATCAAGCGTCTACTAAAGACCCAATGGGCCTATGAGACCAAAGTGATACAATAATGTCCATGGCATATCTCATCATGGAATGGAAAATAAAACAGAAAGAAAACATAAACATAGCGATCTCATTGGGGTGATACAAAACTGCCCATGGAAACTCATCATGGAATACTAAGAACATAAAAACATGGGAGCAACATCAGCTCCGAGTAGATGTTATACCACTCTCCAAAATGTCAAGCATGGGGATGATGAGTATGGCCGAGAGGTCTCCCTTAACTATGTCACGTGGAAAGGTAGCTCGATGGTGGTGGAGCATCTCCTGGATCTGGAGCTGATGAGGTGATCGTGGCCGACGGGGGGGTCGAGGGTGTCGGGCACACTGGAGTGCAGAGGCTCGGTCCGAGGTAACTCCTCTCGGGCGAGGTAGGTCTAGAGCAGCTCCTGGAGGGTCCACAAGATCCACTATGTCGGTGTCCTCCAGCTCTGGGGTTTGGAAGAAACTGGTGATGGTTGGTTGGCGAGGGAGGAAGCGGGGTGGTTGGGGCCGAGGCTCTCTCAAGGTGTCCCTGTGTCTGTGGAGCTCAAGTAGGAAGAGGCCCAGGCAACACTGGTCCTGGAAGTCAATGATCCTGGAGAGTGGACCGAATCCCTCACAAAATAGACAGTGAAACCTCCCGCGGATCTCATAGTATACTGGGGAGCGGCATATGTAATGCTCCTCCCTCTCAACCTTTGTGTGGCATAGTCGGCAGATCCTCTCCTCTCTGGGTCTCTGTATGAGCTTCCTGGCTTTGAAGATGCGCTCAACTCTAGTTGTCTCCACTCTGAGGCGGTGGGATGAAACTCGTATCTGGCCAATCGCAATCCGCATGGCATGGGACATGTGAACACTCAAGTAGCCCGGCTGCTGGATGAATCCATCCTCAGTGAGTGTGAGGAAGTGATCTCTGTAGAAGTGCATCTTCGTGGGGAGCTCCGGAGGTGTGATTAATGTGCAATGTGTGTAGAGGCTTAGAAGATCTGACTAGATAACCCGGTTGGTATCATCGTGAGACAGCCGGAGAAAAGGGGAGTCCAAACTGTGCTGAAGGGGGGGTAGGCGGTCCATGCAGAGCCCATATATTGAGAACCAAGTGGAAACTAGTGCATACCATACTCCAGAGTGCGCCTCAAGTGCTAGCTGTCTGGAGGACTCTAGGGCAAGCCTCGGGTGCCTGTGGGGATCCATGTGACTGATGCGATGGAGGTATGTGACGTAATGGAATTTGCCTCCACTACCATCGGGGCTGCAACAAACTGTGCCTGGATAATCTGGTGTGGGACTGATGGTTTGCTGCGGATCATACGGGAGAGCATCATGGCCTGGGGTCTCTCAACTTGCTCCCAATCCTTATCGAATAAATCTGGCCCAAGAAAGCTGCTCCATACATCAAGGCTAGTGTGACGAGGGTGTCAAAAAGCCAGTCCTTCGTATTGGGCTCTTGGAAATGTGCCTGGAAGCACTGCCGCTCGAGTAAGCTCAAGGTTGCATATCGCCGCGTCACTCTGGCATGTGCTGCGGGAAGCATGGTAAAGCGTGGGCCACTGAAAGTGACACCAAGGTAGACATAGGATGAGACAATCTCCAGAGGATCCCCTCTATATGTGAAGCTCAATCTGGATGTGAAGGGGCGAGAGGTATCGAAGACCATTACCTTGGTTTTACCAAGGCTAACAGAGAGGTCCCGTTGAGTGCAAAAGTCATGTAAGGCATCCAACTGTTTCTGAAGCCCTTCGGCTGAGTCTGAGAGGAGGACGATGTCACTTGCATAAAGTAGTATGGGGATCAGTATGCCTGCCAGTGTGGGACCAGCCCCGCCTAATCCATCAATGAAGCTCAAGATCTCATCAGTGTAGAGGCTGAAAAGAGTGGGTGATAGAGGGCAGCCTTGTTTCACCCCAATAGTGCTGGAAATCTCCTTTGATGTACTTGATGGGGCTCTCACTCGTCCGGTGACGGACTCATAGAGGGCGATGATGCTTCAAACCATGTCAGATGGGACTCCGATATCCTGTAGATGGTGTAGGAGGCGGGGTCGGGGTACAATATCAAAAACTTTGTGGAAATCCACAAGGCAGCAGTGAATCCTTTGATGTCGTGCTCTACCCTCCTCAATGATGCACGGAGAGTGAAGATGTGGTCAAGGGTAGAGTAGCTTCTCCGAAAGGGTGATAGGTGTGGGAGGGCGATGTTCTCGGAGTTTCCTCTAGGCCTCTTTGCATATAGAAAGAGAGAAAGAAAGAAAGAAAGAAAGAAAGAAAGAAAGAAAGTTGTATTAACGTCTTCAAAAGGCCAAAATGACCTATGAGACCAAAAGGTTACATCATATCCATGAGGTACATAATCCTGGGTACAAAAATCGCTGAAAAAATGTAGTAATCTGTCTATCGTCCCCCCTCTGGAGCTGTCTGAGCCTGTAATGATGTCTCTCTGTGACGCTGTATGTCTAGAATGAATCTCCCCAGTATGCGTTGGTCTGCTGCCTCAAAGAGCTGGCGTAGGGAATGTGGCTCTCTGAATAAAATGGGATCTCTCTCTCTCTCATGGCTGTATATGCTCTGCATCTGCATACATAATGCTCCTCACTCTCCACCTCCTCTCTGCACAATCTGCATACCCTCTCCTCTCGGGGGATCCGTGCTGCTCTGCCATTCTCGATCTCCAATCGATGTGATAAGACTCTAAGCTGACCAATAGCTACTCGGGAGCCGTGTGGTAAAAAGCCCTCCATGTATCTAGGCCTCTCTATAAATCCATCATCAGTGATACTCATGAAGTGATCTCTGTAGTACAGCATCTTGGGTGGAAGAGGCTGTGTAGGCGATATCCATGTCTCTCGTGTATAGAGCTGCCATAGGTCCTGTCTCAATACTCTGTTCCTCTCACTATGAAAATGAGAGAGAGAGAGAGAGAGAGAGAGAGAGAGAGAGGGGGGGGGGGGAGGGAGGGAGGAAATGATATGATATGATATATTAACGTCTCTAAGAGGCCATAATGACCTATGAGACCAAAACTGAGAGTACATCTGAAGTTGGTGTCTCATCAAAGAGAACAACTAAATGAGACTAAAAAGTACAATAAACTGATTGTCCTACAGTTATAAGAACAGAACTGTAAGACTCCGAGATGATACTGAGTAGAGAATACTGGAAAATATTGAAAAATGTATATCAGGTAGATCCATGTATGCTGATCAGTTGAAGTGTTGCCCTCTCCTTAGATCAAGTATCTCCGCCATGGGGCTGTCTAGAATGGAGAGGTCATAGAAGCGAGGTAGGCGCCTCTGATGCCGAGCAATAATGGCTCTGATCTGGCGATGGTGAGGATGCCGTGGTCGGGATCTTGGTGGGCGTAGCCGATGAGCACGACATAAGATAACTGCTCTATTTGTGGTGACTCCCTGGGAACGTGGTCGGTGCCCTGATAGCCCAATGGAGGAGGTATCAGGAGGTGTGTGGGCTAGGTTGCTGGTGCTGGTGCCGGTGCCGGTGCCGATGAAATCTGTCAGGGTCCTCTGTTTAGGTACATCATGGCTCGGCCTCCTGTCTGCCAAGAGGGTCTCTTTGTGTCTCCTGAGCTCAAGTAGAAACAATCCGAGGATCTCTGATCCTCAAACTCCATGGCCCTGCGTAACGGCCCAAAACCCTCTCGAAAGAGGCAGTGATATCTCATAATAGACACTACATCGGCAAATGTAGTGTTCCTCTATCCCTACCTCCTGGTAGCATAGCTGACAAATGCGGTCATCCAAGATCTGATGCACATATTGCCCTGTGTCAATCCGTAGCCGGTGTGATGAGGTCTGGATCTGTCCAATGGCACAACGTATCCCATGTGATAGGTGTACATCCATGTACGCCAGGCGGGTAATAAAATCATCTGGTGAGAGGTGTAGAAAATGGCTCTTGTAATGAGCCATTTTCGTGCCTAAGGGCTCAAGGGGGCTATCCATGTCCTCTCTGTGTCCACTCTGATGATATCCATCCCGATCACGCGGTTTTGCTCTGAGCGGGTGAGATCCAAAAATGGACAATCCAGACTGTACTGAAAGGGTGGTAGTGCCTCTATCCGCAAACCATGTAGGTCAAACCATGATCTCATCTAAGCGTACCAGCAATGAGTATCTCCATCCTCTGCCAACTGTATGGATGAGGTCAATGCCAATCGGGAGTACCTTTGCTGAGGGAGCTTCCATAGCGGTTGTAAAAAGGTAACTGCGTGGAATAGGGCCTCGGTTACTACTGGTGGGGCACCCAACTTAGCCTGAACAATCTCATGTGGTACTACTGATCTGCTCTGAATCATGTTGGTAATCATCATAATCAGTGGTCTCTCCATTTGCCTCCATCCCTCATCTGTCCATCTCTGAGATCTGTGATGTATACTGGGCCCCCAAATTGGAGCTCCGTACAGGAGGGTCGATGTGACAAGGGTATCAAATAGCCACAATTTGGTGTGTGGCTCGTGAAACTGTATGTGTGCACACTGCCTCTCAAGTACCCCCAAGGCTGCATGCCTTCGAGCTAATCTAGATGCTGCTGCCTCCTTTAGGGAGAAACGCGGTCCTGTGAAAGTAACTCCCAAGTAGACATATGACCTGACGTACTCTACTGGCTCCCCTCGAAAAGTGAACTGAGGCTCTGATCTCGTCACCCATGCTTGTGTGGTGTTAAAACACCATAACCTTGGTTTTCCCAAGGTTCAGTGTCAGATCTCTATCCGCACAGAAAGCCTGTAATGCATCCAGGTGTCTCTGTAATCCCTCCGGAGAGTCTGAGATTAGAACAATATCATCAGCATATAACAAGATGGGTATCAACACCCTTGCCAGGCATGCCCCTGGGCCTCCCAATCTGTCTACATAATGAGAGACCGCATCAATGTACAGTCCAAAGAGGGCGGGTGATATCTGTAACCTGTCTATTGCATCTAGCACCATCCGCATAGTAAAAAAGGTGCTGCTAGCCGGTCTAGCTCCTAGTGGAGGGGGGGTGGGGGGCTCTCTTGGTGCATCATATAGCTCTCTAGCATAAGTATGCCATGCCTCAGGTGCAGTAATCGGAGTACTAGGCTGTCTTTCCTGAAACATCTTCCATGCCCTCTTGCTGTCCTTCCCCAGGAAGATTTGGTAGATCTCCTCCTCTAGCTTAGCCAGATAGGCTCGTTTCTTCCTCCGCACAAGGCACCGAAAGATCATCCTGGCCTGTCTATGCGTGTGAGACCCAATGGCAATCTCACGCTGTAGCTGTGCTCGTGTCTCACGACACTCATCATCATACCAACTGTTCTGTGGGGCAGTGTTGCGGGGGTGGGTGGAAGGGATCATAGTGCAGGGAAACGCATATAAGGCGGATGCATGTAGTACACCTGCCAATCCTCTCGTGATCTTGTCCAGAGGGCTATGCGGGTCTAAAGCGAACAAGCCATGAGATACTGCATCTCGGTAAACCCTAACTGTCTCATGTGTAAACTGATATCTCAAGTACCTAGGTAGATGAGTGACTGGCCCATCTCTCGGGGATCTACCAACTAGTATGAAACTTAGGTATGCATGATCGGCTACTATGCCAATGGGCCTACTGGAAATCGTGAAACCCCGCACATCAGGTATCAATGAAGGAGATCCCATCAAGTAGTCCACCGCGTTCACTCCCCCTTTAGAGTTCCAGTGTGTGAGAGCATCTGATCCTTGCCATCTCGATAAGCCATTCTATATGACCAACCCATGTGCACTCCCGAGTGTGAGAAAATGCCTGCCATAATCTGTAATCTCCCCCTCATCTTGTGCTGGTATTGCCACTCCTCCAGATCCTCTAGTACCTCCCACTGTGTGTGATTGAGGGTGGAAAACTGATTCCCATCTATAACCCCGTACGTCAGGAAGCCTCTTGTTTTTACACTGACGGGTCTCTGTATACATAGTAATATCACTGTGTCTGAAAGTATCCTCAAAGTATCCTGCATCTGTTCTAAGGGCTCCGTTGCAATTCCACACCATGAATCGCAAGGTCTCATAGGCCGCGCACTGTCAAGCGGGCCTCCTGTCTGTAATGATGACTCGGCCATCTCTGTATACCGCCCATTTCCCCTCTTTTCTTGCCTCAAGCAGACGCGGCATGTGTTCCTTCCGGTGTGCTATCTGTGCCGGTGTAAGGTCCTCATCCAAATAAATCTTTTCCCCCCTTAAGGGCCATCCTTTTGGAGAGGAAGGCCTTCTTCTTCTCCAAGTCACCAAACCTGATGATCAATATCTTCGCCTTGGTTTCATCTCTGCCTACTCGCCATGCTCCGATAATGGGTACATCAGTAACTCCAATTTTTGTTGCAAGAGCTTTTGCATCCTCTTGGGGATTTCTTTTATCTTCCCACCCAACTACACGTACATGTAAGGCACGTGCCCGTCTCTTGGCTTCCTCTTCCAATGTTGCATTCATCACCTCTACTTTATTGATTGGTGTATCCTTCTGTTTTTTTACTACTTCAATCCATGGGTTGACTTCCTCAATTTGTTTCTTTGTGGCACTGGCAATTTCAGCCCATGAATGCATTTCCTTCTCACCTGCAGCCACTTTTGCCTTACGTGTTTTGCATTTCTGTGATGTCTTTTTCGCGGTCAGCCATACACGTCTTCAAAGTGTCTTCGTACGATGCAACTATTGTGCCAATCTCTCGGAGCATGTCATCCTTCCATTTCTGCATCTCTTTTTTCATTTCAGTGTGCATCAAGGCTTGGGCTAATTCCATCTCAACCCGTACTTGGGCTTGCATTTCTCCCTTCAATTGGACATGTATCTCTTCCTTCAGCGTTTCGTATATCACTTTCCTTTAGGCATGCATTTGCTCGGTCCATTCCTTTTCAAGCTCTTGTTGCATGGTGTTCATCTCTGTCCTTATGTGAAGTTGTATCTCCTCATAAAGGGCCTCATCTCGTCGGGCCATCTTCGTAATCCTTAATGAGCCTGGGGACATGATTCCTTCCCTCAATCTTCTGCGGTAGGCATTTGGTGCCTTTGTGGGGGTGTGAAAACCTTCTCACCATCCTGTTCCCCCTCCAGGGGTTGAGACATGTTTTCCCCTACTAGTTGCTGCCTTGGGGGCCTGAGCAAAGGGTGGTTGGGAAAAGGTGCCCAAAGCGTGGGTGGGAAAAGGGCAGCAAGGCAGCCTACAGAGGTGCCCACAGAGGCGGGCAGAGGCGTGCAGAGCAGAGCAGCGAGGTGGCCTGCGCACAGGGCAGCGAGGCAGCCTACAGAGGTGCGCAGAGAGGGCAGAGGCGTGCAGGTGGGTGCGCATAGAGCAGAGGCGCACAGGTCATCTCAGTAGGCGCACTTCTCAGCGAGCGCACAGGTTATCTCTGCACGCGCGAGAGAGAGAGAGAGAGAGAGAGAGAGAGAGAGAGAGAGAGAGAGAGAGAGAGAGAGAGTCATATTAAAATTACATTGGCCTCTTGCTTCTTCTGCACGACATGCACTGAAACAATTATGCATCTGTTCATGAGTTGTCCAGTGGCCCGTCAGATTTGGTCTTTTGTCTCTCGCATTTGGGAGGCAGTAGAGAGGTCTACTATTTCAGCTCATTAGTGGATACTTGGGATTTGTCCTCAAGTCATTACTTCGGACAGTCACCTTGTGATATTCCATTTCCTTAGATGGACAGGACTTTGGCATATTTGGACTACACGGAATGGGTTCATCTTTGATTCCTTGTCTGGAATACATGGGCACATTCTACGTATCCGCGGTTTGCTGCTTTGGCAGTTTTCTTCTCTTCTCTCAGCTCAGCTACTGGATGCAGATGTTATTTCGTTATGGTCTACGGTGGCTCGGCTGGCTCATCTTTGATGCTTTTATCTGGGATGCTTATTTGGTTAGGAGGCTTTCTTATTAGTGTATAGGTTTGCATAGTCATAATCCTTTAGAGGATCTTTTGTGGGGGGTTTTTTTTGGGCCATAGGTTCTGTGTGAGCCAAGTGGCTGATGTACATTTTTACATATAATATAAAACACCATTTCACGAAAAAAAAAGAGAGAGAGAGTCATATTAACGTCCGCGGAATGCGTTGAAGGCATATGGGACCAAAAGACATGACATCACAATCATTACAATCCACTTCGGGGTGCACTTAGGCGCAAGTGCGCATAAGCGCGAACATTGAAAATAAAAATAAAAAAATCTAAGGGTCAACTACCATGTGTAATATGAATGCTTGTGGTACGTAGGAGAGAGCTAGTTAGTGGGGTTTAGGCTTCTGGAAGTCTTCAATTATTGCTCTTCCTTCGCGGTAGACAGCCCACTTTCCAGCTTGGCGGGCTTCTCGAACTTTAGCAAGTTCTGCACTTTTGTTTTTGAGCTGCATAGGTGTAAGCTCGTCTGCTAGCCACAGCTTGGTGCCTTGGAGTGCCTTGGATTGTCGCAAAACCTTCATCTTGTCCTTCTTGGTTTCATAGCATAGGATGGCCTGTCCCCCTTTTGGGGTAATGAGATATGGATTGCCTATGTCGATGGAGGAGAGAACCCTGCTGATTCTCCTCTTCCAGATGTCCGTATCGGGGATGTAGTCATCTGCATCAATCTTGGTTTGCTCCCTTACCTCTTGCTTGTCCCAACCCTGTGGGAGCCCCCCTACCCGAATGTCTCGGGCAACCGACACTTGAAGTTTTTCTTCCTTGAGGGTGGAAATAACATCTAATTTCACATGTTGTTGCATACCTTTGGTGGCATCAATGAACTCCTTCTTGGCTTCTTGGATCTGCTCTTGAACTTCTTGAACTGGGTCAGGCTTGCCCTCGAGAGTGGCCACCCTGGCCTCAACTTTGCTGAGCTGCTTCTTCAAGGCTTCCTTTTCTTCTCGTAGCTTGTCGATCTCTGCTAAGAGAAACACCTCCCACGAGCTCGTGCTGTGACTAGTCAATGGCTTGGTCGGTGTGGCGAGGGCACTTGCGTAGGTGAGTTTCCTCGGCATTGTGGTAATGGCCAGCGTTTGTTGGCCTGGCTCTCCCAACGTACCACAGTCTTATTACAGGGCGGGACACAGCATGAAGGTGACTGCTATGGCCTGGTGGTGCCCTACACCAGGCCCAGCGTGGCGAGGCTCAGGCAGGGCTCAGGCGGGGCTCAGACGCGCGAGCAGCAGAAAGCGGCAGTGTGGTGAGGCTCAGGCGGGGCTCACGCGCGTGAGGGAGAGAGAGCAGGCAAGTAGGCACGTGTGACGGGAGAGTGCAGGTGCAAGCGAGGGGGAGGGGACGGAGCAACGTGAGACAGTCGCGCATGACAGTCGAGAGAGAGAGAGAGAGAGAGAGAGAGAGAGAGTATTAAATGTCTAAAATAGACCTAAAGGGTCTATAAGACTGAAAATGAGTACATATAATCGATGAAAAACTGGATGTCAGAAACATGAAAAAAAACATCTATCAAATAAAACAGGCCCACGTATGGATACAAAAAGGGAGTCAAAGCTCATCTGAGAGAGAGAGAGAGAGAGAGAGAGAGAGAGAGAGAGAGAGAGAAAGAAACATTGTTTTCTGTTGGCAGTCATTTCTTCTGGATTGTGGTCCTTTCCTAAAGATCGCAATGAGGTTGCATATGCATTGTGTCAAGCACTACGAAATCGAATGGAAAGGTGGTTACAATGTCTTTGCACATGGGATGTTTCTTTAAGTGATCTTGAACACACATTTAAGAAAATGCTTCCTTCTATGTGGTGACAGAGGCTTAAGGAGTGTAGGGTACATGCGATTTGGGGATGTGTTTGTGAAGTGCAGATCATTTTCTGCCAATGAATCACAACTCAGGTATGGTATCATAAACATTCAAGGCATTACAGTCTTATTATGTTCCGATATGTGTTAAGTCCTCTAATATCCTCATGACTTACATCATAAACAAGTCTTTCATGTGTTGGCTCATGGATGTTCTTGTTTCGCAGAAGACCGCTGCCAATATGCGAGGTGACATTTACAGTAAGCGAGGAAGCAATTTTTGTGCATTTTGTGCTTCAACGAAAGTGAGTGCCTTTGTTAGCATTAGCTTCCTTTCTGATCAAGCAATAGTACTGATCTCCATTTTTTGAGAAGCACAGGAAATAGAGCTTTGTGTGACCAATTTTAGGCTTTAACTTGTTGCTCACATGAGAGGGTTGGGTACTCAATCATATAAGAATAATTTAATGTGGATTTGACATTTCATGGTATTCCCAAAATGAGTTCTGGTTCTCAAGCATAAGAATATCTTGTTCTGTTTTACAGGAGAGTTCGCTCACTCTCCACTGATGACATTCAAGCAGCACTGAAGCTGCAGCATGATGGGTTGGCAGATGAGGTAGAATCACAATCAGGTAGATATTCTTAGTTAACTGAAATTTGTGCATGTGTGCGCGTGCGTGTATGTGAGTGTATGCTGCATGTGTGTGCTGAGCACACCCTCTATTGTGTGGTTTTTATAAATACTCAAATAATAATATCTATGCATCATAGGCTGTTTTTGTGCAAATGGTGGAATGTCTTGAAAAACATTGGGCATTTTCAACGTTTCTTGTTTGCTAGTTTTGCTTAGTGTGTTAACAAGCTGTGTGATGATCCTACTCTTTTTAAGTGTTAATGTTTGTTTCGCATTCTGATTGTCTCATAGTTATGGTTGCACCTCACGGTTTGAGTGGGAAGCTTACTGGATGCTATTCAAGTGATCTGGTTCATGTACTTTATGAGAGGTGAGTATATAATGTTTTTGCAAACTATAATTTTTTTTGGGAATGTGAGTGAAGAAGCCCATGCTACAATTTCTATGTCATGCATGCATGTGGCAATTTAAGCTTTTGTTTCAAGATGTCCACTGAAGGATTGGAAGCTTTTCATGCTATACACCCAATAACAGAATTTGGTGGTTTGCCATTGGAAAGAGGGCCAAGGGCATGCAAGCTCATCCGAGCAACTACCAATTCACCCAGTTGTATGCCTTCTCAGAGTTCAACCAGATTCTTGCGCGTGTCCTTGCCTGATCGGTGATGATCGTTAACAGGATAAAAATGTTGTCCATGTGGTCTAGGATGCTGCTATCATCAAAACTACATGTTTAAGTTCCTTGCAAGAGCTTATGGAGTCTCGGGGTCTTGTTGAGAGTCTTTTGCATCATGCATAACAAGGTGATGTGATGCCAATGCATGATCTCCACACATTCTTTGGAAATCAACGATTAGCTTCTCTGCTAAAGCTAGACTTCTAACATGTAAGTATGATGTCTTAAAAGTATCCAATAGCTCCCCGTCCTATCACTGCATGAAATTTGGCACCTATGCTTAAGATGTGGCCTGTCAGCTTCCTTCAAAATAAAGTTAAACAACCCCTCTTCTTCGGAGCATGAATGTAATTCAAGTATTGATATTCTGAAACATTTGTGAGACCCATCAATGCTCTTGAAGTTAGAGATTTGAGACTTGATTGTCATTTGAGTGAGCAGGGTATGTGTTAGTTGGTGCCACTGCAGGAGTCCACTAATCGGGAAGATGGTTGTACAGTCACGAAAATGGATTATATTGATAGGAGTAGAAGACAACAGAAACGGAAGCTTTGGTCTTAAGTGCAAAGCATTTCCATGCATGATCACAAGAATTTGTTTGTGTGGCATATTTCTACATATATCTATGTAGACCAAACTCGCTTTAAAGTTATCTCACATCTCCCATAGGCTCCCCAAGCACTTTGGCTTTCTAAAAAACAAAGAATCTTCAGGGTAACTCTAAACATACGTTCTCAAACTCCTTTCAAGGTTTGGGCTGCGTGGTGGCAGGAGGGATTAGGTTAACATGAGAAAAATATGTGTAGTGCCAGCAGTAGTGGATACATGCACCATAAATCTGCTCTGGCCATGTTGTCAAATCCCCATAGGATCTCCTTGTAGAACGCTCGTGGTACAAGACTCGAAACCTGCAAACAAACGATACAAACATGACGGGGGTGCAGAGGCCTGACTCACCTCCCAACCTTGAGAGCCATGGGCAAGCCCACAAGTCTTGGCTGTCCCCACACCGAGCCACGAGCTGAGCTAACTAGATGGACGCACCGACCAATCTCTACCTCGTGACGTCCCATACCGCCATGAAGCTACCCTTGCGGGCCTCGAGACTGCTGCCGGCCTCGGCTGCATGAAGCAGGTGCACGTCTGCACTAGATCCAGGCTCCTGACCATAGAGCTCTCACAAAGTCACGCGAGACTCTATATGACTAATGACTAACCTTGGCCACCCTTTTATAGGCTCTTGGTCGGTCATCGGGCGTCCACACTTGGGTCCCCGCTCGTCCATACTTGGGTGCCCGCCCGTTAGTCTATCCCTAACTTAGCTCGCCAATCAGCTTGCCTAGCTCCAAGATTCCCCAACCTCGAAGCTAGTCTTGTGTGCGTGTAGCACACGGTAGATACACACTGTGCACTAACATACTCTCCTTCCTCTAAGAGCTCACTCCTGAGCTCACTAAAAAGCCAGGGTAATCTCTCTGAAGAGTAGTCAATGTCTTCCATGTAGCGTCCTCCTCAACACGATCCTTTCACTTGATCTTGTATTCCGTGATAAGTTTGTTACGCAATCTTCTTTATCGAAATCCAAGAATCTTTTCAGGGTCGTGTGGAACAAATGTCATGTCCTTGACATCTATGATTTCTTGAGGAGTAACTAACTGGTCTGTTCCACCCAGTACTTTCTTAAGTCTACTGACATGAAATACAGGATGAACTTTCACATAAGGAGGCAAATCCAATTCATATGCAACTGAACCAATCCGTCGTGTCATACGAAATGGTCCACAGTATCTAGGGGATAATTTCGGAGATCGACTTGTCCGTAAAGTCTCGAAATCTTTCAGAACTCGCAAATACACCATCGTTCCTTTAGAGAACTCTCTGGGTGAACGATGTCTATTAGAATAAAATCTGTCTTGGTCTTGAGCACTTCTAATAGATTCCTTCGCAACTTGTAACATTTCTTGCATATCTTGCAAAAGTTTACGTGCTGCATCATGTTGAAGTCCTGAGAATCCCGCTGTAACAGGTGATCTAGGTTGAAAACCATACATAAGCATGAAAGGACTAAAACCTGTACTCGTATGCTTGGAACTGTTATATGTAAATTCTAACATAGGAAGATAATCCTTCCATGAATTCTGCCTTTTGGATACATATGCTCGAAGCATATCCTCCAAAATCTGATTCACACTTTCAGTCTGGCCATCAGATTGAGGATGATCTGAGGAACTCAAATTCAAAGTTGTTTCCAACTTCTCAAAAACAAGTTTTCAAAAATCACTCGTAAACTTAGAGTCCCGATCACTGACTATGTCCTATGGTAATCCGTACTGTCTAAACAATTGCTCGATAAACTGCCTTGCTAATTACGTAGCTGTAATGGTCTTCCGGACCGGTAAAAATCTAGCCATTTTTGTCAAGCGGTCTACCACAAGCCAAATAGAATCGTGGCCTTGATGTATTCTTGGCAATCCGGTAATAAAATCCATGGAAATACTTTCCCATTTATTACCTGGGATTTGCAAAGGATGCAACAACCCAGCCTGTCTAAAGCATTCAGCTTTATTTGCTTGACAAACTTGACACTTGAGAACATAATCTTCTACATACCCTTTCATCTTTGGCCAATAAAAAGTGTGTTTCACTAACGATAGTGTCTTGTGTACCCCAGGGTGTCCAGCAGAAGGGGCGTCGTGACACTCTTTAAGAATCTTGGACCTAATGTCCGGGATCTGTCAAATTTTGTCATTACGGAATAGTAAACCATTCCGAATCATCCACTGGCCTCGTGCAGCCTGAATGGTAGGCTGCTTAGTCATCGAGTCTTGGTCAATCAATGAGCTCCCGTCCTGGATCTTCTGCCAAAATGGACCAAAATAACTATCAGTCCTGCAAAGCCCTCTCAATGACTGAAATAAGTCAGTAGAAATCTTGGTGAATGACAAAGTATTCACCTCTCTAATTCGACTAAGCGCATCTGCAACACTATTCATGGACCCTTTTCTATAACGAATCTCAAAATCAAAATCAAAATCTTGCATTAATTCAGCCTATTGAGCTTTCCTTCCTCTCAAATCATCCGCATCACACACACATACTTGATTGATTGATGATCAGTCAATACCACAAACTTGGAGCCATATAAATAATGTCTCCAAACCTTGTGAGTGTGAATCACAGCATAAAGTTCCTTCTCAAGGGTTGGTCAACGAGATTGAGTGTCGTCTAGCTTTTTACTTTCAAAAGCAACATGTCTACCATCTTGAAATAGAGCCGCCCCAATGGCATAGTCACTGGCATTAGTTTCAAGAACATAAGGCCAACTAGGATCGGGTAATGCTAAGATAGGTGCTTCCTTGACTTTATCTTTGAAAAGTCTGAAGGCCATATCTAGATCGTTATTCCAAGTGATAGGCTGATTCGACTTACGTCCATGACCTTTCAACAAGTCGGTCATCGGTAGTGTGAGCTGAGAGTACTCCCGCACAGATTTCCGAAGAAAAACAACAAAACCGAGAAAAGAACGAAGTTGTTTCACTGTTTGTGGTATAGGCCAGTCCAGAACCTTCTGAACTCGGTCATAGTCGATGCTTAATCCATCTCTAGTGATCTTGTGTCCCAAGTAAATGATGTCTGTCATGAAAAACTCACATTTACTTAATTTAGCATACAGTCAATTCTGTCTTAAAATAGTTAAGACAATCGTGAGGTGTCTAACATGATCCTCAAGAGTACGACTTTATAAAAAAATATCATCCAGGAACACGACCATAAATTTTCCCAAATGTTCACGAAAAAGATCGTTCATCATCTGCTGAAAAGTGGCTGGAGCATTGGTTAACCCAAAAGGTAATACGAGAAACTCGTAATGGCCATACCTAGTCCGAAGGGCGGTTCTTTCGACATGCCTTTCATGAATACGTATCTGGTGATAGCCAGTACGTAAATCTATCTTCGTGAAATATTTCGCTCTTGCTAACCGGTCAATCAGGTTATCTGATCTAGGGAGAGGATAACGGTTCTTAATTGTCAGCTTGTTCAATCTCTTATAATCTATACACATTCTCCAAGTGTTGTCCTTCTTTCTCCTAAGCAACACAGGTGCACCCCAAGGTGATTTACTTGGACGGATCTGGCCCATCCTCAAATAATCTTCGAGTTGTTTGGCCAACTCATCTTCCTTAGCTTGGCTCATCCTGTAAGGTGGAATACTAACAGGGTGAGCACCAGGGACCAGGCTAATACGATGATCTACTGCCCTTTCAGGTGGTAAGCCCGATGGCAGTTCCTTAGGAAATACATCTTGAAATGAATCAAGTATCTTCTGTAATTCTTTGCTTTCAAATACACTTAATTCATTGACATCCATAGAAGGTATGAGAAATGAAGAAAGTGGAATCAATACACAATGGAAAGCAGTATACAAGGAAGAATCCATTATATTACCAAAATCAACTGTCATGGCCCTGTGAAAATGGAGCAGGACAAGTGTGGGCATGGTGGTTGCAGGGTCAGAATATTTTATGATTCACATGGGGGGTGCCCGGACAGTGTTCAAAGATGTGTGGACAACCCTAGGTGTGAAGGGGGAACATTAAAACATTAACTTTTAATGTTTATAAAAGTTGCCCCTAGGCCTTAGTGGCCCTAGGGAACTTATTCAAGTTGGGCCCTAGGGCTTATTATTATTATTTTTGGGGGAGGAGCCACTTTTGGAGAGTTTCTCTCTCTTCTCTCTCTCTCTCTTCCTTTTTGGGAGTCGTGGAGCAAAAGCATGTATTCTATGCGTGGAGAAGCTGAAGGAAGGGGAGGCGGCTGCTGAAGATCAGAACTGTTGCTGTTTTTCTGAGAGAGACAGCCGTACAGCACTGTACGGCCAGAGCAGGACTTTCTCTCTCTCTCTCTTTCTCTCTCCTGTTGCTGGCGGCGCACAAGCTGTTGCTGTTAGGGGCTGCGCAGAAGGCCTGTGCAGGCTGCACAGCTTGTTTTTCAGCAGGTACACTTGGTACGGCTGCCGTACAGTGTACGGGCAGCAAGGTACAGACGGTACAGTTGCTGCAGAAGTGTTTACAGGTGCTGGACAGACCTGTACATGCTGATTCAGACAGGTACAGAAGTGGACAGCAGGCTGTTTTTGCAAGTACAACGCTTGGCACACATCCCGAGGCGGTACAATCAAGTACAGTGCTGATTTTCAGATCTGTACTTTCAAGGACAGCATAGGAGTGAGC
This sequence comes from Cibotium barometz, assembly GCF_041138505.1. Taxonomy (NCBI): domain Eukaryota; kingdom Viridiplantae; phylum Streptophyta; class Polypodiopsida; order Cyatheales; family Cibotiaceae; genus Cibotium; species Cibotium barometz. Next base: position 26,232,636 of record NC_141088.1, on the reverse strand, counting down.
ATCAGGAGGAAGATACAGGCAAGTGCAAGCACATGTGTGAAGCAGGATTGTGGGTTCAAGTGCCTGCAGGCACAGATTGGTGCTGTTGCTTCCTCCAGAGTTGTTTCACGAGCTGAACTTGGTAAGCCTTGACTCTGTTCATCCATCTCTCTTTCTATTGCTTGATGTCTGCTACAGGTATGTGTTATCTGGCTCCTTGTGAGAGGAGGAGTATAGCAGATTGACAAGGGATTAAGACAGGGATTGAACAGCACATGTATGTTGAGCTGAGAAGATGTATCATGCTTATGAGTTATGCCAGATGTATGCCCATGGCTGGCCTGCTTTGTGAACTTGGCTGATCAGAGGGAGGCACAGTGTGTTGCTTGAAGACACAGATCTGTGTGCATAGATCCTCTGTGCTGAGAAGGATTTGTGGGCAGTCAGATTGGACTACAGGTGTAAACTCTTGGCTGGTTTTTATGTTGTACTCAGCCATACATATTATTTTAATGGAATAAAGAAATACCGCAAGGGGCGCCAAGCTTTGGGGCCAACAGGTGTCGTTGTGTATTCAGATTTGGGCACTCTAGCCCCAATCTGTGTTTGGTTTTTCATCTAGACTACAAGTGGACGGGTGTTAGCTCTTACCGCACTCTGGTTTTCTATCAGAGGCCGGTTTCAAGGTTCCGTTGCCGGGACCAATCATCAACTTTCTGAAGGGGGTGAGCTCGTGGTTGTTTTGGAGAAAGCCATCGCTGAAAATTCAGCAACCATGTCTGATACAGAGGAAGAGTACTTCTATCAAGAAGAAGAAGAGCAAGAGACTTCTCCTGAAAGAGATGTATCTGAGGATATTTTTGCAGGAGAACAGGCTGCAGATGTTGAGCCTTATGAGGATGTAACACAGCCAGAAGATGTGCATGGTAAAGAGGATGATGATGCTCGGTTCAAAGATCGCTTGGCTGGTGTTATGGATACTTTTATGCAGCTTACACAGAGCGAGAGATTTGCTGAATTTATGAGATCTCGCACAGAGCCCCGCACAGAGCCCCAGAAAAAGAAGAAGAAGGTTCGTTCGAAGAATCTTTCTCATGGTCATCGTGGTACCACTCCACAGGATCCATCTCCTGCACAGTTTCCGAACATGCAGCATGCTTTTGGTGCTAACCCACAGAGTTCCTTCTATGGACAGCCACCTATTCCTCAGCAGAACATGCATCCAGGGTACTTTGGTGGTGGCTCGGTGTTTCAATCCATGACTGGGGGATATCCTCAGGGAGGCATGGGTATGTATGGGCCTTTTGGAGCCAATTTTCAGCCTGGCATGCAAGGGAATATGTATGGTGGTATGCAGTCCGGTATGCAAGGAAATGTGTTTGGAAGCATGCAACCTGGGATGCAAGGCAATATGTTTGGTGGCATGCAGCCAGGTATGCAGCATGGAATGTATGGAAACATGGCTGGGATGTATGGTATGCCTGGTGTTGGAATGGGAAATGTTGACCCAATGATGGGTATGAATGTTGGGGGCAGCAATCTCACGAAACAACTTCCATATGATAATCTAACGCCTATGGGAAAGGCGAAGGATTACAAGGAAGGGGGAGCTGCAGTGAAGTTTGACACTTTCAGTGGGGCCAAGGATAAATTGAAGGCACTTACCTTTTTACAGCAGTTTGATGCTGCTTTTTCTGGTGGGAATTACACAGAGTCCTCGAAGGTGAGGAAAGCTGCCACTTTTCTCAAGGGCAATGCTTTGCAGTGGTGGTCTACTCTTCTTTTGCAGGGCATAGCACCCACTACATGGGTCCAATTCAAACAGGTTTTCTCTTCCGTTTGGCTCACATCTACATTTGAGGTGGATGTTATGACAGCATGGCACAAGCTGGATGCTTCAAAGTGTGATAGTTTGGAGGATTATAACAAGAAGTTTTGGGAAGCTCTACTCCCAGTGACTTCTTATCGTGCCGTGCCATTATCTGAGCAGGTAGAGAAGTATTGTTGTGGGCTGCCCAAGGAGGTACGAGATTACTGTATAAAGACAAGAGTAACGAACATGTCACAGATGATTGAAAATGCTATGACAGCCAATGCGTTACTCACAGGTGGTTCATCTGGATTTAAAGGCAGTAAGAAATTGGGCAAGAAAGCTGAAAAATTTGGGCATGCTTCTCGTGATGCTAAAGGGTCTACAGAGACGAAGTATAAGAAGTTGCCAATGCCCAAAAGGACTTCTGAGGAAAGACAAGCTTTGAGAGATGCTCAAAAGTGTTTTTACTGTACTGAAGAGGGGCATATGTCATTCAATTGTCCCAAGAGAACGTCCAAGAAGGATCCTGACAATAAAGGAGAGCCCAAGCCAAAGAAACCAAAGCCTTCTGCAGGCTTAGTTCCTGATCTTGTGGGGGAGCAGCTAAGTGGTGAAGCCACAGAGTTGTGCAGGGCATGGGGCAAAGTGAGAGATCAGAATGCTTTGATCTTCTTTGACACAGGTGCTAGAGCCAACTTCATTTCACCAGATTTGGCTGGCCGATTGGGGATTCGCGCAGAGGAGATGGGGCCGTTACATGAGGCAAATATGGCTTGTCCAGGGTATGCAGAACCCGTTACTCCTATCATTGGGAAGCTTCGGCTTCATTTGCAGGGTTATGTGGACAGCGAGGAGTTTTTCATCATGCCTTTGGATGGCTGTGATGTTTTGTTGGGGATGCCATGGTGCCACAGGGTACATGCGGTGGTGGATACTTACAATAGGAAAATTACTCTGACTCATAGAGGGAAAGAGCATGTATTGGATGTAAAACTCAAAGGGGAATCTGTTCCTATTGTATCCGCTTCGGCGATTTCATCAGTAATGAAAAAGCATCTTTCCGCGTACTTGATTTATGTAAAGGATGCACAGGATGATGAGTCTAAGTCTAATTTGTCAATGTTAGATAAGGACAGGGCTGATTTCTTAAGTGAGTTTCAAGACTGTTTTTCCGAGTCATTGCCAGGAGAATTACCTCCTGAGAGGCCAGAAGATCATGCCATAGATCTGATTCCTGGTAGTACTCCACCGAATAGACCGCCGTATCGTGTTAGTGCAGCCCAACAGGAAGAGATTATGAGTCAGGTGCAGGAGCTACTAAATAAGGGGTTGATTCAGCCTAGCTCATCACCCTTTTGCTCACCTGTGCTCTTAGTGCAGAAGAAGGATGGTTCTTGGCGCATGTGTATTGACTACAGGGCGCTTAACAAGAATACCATCAAGAATCGATTCCCCATACCGAGGATCGATGACATCTTGGACCGCTTACAGGGCTCCACAGTTTTTAGTCGTATTGACTTGAAAAGCGGGTATCATCAGATACGCATTAGACCCGAGGATGTGCATAAGACAGCATTCCGAACCACGGTTGGGTTGTATGAGTTCTTGGTTATGCCCTTTGGTTTGACGAATGCGCCTGCCACATTTAACAGAATGATGGACAGGATTTTCAGGCCTCATAGAGAGTTTGTGGGCACATTCTTTGATGATATGATTGTGCATTCACAAACTGAGGAAGAGCATAGAAGGCATTTGGCCATTGTGTTTGCAGAACTCAGAAACCATAGGTTGGTGGTTAATGGCAAGAAGAGTGAGTTTTTCTTGCAGGAGATACATTTCTTGGGGCATATTGTGTCTGGTCATGGAGTCCGTATGGATCCAGCCAAGGTGGAAGCAATACTTAATTGGCCAGCTTTGAGGACCGTGCATGATGTACGCAGCTTTCTAGGATTGTGTTCCTATTACAGGCGTTACATACGGCACTTTGCTGAAATTGCTTCGCCTCTTCATGCTTTGACGAAGAAAGCAACTCCGTTTAGATGGGCTGATCGGGAAATTACAGCATTCAAAAAGCTCAAAGAAAAGCTTACTTCGGACCCAGTATTGGTGTTACCGGACCTCCGAAAGGCTTTTGTTGTCCAGTGTGATGCATGTGGAAGTAGCATTGGTGCAGTTCTCATGCAAGAGGGACATGTGATAGCCTATGAGAGTAGAGTTTTGCAAGATGCCGAGAAGCATTTGCAGGTGTATGAGAAAGAGATGTTGGCTGTAATTCACGCTCTTTCTACATGGAAACACTACTTGCTTGGGGCTGATTTCACTGTGCAGACAGATCATCAGACTTTGCGATATTTCCTCACGCAGACTAAGCTTTCAGAGAAGCATATGCGTTGGGCAAACTTTTTGTCAATGTTTCACTTCCAGATTGTGCATGTGGAAGGCAAAAAGAATGTAGTGGCAGATGCTTTGTCACGCAAGCCACAGGTCTCTGCAGTTTCACTTGCTTATCATCATGAGCTTGATGAAATGAAACAGCAGTATGCCCATGATGAGGATTTTGAAAGGTTGTATGATCAGATGTCTGAGGGTCAGCGGCATGAGCATTACACTCTCAGAGATGGGTTTTTATTGATGCATGGCAGACTGTGTGTTACCAGGCCATTGCGACTCAAGGTTATGATTGAAAGTCATGCTCCACCGTATGCAGGTCATAGAGGTATTGACGCCACGGTCAAAGCAGTGGAGACTTTCTTTTATTGGCCAACCTTGAGAAGAGATGTTGATGCCTTTGTGAGGCAATGCATCGTATGTCAGAAGGTAAAGTTTGACCGTCAGAAGACACCAGGGTTATTACAGCCTTTACCTATTCCGGATAGACCTTGGGAGAGCATTGCCATGGATTTTGTATTTGATCTTCCACGGACTCAAACGGGAAATGATGGTATCTGGACAATCATATGCAGGTTCAGTAAGCAGGCTCATTTCATTCCCGTGAGGAAGACAATTAAAGTGGATCATATGGTGAAGTTGTTCATGGCGAACATCTTCAAGTATCATGGCTTGCCTACGTCTATCATTAGTGACCGTGATCCACGGATGACGAGTTTGTTTTGGAGAGGGTTGTTCGACAACATGGGTACAACTCTCAAGTTTTCATCGTCATTTCATCCACAGACAGATGGTCAGTCAGAAGAGGCTAACTCTACAGTGTTGGATCTTCTAAAGTGTTATGTGTCAGAGCACAAGCAACAATGGGAAAAGTATCTTCCTTTGGTGGAGTTTGCATATAACAACACTGTACATAGCTCGACAGGCAAGGCGCCTTTTGAGATTGTAGAAGGAGGGAAGAAGCTACCACCCATTTTGCATACAAAGGATAAGATTTTTGAGGCTGATCAGTATGTGGAGAGCTTGGATGAAGCTTATCGGAGAGTTAAGTTGGCCCTCCAGAAAACTCAGCAGAAGCAAAAGCAAGCCGCAGACCGTCACAGACGTGATTTACAGTTTGCATTGGGTGATTGGGTTCTTTTGCGTTTTGAAAAGGCTAGACTCAAGAAGATGAAGGCTAAAGAGCGCTTATTCCCTAAGTTGAGCATGCGATATTATGGGCCTTTTCAGGTTTTGGAAAAGATTGGTGAGGTAACCTATCGTTTGAAGTTACCAGATCACTGGAGGATTCACAATGCTTTTCACGTGAGTCTTCTTAGACCTTTCCGTGGGGATGTGCCTGAGGATGTATCGGATGAGGCTCAGCCGGAAGTTGAGGAACTTGATGAGGTTCTGATTCCAGAGCAGATACTGGCACATAAAGAAAAGAAGGTACGAGGTAAAGTTTCCCGTCGCTATCTTGTGAAGTTCAAGAACTATTCACCGATGGATGCGAAGTGGATGGAGGAAGGTGACTTAACAGATTCACCTCAGGTTTTGCAGCTTTATCTCGATGCCTTTGAGTTAGAGCCGACTCTTATTGTGGCTCATTCAGGTTCAGCAGAGCATGGGTCTGGAGCATTACCTGATGCTCAAGAGGGGGGTAGCACCTCCACTCCCTTGATACAGACAGGCTCAGATGACATCTAGAGGTCGCTTGGTGCAGATTTTATCTCATCCGAAGGTACTGAGGCTGACAGTACATCTGTTTATGGGACTTCTATGATATATGTGTACTAGTCACATGGAGATTTTTGTGGATATGTATGGTTCACAGTGGTATACAACTTGGACTATTACTATGCCATTGGTTTGCAGTGAATATTGATACATGTGTATGGCTCAGAGCGATTGGGACGCTGATCTTGCCATATTGTATATTTCACTTTGGATATTTTGATGCATCACCAGAATGCAATCGAGGACGCTTGCCATCTTTCAAGAGGGGGGTATGTCATGGCCCTGTGAAAATGGAGCAGGACAAGTGTGGGCATGGTGGTTGCAGGGTCAGAATATTTTATGATTCACATGGGGGGTGCCCGGACAGTGTTCAAAGATGTGTGGACAACCCTAGGTGTGAAGGGGGAACATTAAAACATTAACTTTTAATGTTTATAAAAGTTGCCCCTAGGCCTTAGTGGCCCTAGGGAACTTATTCAAGTTGGGCCCTAGGGCTTATTATTATTATTTTTGGGGGAGGAGCCACTTTTGGAGAGTTTCTCTCTCTTCTCTCTCTCTCTCTTCCTTTTTGGGAGTCGTGGAGCAAAAGCATGTATTCTATGCGTGGAGAAGCTGAAGGAAGGGGAGGCGGCTGCTGAAGATCAGAACTGTTGCTGTTTTTCTGAGAGAGACAGCCGTACAGCACTGTACGGCCAGAGCAGGACTTTCTCTCTCTCTCTTTCTCTCTCCTGTTGCTGGCGGCGCACAAGCTGTTGCTGTTAGGGGCTGCGCAGAAGGCCTGTGCAGGCTGCACAGCTTGTTTTTCAGCAGGTACACTTGGTACGGCTGCCGTACAGTGTACGGGCAGCAAGGTACAGACGGTACAGTTGCTGCAGAAGTGTTTACAGGTGCTGGACAGACCTGTACATGCTGATTCAGACAGGTACAGAAGTGGACAGCAGGCTGTTTTTGCAAGTACAACGCCTGGCACGCATCCTGAGGCGGTACAATCAAGTACAGTGCTGATTTTCAGATCTGTACTTTCAAGGACAGCATAGGAGTGAGCATCAGGAGGAAGATACAGGCAAGTGCAAGCACATGTGTGAAGCAGGATTGTGGGTTCAAGTGCCTGCAGGCACAGATTGGTGCTGTTGCTTCCTCCAGAGTTGTTTCACGAGCTGAACTTGGTAAGCCTTGACTCTGTTCATCCATCTCTCTTTCTATTGCTTGATGTCTGCTACAGGTATGTGTTATCTGGCTCCTTGTGAGAGGAGGAGTATAGCAGATTGACAAGGGATTAAGACAGGGATTGAACAGCACATGTATGTTGAGCTGAGAAGATGTATCATGCTTATGAGTTATGCCAGATGTATGCCCATGGCTGGCCTGCTTTGTGAACTTGGCTGATCAGAGGGAGGCACAGTGTGTTGCTTGAAGACACAGATCTGTGTGCATAGATCCTCTGTGCTGAGAAGGATTTGTGGGCAGTCAGATTGGACTACAGGTGTAAACTCTTGGCTGGTTTTTATGTTGTACTCAGCCATACATATTATTTTAATGGAATAAAGAAATACCGCAAGGGGCGCCAAGCTTTGGGGCCAATAGGTGTCGTTGTGTATTCAGATTTGGGCACTCTAGCCCCAATCTGTGTTTGGTTTTTCATCTAGACTACAAGTGGACGGGTGTTAGCTCTTACCGCACTCTGGTTTTCTATCAGAGGCCGGTTTCATCAACTGTATTTACAAGAGGTCCCTGAGAGGGATGTATATAATCACCTAAGATACTATACTGGGTGTTCCTATGTTCAAAAAAAAAAAAAATGACTAGACTAATCTATCTGGACTTGAAGAGTCTTAAACCACTCAATCCCTAATAACAAGTCTACATGTTCTAGGTGCATAATATAGCATTCCAGAGTACCTTTGTAGTCCTGAATCCGGATTGGTAGCATCTCCACCTTTCGATCCCATACTTGCCGACCCGCAGGTAGGTATACCTCATAGGTATGATCATTGGGTGTTGTGTCAAGACCCAATTTCTGCACAAGTTTGTAATTAACAAAGTTGTGTGAGCTGCCAGGGTCTAGAAGAATGTGGATTCTATGGCCATTCACTTCTCCATAAACTCGGAGAAGATCATGCAAGCCAAAAACTTTACAACAGACAATCAGAACATGTACTAGGACGAGAGTACAGTAACTGACGTACCTGCCAAAGACAATTTGTTAGCTGTCTTTGGCTTGGGTCCTGCGTTGGTCTTTGCACCCTTTTGCTTCGGGCACTCGTTACGCATGTGTCCTTTTTCTTCGCAGATGAAGCAACATCCCTCCTCCTTGAGCTTCAAAGCTTTAAGGAGACGTTTCTTCTTCGTTGGTGTCGAAGTTGAATTCTTCGAAGGTTGGTCCGAAGACTTTCCTTCAGTCGTGCTAGCCATTGGTGCAGAGAACTTCCTTTTGTGCTTGTTCCCCTGCTCGGTAACGGGTTTAGACTTGGAAGAGACCATTGTATCATCATAGATACGAGCGGAATGAATGGTTTCATCCAAAGTTTTGCATTTGTTATTTTTAACCTGTAAACGATATGAGTCGGGTAAACCGGCTATGAAGAACCCCAAAAGAGTTGTGGGATCCATCTTCGTAGCTTTCATCTGCAAGTCCCTAAATTTCTGGAGGTAGACCTCATAAGTGAGGTTGTGCGAGGTCAAGGTCAAAGTAGTAAACCGGGCAACAACATCATAGTCATCCTTTTTCTTGAGGAATTCTTTCTTGAAGACATCTTCAAACTGTGCCCAAGTCGTTGGTTTAGGGTTGAGTTTCTTCCACCAAAGCAAAGCTTTGCCTGAGAGGAAACCTGTTGCTAATTGGATCTTTTTTCCATCGTCATATGGATGAAACTGAAAATGAACTTGCCACTTATGTAGCCAAGTGTCCACTATGTCCTTGGTACGTTGCTTTTGCTCGCCCCCAAGCTGTTCGGGAGTAATATTGGGGCCCAAAGCAGATGTCAAGGTATCCATACCCGAAAGAGTAGATAGAGTAGTGGTCAACAAAGAGATGGAGTTCTGTAAAGCCTGCATCTGCGCGGCGATTTGTGCTTGACATTCCGAGGAAGAAGCTTCGAGAGCAACTTTAAATTCTTGGAAATTTGATTTTGACACATAATGGTCGAAAAGATCGGCATTGGTGTCTTCCGTAGCCGGCAGGTCTTCACGTTCGATAAGGGGCTCCAACTCGGATTCTTGGGTCGACATCTTGAAGAGGGCAAGGTGAGAGAAAAAATTGATCTTGCACAAATAAGAGTGCTAGAGAACTCGAGAGCTTGAGGACTTGAGAGATGTGTGGCAAGAAGCCCGCTTAATGGGAATATATAGGCTTTCCCAAAAGCTAACTTTAGCTTTTCCTTTTGTGTTTTTTTTGGCAAAAAAATAAAAATAAAAATAAAAATAATAAATAAATAAATAAATAAATAAATATATATATATATATTCTGTTTTCTTAAAGAAAAGAAAAAAAACACTTATAAAGCAAGACTTGGGTTTGTAAAAATCCTTTTTACCAAAGTGTGGTTTTTTTAAATAATTAAAAAAAACATGCTAGATGGCTTTTAGAAAAGCCACATAGAAAGCTTGTAAAAGCCACATGTTTATTTTTAATTTAAAAAAAAACAGCTCTTCGATTTGAATTTTTTTAAAACCCCACGCTATAGGTTCTAAAAACGAAAAGCAACATGTGTTTTTTTAAAAAAAACGAGAGCTAAAAAAAAACGAAAAGCGGCTGGTCGCCACCTGTCGGCTCTACAGGGCCCATCACCTGCCACGCTTCCTCTGAAAACGGCGCCATTTGGAGTAGCTTTTCGTGCTCGCTCTGCATGCGTAGAGCTGCCTGCTTGCATGCGCATATCCGCCTGTGTGCGAATGATTCCAAGGCTACCTTCTTCCCTCGTAAGTGCTGCGCAGCCAAACAGTAGCCGACCCGCATCCCAATCGTTAACAACCATCTCTATTTTTAGTTTTATCTCTATTTTCATTTTGTTGCCCCCGAAGTGGAATGTAATCACATGGATGTATCCGATTAGTCTTATAGGTCAGATGTGGCCTCTAAAGGACGTTAATATAGTTTTCTTTCTTTCTTTCTCTTACAGATTCGCACAGCCGACAAACTACACCGCTTTCACTTGTTCAAAAAACCACAGCCCTTCTTCTAGCTTAACAAGACAACCCTTTCTATGACCACTACTTTTAAGTCCTAACGATGTAAACACAACATGCTGAGTTCTGAAAAACAGCAGTATGCACAGAAAAAACAGCAAGCTTCTCGAACTCATACCTTTCTTCGACCTCTTTTTCTCTACCTACTGACTTGCTCGTTCATGAGGCTTGCTTTGATACCACTGTCAAATCCCCATGGGATCTCCTCGTAGAACGCTCCTGGTACAAGATTCGAAACCTGCAAACAAACGATACAAAGATGACGGGGGTGCAAGCCTGACTCACCTCCCAACCTTGACAGCCGTGGGCAAGCCCACAAGTCTTGGCTGTCCCCACCGAGCCACCAGCTGAGCTAACTAGATGGATGCACCGACCAATCTCTACCTCGTGACGTCCCATACCGCCACGAAGCTACCCTCGCGGGCCTCGAGACTGCTGCCGGCCTCGGCTGCATGAAGCAGGTGCATGTCTGCACTAGATCCAGGCTCCTGACCATAGAGCTCTCACAAAGTCACGCGAGACTCTATATGACTAATGACTAACCTTGGCCACCCTTTTATAGGCTCTTGGCCGGTCATCGGGCGTCCACACTTGGGCGCCTGCCCGTCCATACTTGGGTGCCTGCCCGTTAGTCTATCCCTAACTCAGCTCGCCAATCAGCCTGCCTAGCTCCAAGCTTCCTCAACCTCGAAGCTAGTCGTGTAGCACATGGTAGATACACACTGTGCACATGACGCATGTGGCGTGTTGCTAATTTCTGTATTCCTGCTGCTCCTGGCAGCCTTGCCCTGTGGCTGCACAAAAGGGAGATAAGTAGTGGCCATGCCTCATGAGGTTCGAACTCACGCTACTGCTCTGTTTCCTGTACCTATGAGCCATTAGTTTAAGGTTGGATGTTTCTACTCAGCCCTTGTAATACTTCTCCTAATCTTGCCAACAAAGCATGAACTGGGGATTTATTTGTCTGTTTTGAATAGTTGACACCATCAGGTTCTTGTCCACATGCACACAACCACTGGCCTGTTGTCTGTCTGCCCACCCCTGTGTCCATGGGAGTTTGTCTCTTTTGCATTGCAGTGATTGTTTCGTCACCTTAATCATGGGAAATAAAAGGAAAACACAAACAGAAGTGGAATTGGAAATGGAAAATGCCATGTTAGCAAGGAAGATGAAAGCATGGGGAAGAAGACTGGAAGGTAAAAAGACGGGAGAGAAGAAACAACAAAGAAAGGAAATGGAATCATCATGTTTGAGGTGGGAAAATGCCATGTTACCAAGGAAGATGAAAGCATGGGGAAGAAGGGTGGGAGGGGATACGAAAAGTAAAAAGACGGGAGAGAAGAAACCACAAAAAAGGGATTTTTGGCCTGAAACTCTCTACAATGGGGAGCACCAAGAGAAAACAGTTGGGACCAAAATGACAAAGAGGGAAATGGCTGAGTTTGCCAGGAATCTGCCTTCTAGAATCAGAATGGCTGAAAAGCCCTCCCCATCCCTCTTTTTGAACCCCTGTTTCACGTGCTTCCCATAAGTATGCTCCTGACATGCATGCTAAGCAAAATATTAACATGTATCATTTCTTTAAGTTCTTTTTTGCCTCAATGTCAAGGTCAACGAGTTCTTTGTTGAGTGTCAAGGTCCATGAGGTTCTTGTCTTTATTTGCGCATATCTAAGGTATTGAATACATACAAGTTTTTCTTTGTAATGTAAGTTGCATGCATACATGGATAGAAGATAGAATTGTTTGGAGGTTGGGTTCTACTGCTTTGAAGTAGGCATGTAGTGCAGTTTGTGTGAGAAAAAATATGCTGTAAATTTGCCCTCAGGGTGGGGCTTGCAGACTTGTGGATGGCTCCAGAGCAAGGCTCATAGCATCAGTGACACCCCATACTGATTCTGTTGCAGTAAGATGAAAGCTGTAAACGACCAGTTGGAACCACCTCTTCACATGGCATCATCTTGCTACCATGGGATAAGCTCAGCATCTGGTCTTCATGCCGAGGTTAGCTTTGGTCATGACAGCCATGCCACACCGGTATTGAAAGTATCAAAGAGCAGGGGTCTTCACGTGGGACAAAACACAGGAAGAAATGGGACAATGGATGCAGAAAGAGAGGATGGAAGCTGTACAAAATATAGTCATCAAGTTGTAAGGACATTGCTTTATCCTCCTGAAGCCGTGCTTGTTCCACTTGTACCTGCTGTGCCAGCAAGGATATTCTTAAAGAGGTTTGCCAATGATTGCATCTGTAGTAATATGGTGTGAACTGTCTTTTAAGAAATTTTCCAACAGATACCATCAATTGCAGGTGCTGGCTGCAAAGGTGGGTGGGTACCACATGGATTGAGGACGAGCTTCATGCAGGACCCAAAATTGCCAATTCCTATGGATCATGGTAGTTTTATTTGCAGTGATTTTGATAGTGATTGGTGATGTACTTTTGAGTGATGCCATCTTTGATTCAAGAGTTGAATATTACTTCTTTTGAAGGTTGACAGATCTGCCTGCAGGTGTAAAGTGAATGATGAAAGGCTAGATAGCCTACATGCTAGCACAAATGCGTCGCATGGAATCAAAAGTCCCAGTAACAAGAGCTGTAGCAGTAGTACAAGCAGCAGTGGGGGAAGCAGCATAGAGAATAGCAGTAGCCATGGTAGCAGCACAAGTGATACCGATGGTGAAGCTGGAGTAGCACCAGGGGAACTAGAAGCAGATGCCGAATCCCTTGTAGTAAAAGGGAAGCTGACACATGTTGCATCTAGACAGCTCATAGATGATGAAATGAAGGGATTTGAGGTACCCTTTTACATGTGAAAGGATGTCATTAAGTTTTTCAGGGTTAAATATAGAGCATCATTGACATTGGAAATTGCTAAGCAAGGTAGTGGCTTTGATGCAGGATGTTGCTGCTGTTGTCAAATGGGGGCAATCTGGAGGAACAACCCAGGAAGCTCCTGTGTTGAAAGCTACAAAGAGAAGTTCTAGCTCTGGGGGAGAAGTTTCAAATGATGTTTCGAGGTCTCTTCAGAATCGAGCCGATGCTGGTGCTTCAGGGATGGTGGGTACCCCGAAAGCTGCCAGTAGCCAGGTAGGAACACCATGGGAGTGGCCAGAAGATGATAGGGGTCTCAACATGGGGATTGAGAATGATGCAGATATTCTTGCCGAATTTGGAGATTTTGGCGATTTTTTTGAAGATGATGGACTTTATTTTGGGGAGGTGAGACTTTATAATTTGGTTTCTTAGATGCATGCCTTAATGCATCCCATGCTCTTAAGTTTTCTGCTTGGAGGTGTTGTATGCCTCACATCTACCTTGTTTTTGTCTTGTTGCAGCCCCCTGGTACAGCAGAGTCTCAGGCAATTTTGTTTCCTCTGACAGATTGCATGGACGGGATTAGTTCTCCTGGAAACGGTTGTCTTGAATTTTCGGATCCCATGCTATTACCCATATTGGATATACCTGCCTTGGAGGGACTCGAGCAGCAGCCGGTCTCCACTAAGGATGTTAAGGTAACAGGGCTTGTTTCTGGTTTCCAGGAGTTGCAAGAGAGTGTGAAAACTCCAGATGTGGTGCCAGATAATCAGAATGCAATATTGGACTCGTTGCCTAAGGTTGAGGCAGTGCTACTTTTGGCACCAGGATATGAACCCGTGTCGTTTCCGAGTGGACGGGATGTGTATCAGCAGCAGTCAGTATTCAAGTCTCCATACCTGCCTGGAGCCAGAAAAGCTCAGTTGGATGGCACAGGAGGATCTGATCTCTATGTCTACGGTGCTACTCCACCTCCTTCTCCGAAGGCACAGAGTTTTGAGAGAAAACGGGAACATTATGAGATTGTTTCTGATAGAGCAGTTTTTAATGGAAAAAGGCTAAAGAGTGGTGGTACTGTAGTCAAATATCTGAAGGAAAAATCCACCTCTAACTTACATAGTATGGTGGGAAGGTTTCCTACTGAAAAGCCATCACTATTGGGAAGGAAGATGCCTATCAGAGAAACTGTATGGACAGAGTCAGGTGCTTGTATTTATGGACAGAAGGCTCTTGATCAGATCCTGCCAAGACGATTTCCGACTACAATTCTTGCAACAGAGGTCGATTGCTGCCTGTTACAATTAGCTTTTCTGCAAGTCAGGGATGCACACTTGTATAAGAATGTAGCAACAGCTAAATCTTCTTTTGGGAGTATGAAAGAAGTGCATTTGGATTCTATCTTTACTTCAGATTCAAGCACATTTGCTGCCAAGGTGGGTGTAATCAATCAACAAGAAAGGAAAAAAAAGGATCGTATCCCCTCACGAATCGCTGGTGACGTGGACGAAGAGGTCCATGATGGGCCTCGTGTGTCTCAAGTTGGAGTGTGGCGTCCGGTTGGAACTCCCAAACTGCAAAATACACCTCATTCATCATGGAATGAAAGTACTCAGACCAGCTCTGGGATAACATCAATGTCAATCGAGCCTGGAGCTCTAATAAGTCAAGAAAATGCCTCATCAAATACAAGGCCAAATCATTGGCAAGAACTTCTCGATACTCTTCCACTATTGATTCAGCAGTGCTCGGTACCTTTTGATGTTGCGTTTGATGGTGACTGTGGGGATGGGCCCTTTGGATGGTTGACATCTCAGGAACAGGAAAGACATAAATCTGTATGTGGGCCTGGAATGATCCATGCAGGATGTGGGGGAATGCTTTGTGCTTCCCATTTTCTTGACAATGCTGGTGTTGAGCTTCTGGACCCATTGGCAAGTGAGGTAGGATCGTTTTGACTTGGTTATTATTTTGGGCGTTCTATATTTAACTGATTTGATGTTTGAGGATGAGCGCTTGCAGGAGTGCTTTCTGACTGACATTTTAAGACATCTTCTCTTATTGAGTGGGCAGATATCAGCTGCATCAGTAGCCACAATCTTACAGTCTGACATGCGTGTTGCAATGGCTACTGCTTTTGGGGATGCTCATTTGGATGGACCTTTAAGCCTGGGTGAATGGTTAAGGGGTCGGGCTTTTTTAAGCGACTCATTTGGAACTGATAGTGCACCAAGTGATTTGAAGGAAACAGCTAGCACTGTTACGGGTGAGCCTATCACCCCTCCACAATGCACAACAGGGCCACCAGGTATGAAGACATCTGTGCAGGATATTGAAAGTCAGCCCTGTGATGGGCATCGAAGTAGTAGTAGCTGGGCTATGGAAGGCTCGTCTTTGTCAGATGATGGGTGCACTAGGCGATGTGGTCAAGAAACAGGTTTGGTTGAAACCGATGCCCAACCTAGTACTTGTCGAGGTGGACCAACAGTCGTGGCACTCCCCATGCCATCTTTACTTGTTGGGTATGCCGCTTTTGAATTATTCTTTTTTATCCCCATGCATTGATAGCTTATAAGACACTGAGTTCTGATCCGTCAAGAGGTTGACATGTACTCGGGCATCATGCAACCTACATTGTATTCAGGACTCAAGTTTTGATAGCTTTGTGGTTTTGCCACAGGTATCAAGATGATTGGCTAAAGGTATCGTCTAGCACTCTTCATCTCTGGGAGAAGGCCCCACTTGAGCCTTATGCAACAGCTAAGCCAGTAAGTTTCCACCTGCACTTTAACAACCCTAAATCCTAAACCTCAAAACTTTTTCATGACTAAGAGCTTATGTGTGGACTGTCCTCTTAGGTTACCTATTATGTGGTGTGCCCTAGAATAGATTCGCTTCTATCAGCCACAGCTGACTACCTTCAGCAGTTAAGCTGTGGTGAGTTTTCTTGTCCTTCTGAAGCCTACCAGCACACCAGCTTCATACATTGAAATTGCTTTCTTAGGGTTAAAAAAGCAAGCAAGTGAATCAGAGCCTGTTTTTGAAGTCAGCTGATACCATAGAAATGGTGAGGTTAGCCATGACAAGTGTAAGTACTCAAGCTGGTGTCTTTCTGTTGTTGCTAGCAGTATATGAAGCATGCAGGTTAGGAACGCATGTGGCCGGTAACATGGTGTTTGGACAAACCAGCTTTCCTCCAACATCTGGAAAGCATGCTTTTTCTGGTTTTGTGGCTGCAGATTTCCCTTCACAAGCATCTCAACAACATGGGCAATTAAATGCTTCATGTCCTTTGAGTCACTATGCAATGAGTTTCAACAAAATTTGGAACTTTCCTGAGTTTCAAAAAGCACTTAGCAAAGCCTGTAAATCTCTTCCAGTGTCTACAAGTAGCACTGCTCAAAGAGAACCTGAAAATGGTCCCTGCCTGGTATGTAGTCACTGTGGTCTTTTTTCTTGCACTATTGTCAATTGAGAAATGGAATTATTATGTTGTGCGCGCGCGCGCACGCATGGGCGCCTTGAGATTTTTAGAAGCTTTACTTGAATGAATGTGCATGCACTAAACAAAGTCCACACGCAGGTGTACTATGTGATATGTCCATCATCAGATCCAGATGCAGTTCTCCAAACCATGCTTGTCGCTTGTCAGAGCATTGGGCGTAATATTGCAATCTCCGATAAACAAAGGAGAGCAAGCATTTCCAGTCAAATGCAACGAACATCTGCAGGATTAGGATTTGTGGAGGATCCTACAAGTGTCCCGGCCCAAGGGATAATCGGATTTTCAACTTCAAAGCTGGTCCTGCAAGTCTTGACAGCAGAAACTATATTCAAGTCAAGTAGTCCCATTTCGGTGGATATGGACTCTTTGAAGGAAGTAGCATTTAGTGTCTATAACAAAATACGCCGTATACCTCGCGTTTCTAGCAGTCCTGATCTTTCTGTACATAACATTCAACCAGGCAGAGGTCGTCCTTTACCTTTGCAAACCAGCACAGCCATATCTGGTGTGTGGAAGGATTGTGGCACTGGACGGAATTCTGGGTCAAGCACAGCCTTACCTGGACAGGATTCCCTCCTAGAATCCAGTGCATTTCGCACTAATAGCTGGGATAACTCGTGGCAACAGCAAGGGATTTCAAATGAGCCCAGTACTGTTGATGGTGGGCACCACTTGCATGACACTTCTAGGTATCTCTTTGAGCCACTGTTTATCTTGGCAGAGCCGGGCATGTTGGATCACGGTGTTGGATTTTCTGCTTCACGTTTTGCTGGATTTGATGAGGTTTCAGGAAGTGTGCATCCTGGGCCATCAGAGACCATGCATGGTACAGTAGCAGACAGTGGGTCAGATTTTGACATAACATGTAGTGGGACTCAGAAGGTGGCCAATTTGCATTGCTGCTATGGTTGGACAGAAGATTGGCAGTGGTTGGCATCTGTGTGGACAGATGCGAGAGGAGAGCTTTTAGATGTGCATTTGTTTCCTGTGTCTGGTGGTGGTGGGCGATGGGACATAAAGGGATTGCATAGCCTTTTTGTTCAGGTTCTTATGCATGGTTGTCAGTTGCTGTCGATGGCTACTGGTACAGGATCTGCAAAGCTACGTGCCATGGTAATCACCCGTGTCGGTGCATTTTTTGAGCTAGAATGTCAAGGTAAACTCTCTTTTCTTTCTGTTATTGATCTCAAGTGTAGCCTGCCTCTTTGAATTAAATTTGTGATAATAATTTCTAGAAAATTCAAGGCTTTATGTGGGGTTTGCAGAATGGCAGAAGGCTGTTTTCACTGTCGGAGGCATGGAAGTCAGAAAATGGCCAGTGCAAATTTGGCAGCAACCATCAGACGGTAGTTGTGTTGTGGGAAGCAGTAGTTCACTTCAGCCCCAAGATGTAACCACATTGGTGGACAGAACCATGAGCCTGGGGGGTGGCATGCCTTCATCCCCTGGGTCATCTTCGTCGGTCTTCATGTCGCGAAACAAGGCTTCCAGTTATGTCAAAACTGAAATAGGTTCAAGTGCCACAAGAAAGCAGGGTGGAAGTGGCCATGGACAGAATGATGCATGCAGAGGGGCTTTCCATCTGGTGCAGAGTGTAAGTTTCATCAATATCATGCTAGATCACTCTTTGCAAATGGTGGGGCTCAACGATGTAGGGTCACAGTCGAGTGCTGGAATAGGTGGATCTCAAAATGTGGGGTCGTCAAGCTGGTTGAACTCAAGCAGTGCAAATGTGTTGACTGCCCTGGGAACCGGAGTTGGATTGGTGAAAACTCTTGCATCAACAGCAGCTTCTTACATGTTTGTACCTGCTCATGGACTGCGATTCATGTCTAGTCCTCTGCAACTTCCAACATGTTGTGCCTCTGAATCACCCACCATTGAACAACTTCTTCGAAAGAGTGGTTTGGCCACGACAATAGCATCAGCCTTCATTGTTTCAAGGACAATCCCTTCCATAAGAACAGAGCTAATGCACAGCAAGTCCACTGAAGAGTGGCCATCGACACTCTTTGTTGGTTTAGTTGGCCACATGAGCAGTTTTACGGGTCCCAACTCACAACAGGGGGGGCTGAGTGCCAGTTTGGGAAATGATGCAGTGTTGAAGACAAAATTTGCAAAGCCAATGCATACTGAGGGGGGCTGTGATCATGGTTCAGAAGCTCATTTAATGGTGGAAATGATAGCTGCAGAACTTCAAGCACTTTCATGGCTAACAGTCAGCCCAGCATTTCCATTCAGGCGGACTGCTTTGCCCTTCCACTGTCATGTTGTGCAGCGATTGCGGAGATTGTTGCACTATGCTGATACCGAAGTTAGTGGATTATATGACATATAAGAGTGTCCTGTTTGTATCTTAGTATCACATTAGTCATAACTCCAGAATTACAGTATGTGCAACTTTGAACTTCTTACATTACCAGTAAGATATACAGAATTACAGTATTTCTGTACAGAAAGAGGAGTTGTCGTGGACTTGCATGCACATATGTAGATCAAATAGATCTTTGAAGGATAGAGTTACCATGTGGCACATGGTGTACCTTATACATTTAATGGCTTTGAGGAGCTATGGTGGGGCATTGGTTTTGTGATGCTTTGTGTAGCATGTCATGGTTGGACAATCAACTTATAACACTCTTCCCCCCTCTTTTTGCAAAACGAAACTATTCCTACATCTGTAATAGAGGCAGCAATAAAAGCCTCTTTGATTTTCAGCCACATTGCTTGATGTAAATATTGGTTTGACAGGTACAAGTGTGTAACTCTGAGGAATGAAAATAACTAATCATATATATGGCTTGAGGATGCTGACATAAGTCGGACAAGAACTCTGTTGTCTCACGACACTCGTTTCTCCTTGAGGTAAGGACGAATAGAAAAATGAGTGCTGTAAAGCTTTCTTAATATAGAACTTCTATCATCTAAAAAGCCATTCAATAACTTGTTAAAAAGGGAAGACGTGGTTGTAAGAGATTATTCATAAACTTGCATAAGTAGATGTAAATAAGTCATATTCACTAATGTGTCCATGAAGAACATGTCATGAGGGACATGAATTATGATTATTGGTCTTCATTAATTTTAAAATATATGAAATTAATCGATATCCTTATTGTGATGTATTGTATGACTTACATTAGTCTCTTACAACAGTCTCCCATCTCCCATCCTTGAAATAACTCTATACATACATGAAATTACTTTTTAGAACCCCACAGAGGGAAGGGCTTTGCTTTACTTTAGCATACATGCATGCATGCACACAGGTATAATACATATATTAACATAAAACATTAAATACATACATAGACCTTGAGTACACCATGCTGATTGATTCTAACCCCACAAAGGGAAGCGCTTGCTTTGAGCACTCATACTTTAGCATACATGCAAGTAAGGAAGTATGCATGCATACATGTATAATGCATACATTAACATGAAACATTAAATACATAAATGGAGAGACCTTGAGTACATGACCTTGAGTACACAATGCCCCATAATTGAAAGAGATATCTATAATGTATCAGTAAGTCATATAAATGTAGCATAGGATATAAAGAAATGAAATTAAGAGATTTTGTGCATAGCCACAATTGTTGTAGTGAATTAGGTCTTACATTTATTTGTTGAGATTAGAAGATTTCGATTTGTGTCCAATTTTTTTGAGCTTGGCACTAGAGCATTATCAAATACCCAGGTATTCAAAAATTTGGACTAGTGTCTAAATATCTAGATTTTTAGACAAGTCCAAAACACGAGCACTATCAATAGATTTGGACATGTGTCCAAATCTTTGGAGTCTTGGACATAAGTTTTAAACATGAAAGCACTATTAAATATCCAAGTTTTTGTTCTTGCAAGTATCCAAGTTTTGGACTTGTGGCCAAAACATAGTGGTTTGTCATCAACAAAGTTTTTGACCATTCCATTGGTAATCTCACTCTCAATCCATGTGTAATGGAACCAATATTTGAGTCCCAATGTAGTGACTAGAAACTCCTCTCTGCCTTGAAACCCTTGCCAAATTTTATTTCCAAAGCATATCCTTATTCTGGACCTCCAAGTCTTTGATCCCCTACATTTTGTATTGGGCTTGTGTTCATATCTCAATCTCAAACCACAAACTCCCTTTCGTTATTAAGTGGAGTCCTTGACCCAATTATGATTAAATAAATGTTACTAGTTTGTACTTATTACTCGTTGGACTCTGCAAAGTTTTTGACTTGTGTCCAAATCTCACTCTCGAGTCTCAACCCACATTGAATACTTGGGTACACCAAGTTCTGAACACAAGTAATTAATATTTTAATAATTATTATGTTAAGTTTAAAATTTATCAAATATAGTAATAAAAAAGTGGCATATTACCTTGAGTTTAATGTCAAGTAGGGAAAGTCTATAAGGACTTTATGTATATACTTACTTATGACTAGTAACATAGGTCATACCATTTTGAAGTTTGAGTAGTAATTTGTTGCTTTTCATTTTGTTTTGCAGTTTATTTACATTAGAGCATTCTATTTTCATATCTTGGAAGAGAAAAACCATGATTTCTTGGTGATTTGAATGATTTTAAAGCTTATAAGACTTTGATCTTGGTGTATTGAGCCAAGAAATAGCTTAGTAGTTGTGATTAGGAGTGGAATCCACTCCGAAAACATAAGTATCAAGCTCAATTAGGTGTGGATTAGAGTGGGATAGTTAATCATGTTTATGTATTTCATAAATTTTCAAGAATTGTTTAAATTAGTAGCTTAGAAGCATGTAAATCTAATAAAAAATATATAATTACTTATATAATTACCACTAACTAGGATTAGAATCCTTAATCACTCCTATCATGTCCAACAAATCTCAAAAACTCTAAAAACTAGACCAAACCAGCTCTTGAATTAGGGGATGTGTGCCCACAATCTTGCGAAAAAAGACGTCTGGGGACGTGAGCTTGCAGCGTGATGGTAGACCTACAAACATGAGCTTGTAGACATGAGTGAGTATAGAGGTAGGTATACCTAATATTGTACCAACCAATTATTACTACCTTAAAGACTTATAAGGACATACCTACTCATGTCTTTTAAGGATTTTCTTGTCATACAATCTGTATAACATCTATAAATTCCAAGGAAAATTATTGTCCTTTGCATTGCTGCATGATGGTGCACGTAACCTTGATTGTTTCTTAAAGTTTCTTTCTTTTTCTGATGTGGCACTCTCTTTTTCAATGCCATGCAGCACCCGTGGGTTTATGTTGCCACATGGCACACATAACCTGGTTAATTTTTTGGTGACATGGGACCTGTGGGCATGCGTTGCCACATGATACACATTATCTTCTTTTTTTCAAGACCTAAAAAAAGGGTTGGGTGTGTGTTTCTGTTTTTTTTTTATGTGGAAATTTTCTCCAAGGGAAGGAGTGTTTCAAAAATTTAGGGAGAGTAAATTTAAAGGGCCCACAAGAAGGGACAATTTTTGAAGGAGGAGTGGTGGGTTTTAGAGGGGGTTATGTGCACGTGAAAGTGTATGTTACCATGTGTAGAGAGTTTGCACGAGTGGGCATGGGTGTGTGTATGTAATTGCATGTTTTTTATTTTTTATTGTTTTTAGTCTAGTTTTGGGCAGCCGTAATGGTTGGCAGCTTGTCAAGGTAGCATAAAACATATCAATGTACTTCTTCATACGTGATGCCTCCTTCTATTATGAGAATGGCTGGGGCGCTTCAAAATTAGGTAGTTAGTAGTAGTGATCCGCACCCTATGATTGGTGGAATGGGTGTCAAGAACACCATGTAATGATTTGCATGGGTAGATGGCAATCTGGATCATCTTGGCATGACATCATAAAATCTCACATTGTGATGCCTAGACATCATGCTTTCTTTGTGGTAAATACCGTAGCCACAGTGTGGTTATGTTGGTGTTGAATTAGAGTAAAAGAAAAGGTTGCATACGCTGAAGTTCTTTGGAGGCACCTACAATGCCGTAGGTTCTCCAGGTGATATGTCATACCATGGGCCAAGCTTGCATCCCCCATCCAGAGAGACCTGGAGGGTTGATGCTAACAAGATTAATTGTAGCATGTGTGCGTGCAATCTGTAAGGTCTGAGATGTGGAAAAAAATGTAATGCTCGCAACAATGAAATACACAGGTGATGTGCATGAGCAATGGGTGGAACGTGTGCCCCTGTGTGTACTCCTTCAACTTGAATATTTTTCCAACTCAACTCCTTTCTTTTAACTCTCTTTGCTACTTTCTCTGACATTTACTCGACATCCCTTTTTTGGGGAGTCAACAGAAGGTGTGCCCCTATGTGTATACTCCTCCAACTTGAAGATTTTTACAACTCAACTCTTTTCTTTCAACTCTCTTTGCTCCTTTCTTTGACATTTACTCGACATCCCTTTTTTTGGGAGTCAAGATTATTAGATCGTTGAGGCACGATAGTAGGCTTTTTCCATAGCAGATGTAACTGGTAGCCTTTGTGGCTCGAGAGATTCAGCGTAAGAAAGCATTGGGGATAGAGTCAATATAGATTAATGGGTGGGTGGGGCAAAGGAGAGGCTACGGAAGGTTTCTACCGATCTGGGGAAGGTCTAGGTGATGGGTCATACTATGGTCTAGACTTGCACGAGCCATGGTCCCCCCATCCATAAATGTACTTGGAGAGTGACGATGAGGCTTAATGTAGTGCTTGAGATATTGGTGCCTATTGATGTGTCTACTAGATGCACACCTGTGTGAATATTGTAAATATCCTACATGTGCATCGTGGAAAGGTGTGCCCATGTAGAAGCTTCTTCTAGGGAAAACTCTAACACACCCCTTTCTTTGACACCCCTATGGGCCTACACTAGACAAGTAACCCTAAATTTTTTAAGGTGATATGGCACTCATTGGCCTACATTACCACATAGCACATGGGTGATGTGGCACACGTTGACCTACGTTATCACATGGCACACATAACCCCTTTTATTTTTTGGTGACATGGCACTCGATGCCACATGGCACTCATGGCCCCCCTGCGTTGCCATGAGGTACACGTAACCCTTTTTCTCAAGTTTGTTTCCTTTGTTGGGTGTGTGGAAATTTTCTCCAAGGGAGGAGATGTTTCAAATTTTTTGCAAGAGGAAATTTGAAGAGCTTGCAAAGGGGGTAATTTTTAAGTGGGGGATGGAGGGTGGTTTTTAGAGGGTGTTGTGTGTGCATGAGTGCATGCGTGTACGTTACCATGTGTAGAGAGTGTGCGCATGTGGGTTGTGTGTGCATGAGTGCATGTGTGTACGTTACCACATGTAGAGAGTGTGCACATGTGGGTGTGGATGTGTATATATACTTTGTGTACATAGGTGCATTTGTGTGTTTTTAAAATTTTATCCTTTTTTTTAAAGTTTTAAGTTAATCATTCTCTATATATACAATTAATAGGAAGTGCTACATTACAATGGGGTTTTAAGGTTTCAACTTATCGTGTGGCCTCACTAAGCAAAGGCAAGAGTCGCTTACCCATCCGCGACGAAAGCCTAGATGTCATTGGCTGCTAGATTTGTTGGCGGGCTTGATTGATCTTTGTCTTTCTAGTAGGTGTGGTGGTGTGGTACATGAGTGTTGTGGTTTCATGGTGGTATTTTTGAGGCTTTTGGGATTGCGTGGTGGTGCTGTTGAAATATATGATGTACAAGTGATAAAGGGTGAGAGAAAGAGGTTATGTAGGTGTGAACACACCCCAAATAAAGTGGGCATGTGGGTGAAAAAGGGATCTAGGGTTGGCCCAACCTTAGCCCTTGGACCCTATATAAAGGACAGGAGGCCTCACTTTTTGTAACACAACACTTGAAGGTGAAGGCTAAGCCAACTTTGGAGTGGCTGCAATAGAAAGTAATATAGAAGCTTTCTATACATCTTGTGTTCTTGCTCTCTCTCATATATGTTGCTCTATCTTGCCATCAACTATTGCTTTCGTTGTGCATACTCCCTATTATTTTGACATGGTATCAGAGCCTTGCAAAGGCTAAGTTCCCCTTCAATCCCCTTTTCTCTCTCTCTCTCTCTCACACTATCATACGCCATTCACATCCTTATCAACAAGAAGGACCGTAGTAGAAGAAGGTGAGAAGCAAAAAGGCGTCAGCAACAAAAGAGCTTCATCAAAGAGGAGTTTCTTATCATCAAATTCAAGATCTTCAGCAAAGTGAAGGAAGCCAGCAAATCCAGAAAGCGGGAAGAGAAGAATGAAAAAACGCAAGAAAAATAGGTAATTTTCTCATTTTTTTCGTCACTGTTCCGTCGATGTCCACATTCCGTCGACGTCCGTCCATCTCCGTCCGCCTCTGCAGATTCCATCGCCGTTGTAGTATGGTGGTTGTTTTTGCTTATGCAACAAGCTAGGTTGGCTGCTACAATATACGGCAGCAAAGCACTAGCATCATCGAGCAGCGCATCAAACACTGCAGCCGCCGTCCGTCTCAGAAGCAGCCGTCTTTAACGAATAAAAACACAGGTGCATTTTTTCAGTAAAAAAAAAAAAGCCGTCGTCCGTTCATTTTTGGAGCCGTCCGTTTGTTAGACGGCTGCAACACTGCAAGCAAAGCCTTATAAGCTTGGTAAGAAGCAACACCTTGGCAAACTAAGCGCAACATCAACAGAGCACATCAACGCAGCCAAAATGCAGTATCTGCAGTGAAAAAAAAACCGCATACTCTAAGGTGCCCTTGTAAACCTTTCTATGCACTCAAAGGTATCTTTCCTCATTTCTCTCAAGCTTGAGGCAAGTGGAGGAAGATTTATTTGTGCCGTTCTCGCTTGGGAAGTGCAACGCATGCACAATTTTTGAAACCAAGCAAAATTCAACGCATCAAGCATGAAATCCGATCCTAAATTTTTTTGATGAACTCATATGTATGGAAGTTATCTACTATATTGTAATGGAGTTAGACACTGCCCTTTTGTTGATAAACAAGTGGTAAGACCTCTCCTAAATCAATGTTCACATTGGTGTATATATTTATGCATCATGATGAAGTGGAAGGTGGAAGCAAGAAGCATATTGAGAAGCACATGCATAAGCTATTGAAACATGGGTGGAAGCCTTGTGTTAGTCTATGTGGCAGCTAGATTAAGGAAGCTAGCATGATTGGAAAGAGACATGTACGCATGAAGCGTGTCTACCACGAGAAAGGATTGGAGAAGCACAAAGATGCAACCAATGAAGCCAATGTAATAAAGAATGGTACATCCAAATCCCACTTGAAGATTTTCTTTTGCAAGAAGATGGTTTCATCAAAGCAAAGGAGCAACATGAGTGGTGCACGAAGCTACTATGGAAGAGATAGTACCAAAGATGTTACTAAGGTTAAGGGGAATTTTGTAAGTTCCTCACATAGAGCGAGCAACTCTTCTAGTTGAGGAGTGAAGCATGTTTGCTAGAATGGGCAGTGAACCACATTACTCTATAACTCATCACTTTTGTAAAAACCTAATTTATAAAGGCTACCTACCTTGTCATCTATCCTATGGTTGAGAGGGGGTGATTTTGTTATGATATGTCAAATGCAAAGTATTTCCTCTTGCTACCTGTTTGGCATTCATGAACTCTAAACATATGTTCTCAAACTCTTTTCAAGGTTTGGGCTACATGGGGGCAGGAGGGAGTTGGTTTAGATTAACATGAGAAAACTGTGTGTAGTGCCAGTAATAGTGGATATATGCACCATTATTCTGCTTTAGCCACGTGGCCTGTTGTTAACTTTTATGTTCTTGCTCCTCCTGGTAGCCTTGTCCTGTGGGGGCTGTGATATAAGTGAGGTATTTAGTGGGGTGTAAGCATGTTAATGTGCACTAAAAACGTCGTCTAAGACATTGCTAACTAATAATGCTTGTTAGTTGTATTTTAAAACGTCCCACATTCGCCTTTTTGAAATTAAAATGTATTTGCAAATGTCATTCTCTTTCTTTCCAAAGTTTAAAAATAGTGCATTTAAAATATTGGCGTTTAGTTACGCCATAATGGGACATGTGCCTTAGCTCCATCCCTCTCTCTCTCTCTCTCTCTCTCACACACACACACACACACACACTCACTCACACACACACATAGGTCTCTAGGATCCCCTCTCAACCCTCTCCCCCCATGCCATCCCATGTCATCCCGCTTCCCCCCCCTCCCCCGTCATGCCCTCTCTCTCTGAGCATCCTGAAAGTCTTTGAGACTCCCTCCTTCCCTTCCTTCCTCATTCTCTCCCTATTCTCCCACTCTCTCCCTCTCCGCAGAGATATGGAAAACCATACATTGGCATCCAATCATGTAGGTGTCATGGCAATGCAGAGAATGTGTCCAATGTGCTCTTACCATCATCATTAGGTAGTATGAGAGAGAAAGGGAGATGAAACAACGGGAGGAGAAGAAACATATGAAGGGTGATGGTGGAGTACATGCTCTTGATGAAGAAGAAAAGCACAAAATCTCCTATGAGGTTATGAAAGTTTAGAGGATTGAAGGCATTGTTATAGAAGCGAGACATGAAATCTGGAATCTATTCATTCATCAACACCTTGTCGTGCAAGCAATCCACGAATATTCTACATTGGAGGAGGTTACTGTTCAAACCGCTCGTTTCCAATGTTTGCAACACATTGGCTTTGGTCAAGTAGCCAAGTTGTAAAGAGGAGTTGTTTGAATACAACATTGTCCATGATGCTGAATTCAAAGGAAAACATGCATATTGCAAAAATCTCAAGGGTCCTGGACGTCCCCCATGGCTACTTGTACAAGGCAAAATCACGGGTGGAACAACCTGATGCTGATAAACTATTCTCATTGGTTGCATGTCGAAAGCAAAAACAATATAGCCTAATCACATATGAAATGAAAGAATTGGTATACACATTTTGGAAAGATGAGACACGAGTATCCCCTAACAATAAGGATATTCGTCTAAAGAGAATGGGGAGGAAAAGTTACATAAGACACCCCCATGCACCTGCTCAATAAGCCTTAGGTGATCGTCTCACTCAAGTGACATAACTTGCATGTTATGGTGATAAACTAATATGCATTGTGAGTTAGCATATGTTCCATTACGCACATATGCTTCTGTCACTATATACATTCTTTCACCTTTTGCTAATTCCCACTCTCTCTACTAATATCACTATTAATTTATGTTTTATTGCTACTTTGAACTTTATGCTAATTAGCAAGAGTAACTCCTTTTGCTAGTTAGTCATTCATCTTATAATTATAGCTTCTTATGATAAATAGCACAACACATTGTGTTGTCTAGTGTCACATTTGATAACCAACATGGATCAATAGCTAGCATAGAAGATACAAAACAATAAAGCTAGTTTTCATACTATATTGGTAAGAGTTCTAGGTGGCTAGCATACTACAACACTAGTTAGCATACCATACGTCTAGTTAGCATAAAAAAAGAAACTACAACACTAGTTAGCATACCATACGTCTAGTTAGCATAAAAAAAGAAACTACAACACTAGTTAGCATAATGCAGCTATGCATAATAGGGTGCTTATTAGCATACTCCATAGGTAGCTAGCATAATCTATAGCTAGTTAGCATAGAAGAAATAAAACAATAAAGCTAGTTAGCATACTATATTGGTGAAAGTTCTAGCTAGCATACTACAGTGCAAGTTAGCATACCAGACGTCTTGTTTGCATTTAAAAAAAACTACAATGCTAGTAAGCATAATGTAGCTATGCATATACTATATTGGTAAGAGTTCTAGTTAGCATACTACAGTACTACTAGTTAGCATAGAAGAAATAAAATAGTAAAGCTAGCTAGCATACTATATTGGTAAGAGTTCTAGTTAGCATACTACAGTACTACTAGTTAGCATATGAGACTTCTAGTCAATAGAGAACCACAAATCTAGTCTGCATAATGCAGCTATGGATACTGGGGTGCTAATTAGCAAACTCGATAACTAGTTTGCATAATAGAGAGCTAGTCAAAGAAGAAAAAAACAAAAAAGCTCATTAATATACTAAAGTGGTAAGAGTTCTAGCTAGCATACTATAGTACTAGTTATCAAACTAGATGTCTAGTTAGCATAAAAGAAAGAAACTACAATGCTAGTTTGCATAATGTAGCTATATGCTTACTGAGGTGCTAGTTAGCATACTAGAGAGTGTTAATATTCAAACTAAAGAGTGCTAGATATCATGTGGGAGCACTAGTTAGCATATCAAAGTGCTAGTTAGGAAACATACAATTAGCAACCAATGCATTCTTGTTGCGGCACAACCCTCTTGCTGTGGGCTCCCATGTATTCTTTCTACACCGTGCCTTTTCCTACAGATGGTGAAACTCTGTCCATAGCCAAATGATACAAGGAGGTGTCAATGCCTAGGTCAAATGATTGGATCTTGCTGTGCATTTGTGTTGTAGGACCATAATACATGGAGATTTGAATATTCCACAAATTGAATAATAGAAGAAATAAACCATAAACACCATAGGATAACTCCAGAGCATAAAAAGCAAAGAACACAAGATTGGATGCAATCTCCCTCCTCGGATGTTGTGTGGCTCCACTCCCACATGTGGTATTTAAATTATATTATCATAAATTTAGCCCTTGGAGCCATAAATAGCATAGCTTTTTAAAAAATTAGGCTTTTTTTAACAAAATTTAACCTTAGTTCAATGCTTTTAAAGTACCTCATAAAAAATAAACCTTGCCCAACGTATGTATAATGGGCCAAACCATACAAAATCAAATATTTAGCACACATGTGCTTGGTTAGATAATCTTGTCCAATGTCCACCTTGGTTATTCCAAACTCATGATCTATACTCAACATAGTCCACAATGTTAGATCACAATTACTTTGGAATTACTCACAAAAATAATTTTGACAAATGGAAATCATTCACTACCATGCCTCATAATTAATCGGATTCACTCCACATTGGATTCACTCACAATGTCCTCAAACGCATCCCAGAGTTGATCGGATTCACTCATAATCAAACTCCCACATCTTTACATGCATCACACGTCTTAGAGTTGATCGGATTCACTCACACAATCAAACTCTCACATTGGATTCACTCACAATGGCTTCACACCTTGAGTTCTCTTGGTGCTACTCTAGCTACCATGGCTGCTGCTATTCTCTACGCTGCTTCCCCCAATACTGCTTGTACTATTGCTACAACTCTTGATCCCATGAAACACATTTTTGCTAGCATGTAGGCTATCCAGCCTTTCATCATTCACTTTACACTAGGCAGAGCTGTGAACCTTCAAAAGAAGCAATATCCAATCCTTGATTCAAAGATGACATCACTCAAAAGTACATCACTAGTCACATTCAAAATCACTGCAATTAAAACTACCTTGATCCATAGGAGTTGGCAATTTTGGGTCCTGTAGGCAGGAAGACCAGACACTGAGCTTATCCCATGGTAGCAAGATGAGGCCATGTGAAGACGTGGTTCTAGATGGTCATTTGCAGCTTTTGTCTCACTGCAACAGAATCAGAATGGGGTGTTGTCACTGATGCTATTTGTCTGCAAGCCCCACCTTGAGGGAAAATTTATAACATATTTTTTCTCACACAAGCTACACTATATGCCTACTTTCAAAGCAGTAGAACCCAACCTCCAGATGATTCTATCTTCTTTTTACCTTTTGTCTCTCTTCCTCACCCCTCCTAGTCTTCTTCCTCGCCGTGCTTTCATCTTCCCTGCTAACATATGACATTTTTCCCAGGAGCAACAGGAACATAAAAGTTAGCAGTAGGCCACATATGTGGCCAAAGAAGATTTATGGTGCATGTTTCCACTACTGCTAGAGCCTGGCACTACCCATAGTTTTCTCATGTTCACCTAAACCAAATCCCTCTTGCCACCACATCTTTTGGTTAGGCAAGGACACATTTGGTTGAACTCTGTGGTGAATTGGGATGAGCTTGCATACCCTTGGCCCTCTTTCTAATCATAAAAAAACAACCAAAATTTTGTGAGACCTTCAGTGGACATCTTTAAACAAAAGCTTAAATTTCCACATGCGTGCATGACATAGAAATTGTAGCATGTGCATCTTCACTCACCTCTCATCATAAAGTACATGAACTAGACCACTTGAAAAGCATCCATTAAAGCTTCTCACTCTCAAACTGTGGTGTGAGGTGCAATCATAACTATGAGTAGGATCATCGCACATCTTGTTAACACAGTAGCAAACAAAACTAGCAAACAAAGAAGAAACTTGTTGAAAATGCCCAATGTTTTTCACCATTTTTCACAAAAACATGTCCCCTAACCCTCCTATGATGCCATGACGTGGGAGATTCTCACAGGAAGGGATGTCGTTTTCCATACAGAGAATTATCATAGCCATGAGAGGGGTTTACCATACATAGCCGGGTATGAGTGGGAGTCAGCTTTCCAAGACGAGACCCACACATCAGGAGGAGAAGAACGTGGCTTGAAAAACATCATCAATACTATTTTTCATTTCCATTTTCTACACTGTAATTTTGCATACACTTTACAAGTTTCCATCATCATCTCAGTGATCTACTAGCAGAGCCATTTTGGTTACATTCAATGGGCATTAATAGTGCCTGTATAGGTAGTTAGGATAATTCTTTGTGTTTGTAGCAAAATGATAGGCAATGATGTATTTAAATCATTTTTATTGAGGATAAGCTTGACCCAGTGTGGTCCTATATGATGCAACACCATCTCTTAGTTTCGCAAAAGGTCTTTGGAATGTTGATAGAGGCATTAAGGCATGCCTTATCTTGCCAACACAACAACATAGTATATGTACTTTGGATGGTGATATAAGTTTTGGTGTGACTATGGCATCTGCCTTCGCACCTCCTACGACAAAACAAGCTAGATGGGATGGCAAGGATGCAAAGACATATGAATTAGTGACACTTTTAGTGAAAAGGAGCATTATTCCTCATATTCATTCATGTAAAATTGTGAAGCATGCTTGGGATGCTCTTGCTGCACTTTACCAACAAGTGTGTAACGAGGCACGAGTGGCCTACTTGCACGAACACTTTACAATTGAGCTTAGAGTTTGAGCATATGAATGAGGGAGATATGATGGATGAGTTTCTCACAAGGATTAAAGATCTTAAGAAGTAGCTATATTAATGATGCCTATCTAGACAATTCTTAGTATCGACTATTCTCACAGCTCTACCAGATTCATACCAGGGTTTTGCATTACACTTTGTCTTATGATGAAGGGTAACCCTAATGTCCTTACTTTTGATGAGTTGGTTTCAGTGCTCTTGTAAGAAGAGTAATCTTGGAAAAACCAAACTAGTATGTATTGTTGAGATATCGAGCTCGTCTAGTGAGGCGGTGGACACTGATGACCCGCCTGGGGGATAGGCCCCACACTTACACCACTGGCATGGTTGGTGAGATCTTGGGTGATATGCGGCCAGTGGGATGACAGGCTGTGTGACAGCCATTCTAGAGATTGGCATAGTTATAGCGCTAGCTCATTTAGTCGGGTTCACACTATAGAAAACTCGTGTATGTATTTGGTTGAGTACCTTTCATTTTGTGTGTACTCTTATTCTTGTATATGGTGTGTTGAGTGTTGAGTGAAGAAGAAGAAGATTTTCAGCCTCTCACCTTGTGTGTTCTCTTTAGGGTTTTGTGAGTGTGTGTGTGTGCTTGCAAGAACTCAAGCTCTCTTCCCTTCTGCATCTTTTCATGGTATCAGAGCCTGGTTCGTGCTAAGGGCTGAGCTGTAAGCAAGAGAACTACAGGAAGCGGTACGAGGATAAGAGCTTCAACTACTCTTCTCTATTTGTGTTGGTGACTACACCCTTGTCGGGAGCTCTACGGGAGGCACCGGCAAACGATCTCTGATTGAGGAGCTTTCTTCGCGGGAGTAAAGCTATAGGGCAACTATATAGTCTTATCGGACAAAAATTTCTGGGCCGAAAACGCGTTTTGGGCGCGTTTGGACCTCCATTTTTCAGAAAGTAGGCGATTTCGAGCACTGCGGGTAAGTCATCGATTCTCTGCAGAACTCTGTTTTAAGAACTGCAGGAAGACAGATTAACTATGCAGACATTGTGGGTGCTGCAAAGAGGTCTATAGTTGCCATTGGGTGTATGTATGCACATTGAAGTCACTGGTTGTGACATTTGAGAGTACTACAGTACCGCTGCAGAAAATACAACAGTTTGTGCAGAAAAACCAGAGTGCTGTTTCTGGTAAAATTGTGTGTTTGGCAAGATGTCAAATGATGGGATAACCCAGATTGTGGCTGAGAAGCTTGATAAGAATAACTTCCATGCTTGGAGGTTCAGGTTGACGAATTTCCTGATGGGAAAAGGCTATTGGGACTACATAGAAGGTGAGCATGAAGAGGCACCAGAGATACCGGCCGACTGCTGCTGCAGATGTGAAAGAGTTTAAAGACTGGAACCAAGGAGCCAGGAAGGTTATGTATTGGCTATCCATCAGTATACAGGACACTATGATTGGTCACATTCAGGATGCCAAGTCCCCCAAGGAGGCGTGGGACACCTTGGTAAAGCTCTATGAAACAAATACCAAGGCACGTAAGATACAGTTGAAGAATGAACTTCATACTGTGGAGAAAAAGAGCATGTCTATGAATGACTATGCGCTGAAGATAAAGGGTATTGTGGAATCCCTTGCATCTATTGGTGTGTCAGTAGATGATGATGACAAGGTGGAAGTCTGTCTACATGGTCTCGGGCCGCAATACAAGGTGTTCAAGACGTCCATTCAAACTCGGGAAAACATTCCCAACTTCACAGATTTGGTGTCTATGCTGATTATCGAAGAGAAGAGCTTGGGTGAAGACCAACAGTCTTCACAAAGCATAGTTTAGAGCAACAGGCCTTCTACACGAGTTCAGGAAGAGGACGAGGTAGAGGAGGCTGTGAACGCGGTCAAGGAGGTGGCCGAACAGGTAATCAGAATTATGGCCAACAGCAGAGCAGCAACAACAACAGTCCCAGAATCAACAACAACAACAACACGAAGGTGGAAGAGGCAAATTCAGAGACAGGGGGAGTCAAAGAGGCCGTGGAAATCGGCAAAGGCAATATAATGATGCACATGAATGCTCTTATTGTGGTAAGCCTGGACATGTGCAGGCAGAATGTTATAAGAAGCAGGCTGACATACAAAATGGGAAAGTGCAGCAAAACAACTATGCATCCTCAAGCAGAAATAATGAGGATAATGAAAGGTTGTTTGTTATGCAGCATGTCGTGAATGCCATGTCTGAAAATGTTGATGCAGCACAAAAAGATAATGTATGGTATATGGATTCAGGCGCTTCGAACCACATGACGAGTCATAGGGAGTGGTTCTAGGAGATGAAAAACTCGGAAAGACCAGGTTTTGTGGAAACAGGGGATGACACTGCTCATCCAATTGCCCATGTTGGTGGAGATGTGCCATTGTTTATGCAGGATGGCAAAGTGAAGTACCTTGCAGATGTACTTCATGTACCGAACATAACAAAGAATCTGGTTTCAGTTGGCCAGATGATTGAGCAGGGTTTGCAGGTTCGGTTTAACCCTGATGGTTGTTATGTTGAAGACTTTAAAGACAAGTGCAGGTTGGTTGCAAAAGGTAACAGAGTGGGCAGAATGTTTACATTGAATGTAGACATGCCTGAAATGAGTACTTGGATGTTTGCAAATGGTTCAGGAATTGTTGTAGACACAGACATTTGGCATAAAAGGATTGGACATGTAAATGTGCAGAGATTGAAGTCTATGCAGACAAAAGGAATTGTGACAGGGCTGCCAAAATTAAAGTGAAAGGTATGCAGAAAATATGTGAAGCATGCCAATTTGGGAAGCAAACAAAGCATGTGTTTCCACGTAACAGATATGTGAATAGAAATGCACTAGATGTTGTGCATTCACATGTATGGGGTCCTATAAAGACCATATCTATGGGAGGCTACAGGTATTATGTGACTTTCATTGATGACCACACAAGGAAAGTGTGGGTATATTTCATGAAGGAGAAGAGTGAGGTGTTCACTCACTTTCAGAATTTCAGAGTTTTGGTTGAAAAGCAAACAGGAAAATATGTAAAGTGCCTAAGGTCAGATGGAGAGGGAGAGTACTTCTCCAATGAGTTCTCTGAATTTTTGAAGAAGAATGGTATTTGGAGACAATTTACATGCAGATACACTCCGCAGCAAAATGGAGTTGCTGAGCGAAAAAACAGGCACATTGCTAAGATTGCGTGAGCATTGATGGAAGAGAAGAATATGCCGCATAGCTATTGGGCTGAGGCTGTTTCTACAGCAGTATACATCATGAACAGGACTCCAACTGCAACCATACATGATGTAACTGAAAAGATGCAGGGGGGAAGAGAGCTTGAGCTCTTGCAAGCACACACACACACTCACAAAACCCTAATAGGGAACACACAAGGTGAGAGGCTGAAAATCTTCTTCTTCTCTACTCAACACTCAACACACCATATACAAGATAAGAGTACACATAATATGAAAGGTACTCAACCAATACATACACGGGTTCTCTATAGTGTGAACCCGACTAAATGAGCTGGCGCTATAACTATGCCAGTCTCTAGAATGGCTGTCACACAGCCTGTCGTCCCACTGGCCGCATATCTCCCATGATCTCACCAACCATGCCAGTGGTGTAAGTGTGGGGCCTATCCCCCAGGCAGGTCATCAGTGTCCACCGCCTCACTAGAGCTCGATATCTCAACACTCTCCCTCGAGCTCAACTCCATCTCATGTACACCAAGTGAAGCCCTGAATCTGCGGAGCTTCTCTGTACCCAATGCTTTTGGTGAAGATGTCAGCTACCTGATCCTCTGTGCTGACATAAACAAGGTCAAGGTCTCCTGCCAAGACCTTCTCTCTGACGAAGTGGTAGTGGACCTCTATGTGCTTCGTACGAGCATGAAAGACTGGGTTCCTGGCCAACTGTATACTGCTAATGTTGTCACAGAAAATGATAACTTGTCTATCCACTGATAGACCCAAATCTGCAAGTAGCTTTCTCAACCAAGCTACCTCACATCTTGCCATAGCAGCTCCTCTGTACTCGGCCTCCGTACTCGATAGAGCAACCGTAGGCTGCTTCTTGCTGCTCCAAGTCACAGCAGCACTCCCCAAAGAAAACATAAAACCACTGGTAGATCTTCTATCTGAGATACTACCAGCCCAATCAGCATCTGTGTATCCATGTACATATATCTCTGTCCCAGTCTCATAGAATAGTCCACAATGCAAAGTAGACCTCACATACCTCAGTATGCGTCTCACTGCATCCAAATGCGGTTTCCGTGGAACCTACATAAACTGACTCACCAACACAACAGCATAGCTCAAATCTGGTCTGGTGATCATCATGTATATCAAACTTCCTACTATGCGTCTGTACATAGTAGGATCCTCCAAGATCTCTCCTGAATCTGCACTCAACTTGCCATTCTGATCCAATGGCACAGAAATAGGCTTACAGCCTGTCATACCATACTTGGACAACATGTCCAAGCCATACTGTCTCTGCAGTAATCCAATACCATGTGGTGACCTAATCACCTCAATGCCCAAGAAATATCTGAGCTCCCCCAGATCCTTCATCTCAAACTTCTGTCTTAGCAAGATCTTTACATCAAAGATCTCTGCATCATGGTCCCCCGTAATGATCAAGTCATCTACATAGATGACAACAAGCACAACTCCTCTATCACCATGTCTCACATACAACGAGAAATCTGCATTGGCTACATGAAAGCCAATAGTGACAAGATATTCAGAAATCTTGTCAGACCATGCTCTTGGTGCTTGTTTTAAGCCACACAAGGCTTTCTTCAACCTGCAAACATGCTCGGGGTGACCCACATCCTCATAACCAGATGGCTGCAACATATACACCTCTTCTTGCAAATCCCCATGCAAGAATGCATTCTTTACATCCATCTGATGTAAAGACCATTGCTTTGACGCAACCACAGCTATCACAACTTTCACCGTTGCCATCTTGGCAACTGGGCTGAAAGTTTCCTCATAATCAATCCCATATGTCTGCGCATATCCTTTGGCTACCAATCTAGCCTTGTACCTGTTTATGCTTCCATCACTGTTATGTTTAACTTTGTACACCCACTTGCATCCAATGGCTTTCTTGCCTTCAGGCAATTGCACTAAGTCCCAAGTTTCATTTCCATATAGTGCATCCTTCTCCTCATCCATAGCTTTCTCCCAACACACATTTCCAACAGCCTCATCAATGCATGTGGGCTCTACAACCTGCACAACCTTTGCCATATATGCATAGTGATGTGCCACATAACCATCATATGTAAATCTCTGCACAGGGTTCTTCACTCTCCCTGATCTTCGCAGCTTTTCATTCATGGCTTCCATAGCCTTCTTTACACCAGGTGTTCTCATAGCTGGGATCCCAAGCTCCTCATCAAGGCTCATATCTGAGCCACTAGACTCTCCATCAACATGAGAATGCCCTGCAGAAATGTCAGGCATACCAAGGGGCTCAACCACTTTCTCTTTTCATTTACGTGATGTACTAACCACATTTGCAGGGCTGGTATTATGACGCAGCCTGCCACTCCATGGTCTATCAATAGACCCACTAGATGAGGACTCTCCTGGTCCACTCAGAGACTGTGATTGCTGACCTGCATTCTGTGCAACCACACTTCCACTCACATCAGCCCCAACAGCTTCTTTTTCAGTAGCATACCAGCTGCTCATCTCATCAAAGACAACATCCCTGCTTACCCTCAACTCACGTGTAGCAGGGTTATAACACCTGTATCCCTTTTGCTCAAGGGAATATCCAATAAACACACATTTTTCAGCTTTCGGATCCAGCTTAGTTCTCAGCTCATCTGGCACATGCACATATGCAATGCATCCGAAGACTTTCAGATGAGACAAATCTGGTTTTCTGCCAGTAAACCTCTCCTCTGGAGTTACATCATGTATGGCTGCAGTTGGAGTCCTGTTCATGATGTATACTGCTGTAGAAACAGCCTCAGCCCAATAGCAATGCGGCATATTCTTCTCTTCCATCAATGCTCGCGCAATCTCAGCAATGTGCCTGTTTTTTCGCTCAGCAACTCCATTTTGCTGCGGAGTGTATCTACATGTGAACTGTCTCCGAATACCATTCTTCTTCAAAAATTCAGAGAACTCATTGGAGAAGTACTCTCCCCCTCCATCTGACCTTAGGCACTTTACATATTTCCCTATTTGCTTTTCAACCAAAACTCTGAAATTCTGAAAGTGAGTGAACACCTCACTCTTCTCCTTCATGAAATATACCCACACTTTCCTTGTGTGGTCATCAATAAAAGTGACATAGTACCTGCAGCCTCCCATAGACACGGTCTTGCTAGGACCCCATACATCTGAATGCACAACATCTAGTGCATTTCTTCTCACATATCTGTTACGTGGAAACACATGCTTTGTTTGCTTCCCAAATTGGCATGCTTCACATAATTTCTGCATACCTTCCACTTTAAATTTTGGCAGCCCTGTCACAATTCCTTTTGTCTGCATAGACTTCAATCTCTGCACATTTACATGTCCAATTCTTTTATGCCATATGTCTGTGTCTGCAACAACTCCTGAACCATTTGCAA
The DNA here is from genome assembly GCF_041138505.1 of Cibotium barometz. Classification (NCBI taxonomy): domain Eukaryota; kingdom Viridiplantae; phylum Streptophyta; class Polypodiopsida; order Cyatheales; family Cibotiaceae; genus Cibotium; species Cibotium barometz. The sequence goes on along the minus strand of NC_141088.1, from coordinate 26,194,560 downwards.
ACATCGCAGCACTCATTTCAGGCATGTCTACATCCAACGTAAACATTCTGCCCACTCTGTTGCCTTTTGCAACCAACCTGCACTTGTCTTTGAAGTCTTCGACATAACATCCATCAGGGTTAAACCGAACCTGCAAACCCTGCTCAATCATCTGGCCAACTGAAACCAGATTCTTTGTTATGTTCGGTACATGAAGTACATCTGCAAGGTACTTCACTTTGCCATCCTGCATAGACAATGGCACATCTCCACCAACATGGGCAATTGGATGAGCAGTGTCATCCCCTGTTTCCACAAAACCTGGTGTTTTCGGGTTCTTCATCTCCTTGAACCACTCACCATGACTCGTCATGTGGTTCGAAGCGCCTGAATCCACATACCATACATTATCTTTTTGTGCTGCATCAACATTTTCAGACATGGCATTCACGACATGCTGCATAACAAACAACCTCTCATTATCCTCATTATTTCTGCTTGAGGATACATAGTTGTTTTGCTGCACTTTCCCATTTTGCATGTCAGCTTGCTTTTTATAACATTCTGCCTGCACATGTCCAGGCTTACCACAATAATAGCATTCACGTGCATCATTGTACTGCCTTTGCCAATTTCCACGGCCTCTTTGACTCCCCCTGCCTCTGAATTTGCCTCTTCCACCTGCGTGTTGTTGTTGTTGTTGTTGATTCTGGGACTGTTGTTGCTGCCTGCTGCTGCTGCTGCTGACCATAATTCTGATTACCTGTTCGGCCACCTCCTTGACCGCGTCCACGGCCTCCTCTACCTCGTCCTCTTCCTAAACTCGTGTAGAAGGCCTGTTGCTCTGAACTGTTTTTACTTTGTGAAGACTGTTGGTATTCACCCAAGCTCTTCTCTTCGATAATCAGCATAGACACCAAATCTGTAAAGTTGGGAATGTTTTCCCGAGTCTGAATGGACGTCTTGAACGGCTTGTATTGTGGCCCGAGACCACGTAGACAGACTTCCACCTTGTCATCATCATCTACTGACACACCAATAGATGCAAGGGATTCCACAATACCCTTCATCTTCAACGCATAGTCATTCACAGACATGCTCTTTTTCTCCACAGTATGAAGTTCATTCTTCAACTGTATCTTACGTGCCTTGGTATTTGTTTCATAAAGCTTTACCAAGGTGTCCCACGCCTCCTTGGGGGACTTGGCATCCTGAATGTGCCCAATCATGGTGTCCTGTATACTAATGGAAAGCCAATACATAACCTTCCTGGCTCCTTGGTTCCAATCTTTAAACTCTTTCACATCTGCACAGTCGGGATTTATATCCGGTATCTCCGGTGCCTCTTCATGCTCACCTTCTATGTAGTCCCAATAACCTTTTCCCATCAGGAAATTTGTCAACCTGAACCTCCAAGCATGGAAGTTATTCTTATCTAGCTTCTCAGCCACAATCTGTGTTATGCCATCATTAGACATCTTCCCAAACACACAATTTCACCAGAACCTGCACTCTGGTTTTTCTGCACAACCTGCAGTATTTTCTGCACAGCGGTACTGTAGTACTCCCAAATGTCACAACCAGTGACTGCAATGTGCATACATACACCCAATGGCAACTGTAGACCTTTTTGCAACACCCACAGTGTCTGCACAGTCAATCTGTCTTCCTGCAGTTCTTAAAACAGAGTTCTGCAGAGAATCGATGACTTACCCGCAGTGCTCGAAATCGCCTGCTTTCTGAAAAACGGAGGTCCAGACGCGCCCGAAACGCGTTTTCGGCCCGAAAATTACAGTCCGATAGGACTATATAGTTGCCCTATAGCTTTGCTCTCGGGAAGAAAGCTCCTCAATCAGAGACCGTTTGCCGGTGCTTCCCGTAGAGCTCCCGACAAGGGTGTAGTCACCAACACAATAGGGAAGAGTAGTTGAAGCTCTTACCCTCGTACCGCTTCCTGTGGTTCTCTTGCTTGCAGCTCAGCCCTTAGCACGAACCAGGCTCTGATACCATGAAAAGATGCAGGGGGGAAGAGAGCTTGAGCTCTTGCAAGCACACACACACACTCACAAAACCCTAATAGGGAACACACAAGGTGAGAGGCTGAAAATCTTCTTCTTCTCTACTCAACACTCAACACACCATATACAAGATAAGAGTACACATAATATGAAAGGTACTCAACCAATACATACACGGGTTCTCTATAGTGTGAACCCGACTAAATGAGCTGGCGCTATAACTACGCGTCTTAGAATGGCTGTCACACAGCCTGTCATCCCACTGGCCGCATATCTCCCATGATCTCACCAACCATGCCAGTGGTGTAAGTGTGGGGCCTATCCCCTAGGCGGGTCATCAGTGTCCACCGCCTCACTAGAGCTCGATATCTCAACAGTAACTCCAACTGCAACCATATATGATGTAACTCCAGAGGAGAGGTTTACTGGCAAAAAACTAGATTTGTCTCATTTGAAAGTCTTTGGATGCATTGCATATGTGCATGTGCCAGATGAGCTGAGAACTAAGCTGGATCCAAAAGCTGAAAAATGTGTGTTTATTGGATACTCCCTTGAGCAAAAGGGATACAGGTGTTATAACCCTGCTATACAGGTGTTATAACCCTGCTACACGTGAGTTGAGGGTAAGTAGGGATGTTGTCTTTGATGAGATGAGCAGCTGGTATGCTGCTGAAAAAGAAGCTGTTGGGGTTGATGTGAGTGGAAGTGTGGTTGCACAGAATGCAGGTCAGCAATCACAGTCTTTGAGTGGACCAGGAGAGTCCTCATCTAGTGGGTCTATTGATAGACCATGGAGTGGCAGGCTGCATCATAATACCAGTCCTGCAAATGTGATTAGTACATCACGTAAAGGAAAAGAGAAAGTGGTTGAGCCCCTTGGTATGCCTGACATTTCTGTAGGGCATTCTCATGTTGATGGAGAGTCTAGTGGCTCAGATATGAGACTTGATGAGGAACTTGGGATCCCAGCTATGAGAACACTTGGTGTAAAGAAGGCTATGGAATCCATGAATGAAAAGCTACGAAGATCAGGGAGAGTGAAGAACCCTGTGCAAAGATTTACACATGATGGTTATGTGGCACATCACTATGCATTTATGGCAAAGGTTGTGCAGGTTGTAGAGCCCACATGCATTGATGAGGCTGTTGGAAATGTGTGTTGGGAGAAAGCTATGGATGAGGAGATGGATGCAATATATGGAAATAAAACCTGGGATTTAGTGCAATTGCGTGAAGGCAAGAAAGCCATTGGATGCAAGTGGGTGTACAAAGTTAAACATAACAGTGATGACGGAAGCATAAACAGGTACAAGGCTAGATTGGTAGCCAAAGGATATGCACAAACATATGGGATTGATTATGAGGAAACTTTCAGCCCAGTTGCCAAGATGGCAATGGTGAGAGTTGTGATAGTAGTGGTTGTGTCAAAGCAATGGTCTTTACATCAGATGGATGTAAAGAATGCATTCTTGCATGGGGATTTGCAAGAAGAGGTGTATATGTTGTAGCCACTTGGTTATGAGGATGTGGGTCACCTCGAGCATGTTTGCAGGTTGAAGAAAGCCTTGTATGGCTTAAAGCAAGTACCAAGAGCATGGTCTGACAAGATTTCTGAATATCTTGTCACTATTGGCTTTCATGTAGCCAATACAGATTTCTCGCTGTATGTGAGACATGGTGATAGAGGAGTTGTGCTTGTTGTCATCTATGTAGATGACTTGATCATTACGGGGGACCATGATGCAGAGATCTTTGATGTGAAGATCTTGCTTAGATAGAAGTTCGAGATGAACGATCTGGGGGAGCTCAGATATTTCTTGGGCATTGAGGTGATTAGGTCACCACATGGTATTGGATTACTGCAGAGACAGTATGGCTTGAACATGTTGTCCAAGTATGGTATGATAGGCTGTAAGCCTATTTCTGTGCCATTGGATCAGAATGGCAAGTTGAGTGCAGATTCAGGAGAGATCTTGGAGGATCCTACTATGTACAGGCGCATAGTAGGAAGTTTGATCTACATGACGATCACCAGACCAGATTTGAGCTATGCTGTTGGGTTGGTGAGTCAGTTTATGCAGGTTCCACGGAAACTGCATTTGGATGCAGTGAGACGCATACTGAGGTATATGAAGTCGACTTTGCATTGTGGACTATTCTATGAGATTGGGACATAGATATGTGTACATGGGTACACAGATGCTGATTGGGCTGGTAGTATCTCAGATAGAAGATCTACTAGTGGATTCATGTTTTCTTTGGGGAGTGCTGCTGTGACTTGGAGCAGCAAGAAGTAGCCTACGGTTGCTCTATCCAGTATACAGAGGCCGAGTATAGAGAAGCTGCTATGGCAGCATGTGAGGTAGCTTGGTTGAGAAAGCTACTTGCAGATTTGGGTCTATCAGTGGATAGACAAGTTCTCATTTTCTGTGACAACATTAGCAGTATACAGTTGGCTAGGAACCCAGTCTTTCATGCTCGTATGAAGAACATAGAGGTCCACTACCACTTCGTCAGAGAGAAGGTCTTGGCAGGAGATCTTGACCTTGTTTATGTCAACACAGAGGATCAGGTAGCTGACATCTTCACCAAAGCATTGGGTACAGAGAAGCTCCGCAGATTTAGAGCTTCGCTTGGTGTACATGAGATGGAGTTGAGCTCGAGGGGGAGTGTTGAGATATCGAGCTCGTCTAGTGAGGCGGTGGACACTGATGACCCACCTGGGGGATAGGCCCCACACTTACACCACTGGCATGGTTGGTGAGATCTTGGGTGATATGCGGCCAGTGGGATGACAGGCTGTGTGATAGCCATTCTAGAGACTGGCATAGTTATAGCGCCAGCTCATTTAGTCGGGTTCACACTATAGAGAACCCGTGTATGTATTTGGTTGAGTACCTTTCATATTGTGTGTACTCTTATTCTTGTATATGGTGTGTTGAGTGTTGAGTGAAGAAGAAGAAGATTTTCAGCCTCTCACCTTGTGTGTTCTCTTTAGGGTTTTGTGAGTGTGTGTGTGTGTGTGCTTGCAAGAGCTCAAGCTCTCTTCCCCCCTGCATCTTTTCATGTATGTGGGAGATCACTTTACTGCAAGTCAAAAAGGTAAAGACAAAGCCTTTTTCTCAAGGTATAAGCCAAAGGCAAAATCAATCTAGTATTTTGGAAAAGGTGGAAAGGATGCCAATGTTGGAGAAGGAAAAGAATAAAGAGTCAGGCATGGCTATGGGCTAATACATCAGCACCAAGTGATAAAAAGAAGGAGCAAATGAACTATGCATAAGATAATTAGACATTCATTGTGCACTGCAGTTATGTTCCTTTTGTCTATGACGTATGCATGTCAGTCACAAATCAGCGTGTCCTGGTACTTTGATAGTGGTACTAGTAAGAACATTACTATTATCCATGATGTATGCCTGTCAGTGAAAAATCAACATGTCTGGTACTTTGATAGTGATACTAGCAAGACATTACTTCTCAGCGTGATTTATTTTCCTCACTTGAGCTTGCTCCTCAATAAGGAAGAATCACATGTGAAAACAACTCCTCACTTGAGCTTGCTCCTCAATAAGGAACAATCACATGTGAAAACAACTCCTCGTATCTAGTGAAAGGAGTTAGTAAGGTTATTTTCACAACTCCAAATGATGGGACATATCACTTTCTCATAAGGCATTAAAAAAAGCTTGATGTCAGTCTTTGCTTTGCTAGAGCAAGCTTAGTGGGATAATTTGGTGATGATAAGTGTACAGTTCATGACTGAAGTGATGGAGATATCACTGTGGTATCTGGTGCTCTAAGCTATGGGCTTTACAAACTAGATAGGTATGAGACATTGGCACATAATGCTTGTTGAATTACTACCACACGTGCTATAAGTGACATGGAGGTATGGCATGTTGTAGTTTGTTGTAGCTTAAAAGGCAAGAGATGGTGTTAAGTTGCCAAAGCTTGAGACCCCCATCAAACATGTATGTGAGGGGTGCATTTTTGGAAAGATGCAACATGCATCATTCTCGAAAGGTGGATTTGTTAGGGCTATCTATAAATTATAGATTATATGTAGTGATGTATGCCAGGAGGACACCACCGATCGGGGGATATCTCTACTTTGTGACTTTTATCGATGATTACTCTAGACACACCTAAGATTTTTACATGCTTTAGACACTTTGTTTATATGGTTGAAAATGTGTCTACATGAAAAGTTGGCACCCTTCATATAGGTTGAGGTATAGATTGAGGGGGGGAGTATATGTCAAAGGTGTTTCATGTATATATAGTTGAAAGAGGCAATATGTCAAAGGAGTTTCATGTATATATAGTTGAAAGAGGCAATATATAGTTGAAAGAGGCATAAAACATCAATGCACAATGCCTTATACACCTTTGCAAAATGGTGTGGCTGAGAGGAAGAACATATGGATATGACTTAATCCTAAAAAATGACACGGTATTTAGGTGATTAGAAGATTTGACTTATAGTCAAAAGTCCATTAGTACAAAGTGGGTTTATAAGCTAAGGCATAAAGATGATGGTAGCATTGATTGCTACAAGGCAAGTCTTGTTGCCAAGGGTTATGATAAAGAGAAGGGCATAGATTATGATGTGACCTTTTCACCCCCATCTTGTATAACTACGATCAGTTATATACTATTACATGGTAGCACATCGTGGTTGGAATGTCCACCAGTTGGTGTATTATTACATTGGCAGCACATCATGGTTGGAATGTCCATCAATTGGAATATCAGGACTACCTTCTTAGATGGTGACTTACATGAGGAGGTTAATGTATCTCAATCTCATGGTTTTGTTAAGAAGGGGCAGGAATCTAAAGTATGCACATTAAGAGAAGCTTTATACGGCCTTGCATGAGGAGGTTTATGTATCTCAACCTCATGGTTTTATTGAGAAGGGGCAAGAATTTAAAGTGTGTATGTTAAGAAAAGCTTCATATGGCCTTAAGTAGGCTCCTAGAGCATGGCATGAGAAGCTAAATGCATACTTGGTTGCAAATGATTTTTGTAACAGTCCAACCGAGAGTACCCTCTATGTAAAGAGAAGTAAATATTATCTTTTAGTCATTTGTTTATACGTTAATGACATGTTGCTCATAGGCCCTAATAAGGAGAAGATTTCAACCTTCAAGGATGAGATATATGTGTCATTTGAGATAACAGATTTGGGATCATTGCATTATTATTTGGGCATATAAATTATACAACATGATGATGGTATTGTGATGTTATAGTCAAAGTACATACAGAGGCTACTTACATGGTTTGGTCTTGAAGATTGTATTGTGCAACACTAGCAGTAGTAGAGACAAATTATGTAGTGTGATGATGGTATTGTGATGTTACATTCAAAGTACATATACAAAGGCTGCTTACATGGTTTGGTCTTGAAGATTGTATGACTATTGTTACACCAGTAGAGATATGTGCTAGGCTTAGTGTCTCCAAGATAGATGTAGGTGAACCATTTGATGCATCACTTTATCAACAACAAGCTATTGGCTGCATCATCTATCTATGTAATGAAAAGATGCAGGGGGGAAGAGAGCTTGAGCTCTTGCAAGCACACACACACACTCACAAAACCCTAATAGAGAACACACAAGGTGAGAGGCTGAAAATCTTCTTCTTCTCTACTCAACACTCAACACACCATATACAAGAATAAGAGTACACACAATATGAAAGGTACTCAACCAAATACATACACGGGTTCTCTATAGTGTGAACCCGACTAAATGAGCTGGCGCTATAACTATGCCAGTCTCTAGAGTGGCTGTCACACAGCCTGTCATCCCACTGGCCGCATATCTCCCAAGATCTCACCAACCATGCCAGTGGTGTAAGTGCGGGGCCTATCCCCCAGGCGGGTCATCAGTGTCCACCGCCTCACTAGAGCTCGATATCTCAACACTCCCCCTCGAGCTCAACTCCATCTCATGTACACCAAGCGAAGCCCTGAATCTGCGGAGCTTCTCTGTACCAAATGCTTTGGTGAAGATGTCAGCTACCTGATCCTCTGTGCTGACATAAACAAGGTCAAGGTCTCCTGCCAAGACCTTCTCTCTGACGAAGTGGTAGTGGACCTCTATGTGCTTCGTACGAGCATGAAAGACTGGGTTCCTGGCCAACTGTATACTGCTAATGTTGTCACAGAAAATGACAACTTGTCTATCCACTGATAGACCCAAATCTCCAAGTAGCTTTCTCAACCAAGCTACCTCACATGCTGCCATAGCAGCTCCTCTGTACTCGGCCTCTGTACTCGGCCTCTGTACTCGATAGAGCAACCGTAGGCTGCTTCTTGCTGCTCCAAGTCACAGCAGCACTCCCCAAAGAAAACATGAATCCACTGGTAGATCTTCTATCTGAGATACTACCCGCCCAATCAGCATCTGTGTACCCATGTACACATATCTCTGTCCCAGTCTCATAGAATAGTCCACAATGCAAAGTAGACTTCACATACCTCAGTATGCGTCTCACTGCATCCAAATGCGGTTTCCGTGGAACCTGCATAAACTGACTCACCAACCCAACAGCATAGCTCAAATCTGGTCTGGTGATCGTCATGTAGATCAAACTTCCTACTATGCGTCTGTACATAGTAGGATCCTCCAAGATCTCTCCTGAATCTACACTCAACTTGCCATTCTGATCCAATGGCACGGAAATAGGCTTACAGCCTGTCATACCATACTTGGACAACATGTCCAAGCCATACTGTCTCTGCAGTAATCCAATACCATGTGGTGACCTAATCACCTCAATGCCCAAGAAATATTTGAGCTCCCCCAGATTCTTCATCTCGAACTTCTATCTAAGCAAGATCTTTACATCGAAGATCTCTGCATCATGGTCCCCCGTAATGATCAAGTCATCTACATAGATGACAACAAGCACAACTCCTCTATCACCATGTCTCACATACAGCGAGAAATCTGCATTGGCTACATGAAAGCCAATAGTGACAAGATATTCAGAAATCTTGTCAGACCATGCTCTTGGTGCTTGCTTTAAGCCATACAAGGCTTTCTTCAACCTGCAAACATGCTCGGGGTGACCCACATCCTCATAACCAGGTGGCTGCAACATATACACCTCTTCTTGCAAATCACCATGCAAGAATGCATTCTTTACATCCATCTGATGTAAAGACCATTGCTTTGACGCAGCCACTGCTATCACAACTCTCACCGTTGCCATCTTGGCAACTGGGCTGAAAGTTTCCTCATAATCAATCCCATATGTCTGCGCATATCCTTTGGCTACCAATCTAGCCTTGTACCTGTTTATGCTTCCATCACTGTTATGTTTAACTTTGTACACCCACTTGCATCCAATGGCTTTCTTGCCTTCAGGCAATTGCACTAAATCCCAAGTTTCATTTCCATATAGTGCATCCATCTCCTCATCCATAGCTTTCTCCCAACACACATTTCTAACAGCCTCATCAATGCATGTGGGCTCAACAACCTGCACAACCTTTGCCATATATGCATAGTGATGTGCCACATAACCATCATATGTAAATCTCTGCACAGGGTTCTTCACTCTCCCTGATCTTCGCAGCTTTTCATTCATGGCTTCCATAGCCTTCTTTACACCAGGTGTTCTCATAGCTGGGATTCCAAGCTCCTCATCAAGGCTCATATCTGAGCCACTAGACTCTCCATCAACATGAGAATGCCCTGCAGAAATGTCAGGCATACCAAGGGGCTCAACCACTTTCTCTTTTCCTTTACGTGATGTAGTAATCACATTTGCAGGACTGGTATTATGACGCAGCCTGCCACTCCATGGTCTATCAACAGACCCACTAGATGAGGACTCTCCTGGTCCACTCAAAGACTGTGATTGCTGACCTGCATTCTGTGCAACCACACTTCCACTCACATCAGCCCCAACAGCTTCTTTTTCAGCAGCATACCAGCTGCTCATCTCATCAAAGACAACATCCCTGCTTACCCTCAACTCACGTGTAGCAGGGTTATAACACCTGTATCCCTTTTGCTCAAGGGAATACCCAATAAACACACATTTTTCAGCTTTCGGATCCAGCTTAGTTCTCAGCTCATCTGGCACATGCACATATGCAATGCATCCAAAGACTTTCAGATGAGACAAATCTGGTTTTCTGCCAGTAAACCTCTCCTCTGGAGTTACATCATGTATGGCTACAGTTGGAGTCCTGTTCATGATATATACTGCTGTAGAAACAGCCTCAGCCCAATAGCAATGCGGCATATTCTTCTCTTCCATCAATGCTCGCGCAATCTCAGCAATGTGCCTGTTTTTCCGCTCAGCAACTCCATTTTGCTGCGGAGTATATCTGCATGTGAACTGTCTCCGAATACCATTCTTCTTCAAGAATTCAGAGAACTCATTGGAGAAGTACTCTCCCCCTCCATCTGACCTTAGGCACTTTACATATTTCCCTGTTTGCTTTTCAACCAAAACTCTGAAATTCTGAAAGTGAGTGAACACCTCACTCTTCTCCTTCATGAAATATACCCACACTTTTCTTGTGTGGTCATCAATGAAAGTGACATAGTACCTGCAGCCTCCCATAGACACGGTCTTCGTAGGACCCCATACATCTGAATGCACAAGATCTAGTGCATTTCTGCTCACATATCTGTTACGTGGAAACACATGCTTTGTTTGCTTCCCAAATTGGCATGCTTCACATATTTTCTGCATACCTTCCACTTTAAATTTTGGCAGCCCTGTCACAATTCCTTTTGTCTGCATAGACTTCAATCTCTGTACATTTACATGTCCAATTCTTTTATGCCATATGTCTGTGTCTGCAACAACTCCTGAACCATTTGCAAACATCGCAGCACTCATTTCAGGCATGTCTACATTCAATGTAAACATTCTGCCCACTCTGTTGCCTTTTGCAACCAACCTGCACTTGTCTTTGAAATCTTCAACATAACACCCATCAGGGTTAAACCGAACCTGCAAACCCTGCTCAATCATCTGGCCAACTGAAACCAGATTCTTTGTTATGTTTGGTACATGAAGTACATCTGCAAGGTACTTCACTTTGCCATCCTGCATAGACAATGGCACATCTCCAACGTGGGCAATTGGATGAGCAGTGTCATCCCCTGTTTCCACAAAACCTGGTCTTTCCGGGTTTTTCATCTCCTTGAACCACTCCCCATGACTTGTCATGTGGTTCGAAGCGCCTGAATCCACATACCATACATTATCTTTTTGTGCTGCATCAACATTTTCAGACATGGCGTTCACAACATGCTGCATAACAAACAACCTTTCATTATCCTCATTATTTCTGCTTGAGGATGCATAGTTGTTTTGCTGCACTTTCCCATTTTGCATGTCAGCCTGCTTTTTATAACATTCTGCCTGCACATGTCCAGGCTTACCACAATAATAGCATTCACGTGCATCATTGTACTGCCTTTGCCAATTTCCACGGCCTCTTTGACTCCCCCTGCCTCTGAATTTGCCTCTTCCACCTGCGTGTTGTTGTTGTTGTTGATTCTGGGACTGTTGTTGCTGCTGCTGCTGGCCATAATTCTGATTACCTGTTCGGCCACCTCCTTGACCGCGTCCACGACCTCCTCTACCTCGTCCTCTTCCTGAACTCGTGTAGAAGGCCTGTTGCTCTGAACTGTTTTTGCTTTGTGAAGACTGTTGGTCTTCACCCAAGTTCTTCTCTTCGATAATCAGCATAGACACCAAATCTGTAAAGTTGGGAATGTTTTCCCGAGTCTGAATAGACGTCTTAAACGCCTTGTATTGTGGCCCGAGACCACGTAGACAGACTTCCACCTTGTCATCATCATCTACTGACACACCAATAGATGCAAGGGATTCCACAATACCCTTTATCTTCAACGCATAGTCATTCCACAATACCCTTTATCTTCAACGCATAGTCATTCACAGACATGCTCTTTTTCTCCACAGTATGAAGTTCATTCTTCAACTGTATCTTACGTGCCTTGGTATTTGTTTCATAAAGCTTTACCAAGGTGTCCCACGCCTCCTTGGGGGACTTGGCATCCTGAATGTGCCCAATCATGGTGTCCTGTATACTAATGGAAAGCCAATACATTACTTTCCTAGCTCCTTGGTTCCAGTCTTTAAACTCTTTCACATCTGCAGCAGTCGGATTTATATCCGGTATCTCCAGTGCCTCTTCATGCTCACCTTCTATGTAGTCCCAATAACCTTTTCCCATCAGGAAATTCGTCAACCTGAACCTCCAAGCATGGAAGTTATTCTTATCCAGCTTCTCAGCCACAATCTGAGTTATCCCATCATTTGACATCTTGCCAAACACACAACTTTACCAGAAACTGCACTCTGGTTTTTCTGCACAAATGCTGTATTTTCTGCACAGCGGTACTGCAGTACTCTCAAATGTCACAACCAGTGACTTCAATGCACATACATACACCCATTGGCAACTGTAGACCTCTTTGCAGCACCCACAGTGTCTGCACAGTCAATCTGTCTTCCTGCAGTTCTTAAAACAGAGTTCTGCAGAGAATCGATGACTTACCCGCAGTGCTCGAAATCGCCTGCTTTCTGAAAAACGGAGGTCCAGACGCGCCCGAAACGCGTTTTCGGCCCGAAAATTACAGTCCGATAGGACTATATAGTTGCCCTATAGCTTTGCTCTCGGGAAGAAAGCTCCTCAATCAGAGACCGTTTGCCGGTGCTTCCCGTAGAGCTCCCGACAAGGGTGTAGTCACCAACACAATAGGGAAGAGTAGTTGAAGCTCTTACCCTCGTACCGCTTCCTGTGGTTCTCTTGCTTGCAGCTCAGCCCTTAGCACGAACCAGGCTCTGATACCATGAAAAGATGCAGGGGGGAAGAGAGCTTGAGCTCTTGCAAGCACACACACACACTCACAAAACCCTAATAGGGAACACACAAGGTGAGAGGCTGAAAATCTTCTTCTTCTCTACTCAACACTCAACACACCATATACAAGATAAGAGTACACATAATATGAAAGGTACTCAACCAATACATACACGGGTTCTCTATAGTGTGAACCCGACTAAATGAGCTGGCGCTATAACTACGCGTCTCTAGAATGGCTGTCACACAGCCTGTCATCCCACTGGCCGCATATCTCCCATGATCTCACCAACCATGCCAGTGGTGTAAGTGTGGGGCCTATCCCCTAGGCGGGTCATCAGTGTCCACCGCCTCACTAGAGCTCGATATCTCAACAGTAACTCCAACTGCAACCATATATGATGTAACTCCAGAGGAGAGGTTTACTGGCAAAAAACTAGATTTGTCTCATTTGAAAGTCTTTGGATGCATTGCATATGTGCATGTGCCAGATGAGCTGAGAACTAAGCTGGATCCAAAAGCTGAAAAATGTGTGTTTATTGGATACTCCCTTGAGCAAAAGGGATACAGGTGTTATAACCCTGCTATACAGGTGTTATAACCCTGCTACACGTGAGTTGAGGGTAAGTAGGGATGTTGTCTTTGATGAGATGAGCAGCTGGTATGCTGCTGAAAAAGAAGCTGTTGGGGTTGATGTGAGTGGAAGTGTGGTTGCACAGAATGCAGGTCAGCAATCACAGTCTTTGAGTGGACCAGGAGAGTCCTCATCTAGTGGGTCTATTGATAGACCATGGAGTGACAGGCTGCATCATAATACCAGTCCTGCAAATGTGATTAGTACATCACGTAAAGGAAAAGAGAAAGTGGTTGAGCCCCTTGGTATGCCTGACATTTCTGTAGGGCATTCTCATGTTGATGGAGAGTCTAGTGGCTCAGATATGAGACTTGATGAGGAACTTGGGATCCCAGCTATGAGAACACTTGGTGTAAAGAAGGCTATGGAATCCATGAATGAAAAGCTACGAAGATCAGGGAGAGTGAAGAACCCTGTGCAAAGATTTACACATGATGGTTATGTGGCACATCACTATGCATATATGGCAAAGGTTGTGCAGGTTGTAGAGCCCACATGCATTGATGAGGCTGTTGGAAATGTGTGTTGGGAGAAAGCTATGGATGAGGAGATGGATGCAATATATGGAAATAAAACCTGGGATTTAGTGCAATTGCGTGAAGGCAAGAAAGCCATTGGATGCAAGTGGGTGTACAAAGTTAAACATAACAGTGATGACGGAAGCATAAACAGGTACAAGGCTAGATTGGTAGCCAAAGGATATGCACAAACATATGGGATTGATTATGAGGAAACTTTCAGCCCAGTTGCCAAGATGGCAATGGTGAGAGTTGTGATAGTAGTGGTTGTGTCAAAGCAATGGTCTTTACATCAGATGGATGTAAAGAATGCATTCTTGCATGGGGATTTGCAAGAAGAGGTGTATATGTTGTAGCCACCTGGTTATGAGGATGTGGGTCACCTCGAGCATGTTTGCAGGTTGAAGAAAGCCTTGTATGGCTTAAAGCAAGTACCAAGAGCATGGTCTGACAAGATTTCTGAATATCTTGTCACTATTGGCTTTCATGTAGCCAATACAGATTTCTCGCTGTATGTGAGACATGGTGATAGAGGAGTTGTGCTTGTTGTCATCTATGTAGATGACTTGATCATTACGGGGGACCATGATGCAGAGATCTTTGATGTGAAGATCTTGCTTAGATAGAAGTTCGAGATGAACGATCTGGGGGAGCTCAGATATTTCTTGGGCATTGAGGTGATTAGGTCACCACATGGTATTGGATTACTGCAGAGACAGTATGGCTTGAACATGTTGTCCAAGTATGGTATGATAGGCTGTAAGCCTATTTCTGTGCCATTGGATCAGAATGGCAAGTTGAGTGCAGATTCAGGAGAGATCTTGGAGGATCCTACTATGTACAGGCGCATAGTAGGAAGTTTGATCTACATGACGATCACCAGACCAGATTTGAGCTATGCTGTTGGGTTGGTGAGTCAGTTTATGCAGGTTCCACGGAAACTGCATTTGGATGCAGTGAGACGCATACTGAGGTATATGAAGTCGACTTTGCATTGTGGACTATTCTATGAGATTGGGACATAGATATGTGTACATGGGTACACAGATGCTGATTGGGCTGGTAGTATCTCAGATAGAAGATCTACTAGTGGATTCATGTTTTCTTTGGGGAGTGCTGCTGTGACTTGGAGCAGCAAGAAGTAGCCTACGGTTGCTCTATCCAGTATACAGAGGCCGAGTATAGAGAAGCTGCTATGGCAGCATGTGAGGTAGCTTGGTTGAGAAAGCTACTTGCAGATTTGGGTCTATCAGTGGATAGACAAGTTCTCATTTTCTGTGACAACATTAGCAGTATACAGTTGGCTAGGAACCCAGTCTTTCATGCTCGTATGAAGCACATAGAGGTCCACTACCACTTCGTCAGAGAGAAGGTCTTGGCAGGAGATCTTGACCTTGTTTATGTCAACACAGAGGATCAGGTAGCTGACATCTTCACCAAAGCATTGGGTACAGAGAAGCTCCGCAGATTTAGAGCTTCGCTTGGTGTACATGAGATGGAGTTGAGCTCGAGGGGGAGTGTTGAGATATCGAGCTCGTCTAGTGAGGCGGTGGACACTGATGACCCACCTGGGGGATAGGCCCCACACTTACACCACTGGCATGGTTGGTGAGATCTTGGGTGATATGCGGCCAGTGGGATGACAGGCTGTGTGATAGCCATTCTAGAGACTGGCATAGTTATAGCGCCAGCTCATTTAGTCGGGTTCACACTATAGAGAACCCGTGTATGTATTTGGTTGAGTACCTTTCATATTGTGTGTACTCTTATTCTTGTATATGGTGTGTTGAGTGTTGAGTGAAGAAGAAGAAGATTTTCAGCCTCTCACCTTGTGTGTTCTCTTTAGGGTTTTGTGAGTGTGTGTGTGTGTGTGCTTGCAAGAGCTCAAGCTCTCTTCCCCCCTGCATCTTTTCATGTATGTGGGAGATCACTTTACTGCAAGTCAAAAAGGTAAAGACAAAGCCTTTTTCTCAAGGTATAAGCCAAAGGCAAAATCAATCTAGTATTTTGGAAAAGGTGGAAAGGATGCCAATGTTGGAGAAGGAAAAGAATAAAGAGTCAGGCATGGCTATGGGCTAATACATCAGCACCAAGTGATAAAAAGAAGGAGCAAATGAACTATGCATAAGATAATTAGACATTCATTGTGCACTGCAGTTATGTTCCTTTTGTCTATGACGTATGCATGTCAGTCACAAATCAGCGTGTCCTGGTACTTTGATAGTGGTACTAGTAAGAACATTACTATTATCCATGATGTATGCCTGTCAGTGAAAAATCAACATGTCTGGTACTTTGATAGTGATACTAGCAAGACATTACTTCTCAGCGTGATTTATTTTCCTCACTTGAGCTTGCTCCTCAATAAGGAAGAATCACATGTGAAAACAACTCCTCACTTGAGCTTGCTCCTCAATAAGGAACAATCACATGTGAAAACAACTCCTCGTATCTAGTGAAAGGAGTTAGTAAGGTTATTTTCACAACTCCAAATGATGGGACATATCACTTTCTCATAAGGCATTAAAAAAAGCTTGATGTCAGTCTTTGCTTTGCTAGAGCAAGCTTAGTGGGATAATTTGGTGATGATAAGTGTACAGTTCATGACTGAAGTGATGGAGATATCACTGTGGTATCTGGTGCTCTAAGCTATGGGCTTTACAAACTAGATAGGTATGAGACATTGGCACATAATGCTTGTTGAATTACTACCACACGTGCTATAAGTGACATGGAGGTATGGCATGTTGTAGTTTGTTGTAGCTTAAAAGGCAAGAGATGGTGTTAAGTTGCCAAAGCTTGAGACCCCCATCAAACATGTATGTGAGGGGTGCATTTTTGGAAAGATGCAACATGCATCATTCTCGAAAGGTGGATTTGTTAGGGCTATCTATAAATTATAGATTATATGTAGTGATGTATGCCAGGAGGACACCACCGATCGGGGGATATCTCTACTTTGTGACTTTTATCGATGATTACTCTAGACACACCTAAGATTTTTACATGCTTTAGACACTTTGTTTATATGGTTGAAAATGTGTCTACATGAAAAGTTGGCACCCTTCATATAGGTTGAGGTATAGATTGAGGGGGGGAGTATATGTCAAAGGTGTTTCATGTATATATAGTTGAAAGAGGCAATATGTCAAAGGAGTTTCATGTATATATAGTTGAAAGAGGCAATATATAGTTGAAAGAGGCATAAAACATCAATGCACAATGCCTTATACACCTTTGCAAAATGGTGTGGCTGAGAGGAAGAACATATGGATATGACTTAATCCTAAAAAATGACACGGTATTTAGGTGATTAGAAGATTTGACTTATAGTCAAAAGTCCATTAGTACAAAGTGGGTTTATAAGCTAAGGCATAAAGATGATGGTAGCATTGATTGCTACAAGGCAAGTCTTGTTGCCAAGGGTTATGATAAAGAGAAGGGCATAGATTATGATGTGACCTTTTCACCCCCATCTTGTATAACTACGATCAGTTATATACTATTACATGGTAGCACATCGTGGTTGGAATGTCCACCAGTTGGTGTATTATTACATTGGCAGCACATCATGGTTGGAATGTCCATCAATTGGAATATCAGGACTACCTTCTTAGATGGTGACTTACATGAGGAGGTTAATGTATCTCAATCTCATGGTTTTGTTAAGAAGGGGCAGGAATCTAAAGTATGCACATTAAGAGAAGCTTTATACGGCCTTGCATGAGGAGGTTTATGTATCTCAACCTCATGGTTTTATTGAGAAGGGGCAAGAATTTAAAGTGTGTATGTTAAGAAAAGCTTCATATGGCCTTAAGTAGGCTCCTAGAGCATGGCATGAGAAGCTAAATGCATACTTGGTTGCAAATGATTTTTGTAACAGTCCAACCGAGAGTACCCTCTATGTAAAGAGAAGTAAATATTATCTTTTAGTCATTTCTTTATACGTTAATGACATGTTGCTCATAGGCCCTAATAAGGAGAAGATTTCAACCTTCAAGGATGAGATATATGTGTCATTTGAGATAACAGATTTGGGATCATTGCATTATTATTTGGGCATATAAATTATACAACATGATGATGGTATTGTGATGTTATAGTCAAAGTACATACAGAGGCTACTTACATGGTTTGGTCTTGAAGATTGTATTGTGCAACACTAGCAGTAGTAGAGACAAATTATGTAGTGTGATGATGGTATTGTGATGTTACATTCAAAGTACATATACAAAGGCTGCTTACATGGTTTGGTCTTGAAGATTGTATGACTATTGTTACACCAGTAGAGATATGTGCTAGGCTTAGTGTCTCCAAGATAGATGTAGGTGAACCATTTGATGCATCACTTTATCAACAACAAGCTATTGGCTGCATCATCTATCTATGTAATGAAAAGATGCAGGGGGGAAGAGAGCTTGAGCTCTTGCAAGCACACACACACACTCACAAAACCCTAATAGAGAACACACAAGGTGAGAGGCTGAAAATCTTCTTCTTCTCTACTCAACACTCAACACACCATATACAAGAATAAGAGTACACACAATATGAAAGGTACTCAACCAAATACATACACGGGTTCTCTATAGTGTGAACCCGACTAAATGAGCTGGCGCTATAACTATGCCAGTCTCTAGAGTGGCTGTCACACAGCCTGTCATCCCACTGGCCGCATATCTCCCAAGATCTCACCAACCATGCCAGTGGTGTAAGTGCGGGGCCTATCCCCCAGGCGGGTCATCAGTGTCCACCGCCTCACTAGAGCTCGATATCTCAACACTCCCCCTCGAGCTCAACTCCATCTCATGTACACCAAGCGAAGCCCTGAATCTGCGGAGCTTCTCTGTACCAAATGCTTTGGTGAAGATGTCAGCTACCTGATCCTCTGTGCTGACATAAACAAGGTCAAGGTCTCCTGCCAAGACCTTCTCTCTGACGAAGTGGTAGTGGACCTCTATGTGCTTCGTACGAGCATGAAAGACTGGGTTCCTGGCCAACTGTATACTGCTAATGTTGTCACAGAAAATGACAACTTGTCTATCCACTGATAGACCCAAATCTCCAAGTAGCTTTCTCAACCAAGCTACCTCACATGCTGCCATAGCAGCTCCTCTGTACTCGGCCTCTGTACTCGGCCTCTGTACTCGATAGAGCAACCGTAGGCTGCTTCTTGCTGCTCCAAGTCACAGCAGCACTCCCCAAAGAAAACATGAATCCACTGGTAGATCTTCTATCTGAGATACTACCCGCCCAATCAGCATCTGTGTACCCATGTACACATATCTCTGTCCCAGTCTCATAGAATAGTCCACAATGCAAAGTAGACTTCACATACCTCAGTATGCGTCTCACTGCATCCAAATGCGGTTTCCGTGGAACCTGCATAAACTGACTCACCAACCCAACAGCATAGCTCAAATCTGGTCTGGTGATCGTCATGTAGATCAAACTTCCTACTATGCGTCTGTACATAGTAGGATCCTCCAAGATCTCTCCTGAATCTACACTCAACTTGCCATTCTGATCCAATGGCACGGAAATAGGCTTACAGCCTGTCATACCATACTTGGACAACATGTCCAAGCCATACTGTCTCTGCAGTAATCCAATACCATGTGGTGACCTAATCACCTCAATGCCCAAGAAATATTTGAGCTCCCCCAGATTCTTCATCTCGAACTTCTATCTAAGCAAGATCTTTACATCGAAGATCTCTGCATCATGGTCCCCCGTAATGATCAAGTCATCTACATAGATGACAACAAGCACAACTCCTCTATCACCATGTCTCACATACAGCGAGAAATCTGCATTGGCTACATGAAAGCCAATAGTGACAAGATATTCAGAAATCTTGTCAGACCATGCTCTTGGTGCTTGCTTTAAGCCATACAAGGCTTTCTTCAACCTGCAAACATGCTCGGGGTGACCCACATCCTCATAACCAGGTGGCTGCAACATATACACCTCTTCTTGCAAATCACCATGCAAGAATGCATTCTTTACATCCATCTGATGTAAAGACCATTGCTTTGACGCAGGCACTGCTATCACAACTCTCACCGTTGCCATCTTGGCAACTGGGCTGAAAGTTTCCTCATAATCAATCCCATATGTCTGCGCATATCCTTTGGCTACCAATCTAGCCTTGTACCTGTTTATGCTTCCATCACTGTTATGTTTAACTTTGTACACCCACTTGCATCCAATGGCTTTCTTGCCTTCAGGCAATTGCACTAAATCCCAAGTTTCATTTCCATATAGTGCATCCATCTCCTCATCCATAGCTTTCTCCCAACACACATTTCTAACAGCCTCATCAATGCATGTGGGCTCAACAACCTGCACAACCTTTGCCATATATGCATAGTGATGTGCCACATAACCATCATATGTAAATCTCTGCACAGGGTTCTTCACTCTCCCTGATCTTCGCAGCTTTTCATTCATGGCTTCCATAGCCTTCTTTACACCAGGTGTTCTCATAGCTGGGATCCCAAGCTCCTCATCAAGGCTCATATCTGAGCCACTAGACTCTCCATCAACATGAGAATGCCCTGCAGAAATGTCAGGCATACCAAGGGGCTCAACCACTTTCTCTTTTCCTTTACGTGATGTAGTAATCACATTTGCAGGACTGGTATTATGACGCAGCCTGCCACTCCATGGTCTATCAACAGACCCACTAGATGAGGACTCTCCTGGTCCACTCAAAGACTGTGATTGCTGACCTGCATTCTGTGCAACCACACTTCCACTCACATCAGCCCCAACAGCTTCTTTTTCAGCAGCATACCAGCTGCTCATCTCATCAAAGACAACATCCCTGCTTACCCTCAACTCACGTGTAGCAGGGTTATAACACCTGTATCCCTTTTGCTCAAGGGAATACCCAATAAACACACATTTTTCAGCTTTCGGATCCAGCTTAGTTCTCAGCTCATCTGGCACATGCACATATGCAATGCATCCAAAGACTTTCAGATGAGACAAATCTGGTTTTCTGCCAGTAAACCTCTCCTCTGGAGTTACATCATGTATGGCTACAGTTGGAGTCCTGTTCATGATATATACTGCTGTAGAAACAGCCTCAGCCCAATAGCAATGCGGCATATTCTTCTCTTCCATCAATGCTCGCGCAATCTCAGCAATGTGCCTGTTTTTCCGCTCAGCAACTCCATTTTGCTGCGGAGTATATCTGCATGTGAACTGTCTCCGAATACCATTCTTCTTCAAGAATTCAGAGAACTCATTGGAGAAGTACTCTCCCCCTCCATCTGACCTTAGGCACTTTACATATTTCCCTGTTTGCTTTTCAACCAAAACTCTGAAATTCTGAAAGTGAGTGAACACCTCACTCTTCTCCTTCATGAAATATACCCACACTTTTCTTGTGTGGTCATCAATGAAAGTGACATAGTACCTGCAGCCTCCCATAGACACGGTCTTCGTAGGACCCCATACATCTGAATGCACAAGATCTAGTGCATTTCTGCTCACATATCTGTTACGTGGAAACACATGCTTTGTTTGCTTCCCAAATTGGCATGCTTCACATATTTTCTGCATACCTTCCACTTTAAATTTTGGCAGCCCTGTCACAATTCCTTTTGTCTGCATAGACTTCAATCTCTGTACATTTACATGTCCAATTCTTTTATGCCATATGTCTGTGTCTGCAACAACTCCTGAACCATTTGCAAACATCGCAGCACTCATTTCAGGCATGTCTACATTCAATGTAAACATTCTGCCCACTCTGTTGCCTTTTGCAACCAACCTGCACTTGTCTTTGAAATCTTCAACATAACACCCATCAGGGTTAAACCGAACCTGCAAACCCTGCTCAATCATCTGGCCAACTGAAACCAGATTCTTTGTTATGTTTGGTACATGAAGTACATCTGCAAGGTACTTCACTTTGCCATCCTGCATAGACAATGGCACATCTCCAACGTGGGCAATTGGATGAGCAGTGTCATCCCCTGTTTCCACAAAACCTGGTCTTTCCGGGTTTTTCATCTCCTTGAACCACTCCCCATGACTTGTCATGTGGTTCGAAGCGCCTGAATCCACATACCATACATTATCTTTTTGTGCTGCATCAACATTTTCAGACATGGCGTTCACAACATGCTGCATAACAAACAACCTTTCATTATCCTCATTATTTCTGCTTGAGGATGCATAGTTGTTTTGCTGCACTTTCCCATTTTGCATGTCAGCCTGCTTTTTATAACATTCTGCCTGCACATGTCCAGGCTTACCACAATAATAGCATTCACGTGCATCATTGTACTGCCTTTGCCAATTTCCACGGCCTCTTTGACTCCCCCTGCCTCTGAATTTGCCTCTTCCACCTGCGTGTTGTTGTTGTTGTTGATTCTGGGACTGTTGTTGCTGCTACTGCTGGCCATAATTCCGATTACCTGTTCGGCCACCTCCTTGACCGCGTCCACGACCTCCTCTACCTCGTCCTCTTCCTGAACTCGTGTAGAAGGCCTGTTGCTCTGAACTGTTTTTGCTTTGTGAAGACTGTTGGTCTTCACCCAAGTTCTTCTCTTCGATAATCAGCATAGACACCAAATCTGTAAAGTTGGGAATGTTTTCCCGAGTCTGAATAGACGTCTTAAACGCCTTGTATTGTGGCCCGAGACCACGTAGACAGACTTCCACCTTGTCATCATCATCTACTGACACACCAATAGATGCAAGGGATTCCACAATACCCTTTATCTTCAACGCATAGTCATTCCACAATACCCTTTATCTTCAACGCATAGTCATTCACAGACATGCTCTTTTTCTCCACAGTATGAAGTTCATTCTTCAACTGTATCTTACGTGCCTTGGTATTTGTTTCATAAAGCTTTACCAAGGTGTCCCACGCCTCCTTGGGGGACTTGGCATCCTGAATGTGCCCAATCATGGTGTCCTGTATACTAATGGAAAGCCAATACATTACTTTCCTAGCTCCTTGGTTCCAGTCTTTAAACTCTTTCACATCTGCAGCAGTCGGATTTATATCCGGTATCTCCAGTGCCTCTTCATGCTCACCTTCTATGTAGTCCCAATAACCTTTTCCCATCAGGAAATTCGTCAACCTGAACCTCCAAGCATGGAAGTTATTCTTATCTAGCTTCTCAGCCACAATCTGAGTTATCCCATCATTTGACATCTTGCCAAACACACAACTTTACCAGAAACTGCACTTTGGTTTTTCTGCACAAATGCTGTATTTTCTGCACAGCGGTACTGCAGTACTCTCAAATGTCACAACCAGTGACTTCAATGCACATACATACACCCATTGGCAACTGTAGACCTCTTTGCAGCACCCACAGTGTCTGCACAGTCAATCTGTCTTCCTGCAGTTCTTAAAACAGAGTTCTGCAGAGAATCGATGACTTACCCGCAGTGCTCGAAATCGCCTGCTTTCTGAAAAACGGAGGTCCAGACGCGCCCGAAACGCGTTTTCGGCCCGAAAATTTCAGTCCGTAGGACTATATAGTTGCCCTATAGCTTCACTCCCGCGAAGAAAGCTCCTCAATCGGAGATCGTTTGTCAGTGCCTCCCGTAGAGCTCCCGACAAGGGTGTAGTCACCAACATAATAGGGAAGAGTAGTTGAAGCTCTTATCCTCGTACCGCTTCCTGTGGTTCTCTTTCTTGCAGCTCAGCCCTTAGCATGAACCAGGCTCTGATACCATGAAAAGATGCAGGGGGGAAGAGAGCTTGAGCTCTTGCAAGCACACACACACACTCACAAAACCCTAATAGAGAACACACAAGGTGAGAGGCTGAAAATCTTCTTCTTCTCTACTCAACACTCAACACACCATATACAAGAATAAGAGTACACACAATATGAAAGGTACTCAACCAAATACATACACGGGTTCTCTATAGTGTGAACCCGACTAAATGAGCTGGCGCTATAACTATGCCAGTCTCTAGAGTGGCTGTCACACAGCCTGTTATCCCACTAGCCGCATATCTCCCAAGATCTCACCAACCATGCCAGTGGTGTAAGTGCGGGGCCTATCCCCCAGGTGGGTCATCAGTGTCCACCGCCTCACTAGAGCTCGATATCTCAACATGTAATACCCATATTTATTTCCATAGAGAGATATGGTTTGGTATGCAAATTATCATTACAAAACCATATAAACAGTGCTAAGGCCTAGATAACAATAGTATTGTGCTCAGCCAATGGGAACCACATGTTGGTAGATAATCTAACAAAGAGTTTATAGATTCAAAATTAATCATGATTGTGACATTATTGAACATTAAAATGATTACACGCTGAATAGAGAACATTACATACATTACGCATATATAATTACAGAACAAAGATGCATAGCTAAATCTGTATTTCTTATATATATATATCTTCTTTGTCTTCTTCTGCATATACATCAGCACTTAGCGTAATAATAATCATGTGGATTGAGAAACAATGAGTCATCTCCAATCTGACATACCTTTTGGGATCTTATTCCTAAGCTACCCCTAAACTAAGATAAAGAATAATAATAAAGTTATGGCGAGTTATTTTATAAGCTAACACCTAGCACACATGGTGGATAGTCCACCCCACATACAAATTTTGAACCCACTTGATGACTACAATTATTCGAATCTATTTGAGAAGATAAATAAAATAAAAATTTTATTCTAGTTTTGTAGATTAATAGGTTCCAATTTTGTAGATTAATAGGTTCCAGTTTTGGACTGGTACTTTAGCCAAATAGTCACGGAACTGATCCCCGCCTTTGTATGTGAGTCTAATGTTGGCACCAGTGGAACGTGTTGATCCGGCAGAGGTCAATATCCAGATGGATGATCCTAATTTGAAAAAGGATATGGATCATCTAGAGGCTATTGTGCAAGAGGCATAACTTCTTTGCTGAAATGTGCTACCATGTTTTGCACAACACCCCAATTCAATGGCATGGGCAAGTTGTCTTGTGGGCAAGTCGACGGCCCTTAGAGTCTCGACTACATTCTAGATGGAATTCGTGTATCTCTCTAGCTCTCTTTCCAACACTCAAACATAACTCTTCAGTTCCTTGTCTTGTATCTCCAAGAGCTTGTCCTTGCTTTTCATTAAATTTTCATACTCTTCATGATAAGCCTTTAAGTCCTTGATTTCCTCTTCATACTCATGCAGCTTATCCAGAACTGCTCTTAATTCCTTGTATCCATTAGCTTTCTTCTTAAGTTGGTTGATTCTCTGAACATCCTGAGTTTGTTGATCTTCCGGTTAAGCATTTCTTTTCTCAACCTCTTGGTTAGCTAGTTTTAAAGTTGTTACTTCATTCTTCAGCTATTCTGAATTGTGATGATAAGCTTTAGCCTATTCCTTTTAAATAATGCATTCTCTCTAAACATGCTAAGCTGCTCATCATGCTCAATAAGCACCTTTTTACCTTTATCTTGTTGATTTTTCCAGCTTTAATGTAGATGACTAAGTCCTTGAAGTCTTTATGGGTACCCCTATAGGAATCTAGTGTGGCCCTCTATAACCACCTCCTCTAGATCCGCCTACTCTATATGTGTCATCTAAATTTTTTCTGATTAAGGCATTAGGTTGACGGTTAAGATTAATTAAAAAAATTGAATTGCTCTATGTAACCAACATATAATTCTTCCATCAGTAGCTTGATGCGAGCTTCGCATGTGTCGACATCATTAGGAGTGAGCTCATAGACCTCCAAATCTTCAGCATCCATTGCACATCGAGATCCAGCTCTAGAAGATCTAGAGTTTTTCTTGATTAGCTTTAGAGGATGCTTCATGTTGATTAATTGGCAAAATAAATGTCGTGTCATAAGATTTTGACACTTTAATTCTGCACTTCTGTATTTCTGATAGGATTTCCTTTTACATTCTAAAATTATTTGCACT
Organism: Cibotium barometz; assembly: GCF_041138505.1. NCBI lineage: Eukaryota > Viridiplantae > Streptophyta > Polypodiopsida > Cyatheales > Cibotiaceae > Cibotium > Cibotium barometz. The sequence goes on along the minus strand of NC_141088.1, from coordinate 26,168,624 downwards.
TCAATTCTGCATAGATGTATTTTTGATAGGATTTCCTCTTACATTCTAAAATTATCTGCACTATGTCTTCTCTGAGTGCCTCCATAGTCTATTTCAAACCCACTTGTTCTACTTCCAAGGCTTCTAATTCTACTTCCAAGATTATCTATATTAGATTGCACTATATCTTCTCTCAGCACCTCCACAGCCTGTTTCAAGGCCACATGTTCTACTTCCAAGGCTACCACATTGTTCCAAATTATGGACAAGTCTACTAATTCGGCTTTGGACTTTGTGAGCTCAACTCTAGACATATTTAAAGCGTTCTCTATAGAGCCTCTTTCTAAGCTATCAATGATGCAAATGCAGTAGATGCTTTTATGGCACAGTTAGAGGTAATCTTATAAGCAACCTATAATAAAACTGTGTCTACTGCTTCTGCTTCATTTGGAAAGATTAAAGGAATAGATCTGCTTCTTGGCACATCTGGAATTGTTGAAGATGTCTGCACTGGCTTTGCCACTTCTAAACATGGCACATCTAGAATTGTTGAAGATGTCTGCACTGGCTTTTCCACTTCTAAACATGGCACATTTGGAATTGTTGAAGATGTCTGCATTAGCTCCAGCCCTTCTACCCCTCTAGATTCCCAAAGTGCCTTTGCTTGTGCCTACACCTCCACCTCCACCTCCAGATTCCCGAAGTGCCTCTGCTTGTGCTTGCACCTCCACCTTCTCCACCTCCAATTCCTTCTTTAGGGACTTTTCTTTATCCCCTTATGGGACCCCTCCCCCTTCTGAAAGTAGGGTTCCCCTTGTGCTCTTAAGTGGCTATACTATTAGTAGCAAGGGTCTGTACTCTGGTGGAGATCCCCTAATGAACAAAATGTAAATACTGCCCAATTTTTATCTTTGAGCGAGGACCTACACTCTTAAGCTCTACTTGCAGAGTTGATTTAACAAGATATGGGTCCATGCTATAGGCTTTCTTGTAGATGCATACAAGTAAAAACCTAGTGTCCTCTTTAATATATAGGTGACCTTATGGGTAAGGATAACCATTTCAATAAGGAACCTAAAATATAATATATCCTCAACTTCTTTGTGATTGTTCAACTTATACTCCTTGCCAGATCCTTTGGAGCCAAAGTAGAACTCCATATCTTCCTCTATGGTACATCTACATAAGGTGAATGAAAGACTTTAGCCACATAATCAGTGTGGTGATCATTTAAGAGAGTACAATTAGATATGATAAGGGGTATTATTTAGGCAGGTACAAAAAAAAGTCCTCAATCCATGTTTTCGTCATTTACAAGCTTCGCATCAAAACCATGCTTAGAGATTTAAAAGCAGGTGAATATCTCACATCATCAACATCATCAACATTAGAGATTCAAAAGAAGGTGAATATCTCAGACATCCACATCATCGACATCACATAACAACACATCACAATGCATGCAAGGCTTATTTTCCAGCTTAATGGTTATGCCTGATGTATATATGAAACACAACAGTTCTTTGCTTCTTCTCTCACAATGCTTAGTTTTGGGTCTTTAACACGGCCACACATTAGCTCGTTAACACCTCTTCTCTACAAGGCATTGCTCTCCATACCCTTCTTGATCAATCTCAATCCTGTTGGATGCATCATCATCATCACCACCTTCTTCTGCTTGTTCTCCATACCGTGCACCCATATGCTTGCCCATGGGAGCCCCCAACCTGCCATCGTGGATTAGTCTGCCTTCCCATATTGCAGTCAGCCAGGTTTGCCATGCGCCACATCCCATGCCTTGCTCGTGGTTGTCACCTCACGACCTTAATTCTCCTTGGCAACACTAAGGTTTAAACCTTAGTCATTAGTCTTTAAGGCTTTAAAGACCAAGCCCTTGTTCATATGCAACACCACAAACACCACCACACTGGCACTTGTCGCTCACTAGTCTGCCACCTACTACACCACCATCTATCCCACCTCTCAAGGCTCACATCAAGACCATCACATAGTCATGCCCACATCACCTTTGGGCCATTGATAGATGTTTTTCAAGAGCAATACCTCCAAGATTAATAGTTATAACTTCATTACAAATGCCATGTCTAAGTGTGATCTTCGAATGCCATCACCCACCACTAAGACCAAGAGTACACCATACAGAGAGTTCCAAAGGAATTCTCATCATCTCTTGAGCCACAGCCACATGCAATACACATATGCTATTTTTGTACAATGATGAGAGGATGAAATATTCCAACACACCATGCAAGCACACTTGTAGATGATCCATACCACTTTGTCACTTGTAATTAAGCAAGGGACCTTAATACTACTCCAACAATCACACCTAACAAGATCAATTGAGTGGACCAAGGCCATATGCACATGCCTTGACCCCTCCTATACATGATTTTGGGGTTTGCCAATTTCTCCTAACAATGCTCAGCGGTGGTGTAATTGATTTCAGCCTCATCTAGTTGCCGACTTGCAAAACTAATAGGATAGTCCAATTTGTGTTCCCTTGGCTATGCTAGGAGACATCCAGTTGCAAAATTAGAGGCATCAATGTGTACATGAAAGATGAGATCCCAATTAGGTGTTCACAAGATTGGAGCACTCGCCAAGGCTTGCTTTGGTGCATCATAATCTTGTTGGCACTCCTTGGTCCATAGAAATATGATCAATAGCTTTTACAAAGGATGAGCTATTTTTGCATACAAAAGAATACATAGTCTGATTCAGGGTTTGAGTCTGGAAAGGTTTTGCCTGAACTAACTTTCTCGAAGGGTAATATTTCAATTACTACTTTATTGAATTTCATTCATTGAGTATTTTGCTTAATTGAATTTAAAACTAGTCTCACAAATTTCGATGAGGAATAAATTAATTATTTATCTAAAATTTTGACTTCGATAGATCTTTTGAATTTTCTCATTACCATTCTAGAGAATATGAAACAGTAGAATTTTCCTTCACAGAGTATTTACTTATTCATTTACCAATATTCATGGGATTTAAACAATGATTAAAGAGAACTCTTATTTTGATATAAAATTTTTTTATATGTATCTATTTCTGCATAAAATCCAACTTCTATGGAAGTAACACTTTTATATAAAAGAAAATCCTTTTATGCATCTATTTATGCATAAAAATTCATTTTTTATGAAAGTAACACTTTTATAATAAAAATTCTTTTATGCATCTATTTATGCATAAAAATCAATAATGATGAAAGTAATACTTTTATAATAAAAAAATTCTTTTATGCATCATTTTATGCATAAAAATCAAGATTGATGAAAGTAACACTTTTATAATAAAACAAATTCTTTTATGTATCATTTTATGCATAAAAATCAATAATGATGAAAGTAATACTTTTATAATAATAAAAAAGTCTTTTATGCATCATTTTTATGCATAAAAATCAATAATGATAAAAGTAATACTTTTATAATTAAAAAAATTTATTTTATGGATAAAAATCAATAATGATGAAAGTAACACTTTTATAATAAAAATAATTCTTTTATGCATCATTTTATGCATAAAAATCAATATTGGTTAAAGTAACACTTTTATAATAAAAAATTTATCCAATGTGTATCTTTCTATGCATAGAACTTAAATCTAATGAAAATCACTCTTTTAAAATAAAAAAAATAATCAATATGCATCTTTGTATGCATAGAATTTAAATCTAATGAAAATCACTCTTTTAAAATAAAAAAATAACCAATATGCATCTTTCTATGCATTGAATTTAAAACTAGTCTCACAAATTTCGATGAGGAATAAATTAATTATTTATCTAAAATTTTGACTTCGATAGATCTTTTGAATTTTCTCATTACCATTCTAGAGAATATGAAACAGTAGAATTTTCCTTCACAGAGTATTTACTTATTCATTTACCAATATTCATGGGATTTAAACAATGATTAAAGAGAACTCTTATTTTGATATAAATTTTTTTTATATGTATCTATTTCTGCATAAAATCCAACTTCTATGGAAGTAACACTTTTATATAAAAGAAAATCCTTTTATGCATCTATTTATGCATAAAAATTCATTTTTTATGAAAGTAACACTTTTATAATAAAAATTCTTTTATGCATCTATTTATGAATAAAAATCAATAATGATGAAAGTAATACTTTTATAATAAAAAAAATTCTTTTATGCATCATTTTATGCATAAAAATCAAGATTGATGAAAGTAACACTTTTATAATAAAACAAATTCTTTTATGTATCATTTTATGCATAAAAATCAATAATGATGAAAGTAATACTTTTATAATAATAAAAAAGTCTTTTATGCATCATTTTATGCATAAAAATCAATAATGATAAAAGTAATACTTTTATAATTAAAAAAATTTATTTTATGCATAAAAATCAATAATGATGAAAGTAACACTTTTATAATAAAAATAATTCTTTTATGCATCATTTTATGCATAAAAATCAATATTGGTTAAAGTAACACTTTTATAATAAAAAATTTATCCAATGTGTATCTTTCTATGCATAGAACTTAAATCTAATGAAAATCACTCTTTTAAAATAAAAAAAATAATCAATATGCATCTTTCTATGCATAGAATTTAAATCTAATGAAAATCACTCTTTTAAAATAAAAAAATAACCAATATGCATCTTTCTATGCATTGAATTTAAAACTAGTCTCACAAATTTCGATGAGGAATAAATTAATTATTTATCTAAAATTTTGACTTCGATAGATCTTTTGAATTTTCGCATTACCATTCTAGAGAATATGAAATAGTAGAATTTTCCTTCACAGAGTATCTACTTATTCATTTACCAATATTCATGGGATTTAAACAATGATTAAAGAGAACTCTTATTTTGATATAAATTTTTTTTATATGTATCTATTTCTGCATAAAATCCAACTTCTATGGAAGTAACACTTTTATATAAAAGAAAATCCTTTTATGCATCTATTTATGCATAAAAATTTATTTTTTATGAAAGTAACACTTTTATAATAAAAATTCTTTTATGCATCTATTTATGCATAAAAATCAATAATGATGAAAGTAATACTTTTATAATAAAAAAAATTCTTTTATGCATCATTTTATGCATAAAAATCAAGATTGATGAAAGTAACACTTTTATAATAAAACAAATTCTTTTATGTATCATTTTATGCATAAAAATCAATAATGATGAAAGTAATACTTTTATAATAATAAAAAAGTTTTTTATGTATCATTTTATGCATAAAAATCAATAATGATAAAAGTAATACTTTTATAATTAAAAAAATTTATTTTATGCATAAAAATCAATAATGATGAAAGTAACACTTTTATAATAAAAGAAATTCTTTTATGCATCATTTTATGCATAAAAATCAATATTGATTAAAGTAACACTTTTATGATAAAAAATTTATCCAATGTGTATCTTTCTATGCATAGAACTTAAATCTAATGAAAATCACTCTTTTAAAATAAAAAAATAATCAATATGCATCTTTCTATGCATAGAATTTAAATCTAATGAAAATCACTCTTTTAAAATAAAAAAATAACCAATATGCATCTTTCTATGCATAGAGCTTTCCTTTGGCTTGATGGTTTGAGGGATCTACTCTTGTTTGCAACAAGAGTGGCCACCAATTCTTTAGAAGAGGAAAAGGTCAAAAAATAATGAATTATTAAGAAATTCATAGTTTTTGGCTTTGGGGAGGAGTAGAGTAATAGTGCATAAAACACTATTAAGCTTCAACAAAGGGGGAGGCTTCTATTTATAGGAAAAAGTGAGCTTCTAACCAAGCAAACTGATTCTAGAATTTTCTAGATCAGTTTGGTCAATTTTTGACCATTTTTGGGTCAGTTTAGCTTACTGTTTGGAACTAGACTTGAATTAGGAGAGAGGAGAGATAAAATATCTCAATATTTGATAATTTAAAACTTCACCACACATGTGAAATAGGTGCCTCCTTCATGAGGAGGAATCCTCACATCTGAGGTGTCAAAAATTCATTTTTTTAGTATTTCCTTTGGTCCTTAGTCCACTCTTCATCTTATGTGAGTATTTACTCATTTTTGGGAGGATTTTCTTTATTTCTTCTATTTATCTCCTCCACACATTTGGATGAATCTAATTGGCCCCTCAAAACCTTAATTTAAAATTTTTTAAAAATCTGGACCCCTAGGATGATAAGGCCTTTTGAACATATTATAATTGATTTCTAATGTATCTTTTGAAAATGTTTTTGAACTTCTGTTTTGGGGGGATTTATTTTAATAAGAAGAGATATTTTTCCATCCAAAAATATCTAAAATCTAAATAACATTTCTCTAGATCATTTTCTCTCTCTAAGCCAAAATAGGTAGAAACAAGATCTTTTATATATCTGAAGAGGGATTTGATTACAGGGGAAGATACTGGACATCTTGAGGGGCTAGGGAGGAATCTTAAATTCTCTCCCACTTGAAAAATGTAAGATGTCCTCATCTCGCAAACTGGGGATAATCTCGCAACAACAGTTTGGCTTCTTTTTCCCAGGTGGCATCTTCAAAAGGATAGAACTTCCATTTGACCAATAATTCTCTCAGAATTTTGTTCCTGAGAACCTTTTCTCGAACATCAAGGATTTCTTTACGTTGGAGTTCCATCTGCCTTTGGATTGAAGAAGTTAAGATTTCATCATCAAGCACATGATTTGGGCTTGGTATATACTTTTTAAGAAGGCTGACATGAAATACATTATGTACTTTGAGATGAGGAGGGAGAAAAAGCTCGTATTCTAAGTCACCTACTTTCTTTGTAATCAGATATGGTCCACAATATCTGGGGGATAACTTCTTGTACTTCCCACAAGAGATAGAGAACTTCTTTTGGGGCGTACTCAAATGAAGACCATATCTGCTTCTTCGAATTTTTTGTCTGACCTCTTCTTAGCTGCATAATGCTTCTGTCTATCCTGGGCAACTTTTATATCTTTACGAATTGGCTGCATCTGCTACTCCATGTCATCAAGCATCTGCTGCTCCATGTCATCAAGCATCTGTCTGGACATCTCGACCCTAATCAATGGGTCGGACCAAGTTAATGGAGTTAAGCAATCTTGTCCATACAAAGCTTTGAAAGGGCTCATCCCAATACTTCTGTGATAAGAAGCATTGTAGGCGAACTCGACTAGGTGCAGATAGCTTAGCCACTTCTTGGGTTCCCTGCCACCACAGCATGACCAAAGTATATCTTCGATTACTTGGTTCACTCTTTTAGTTTAACCATCAGTCTCGGGGTGGTAAGCTGTGCTGAGATCCAAGAAAGTTCCTACTACTTCAAAAAATTCAGTCCAAAATCCTGACATGAATTTGGAATCTCGATCACTTACTATTCTTCTGGGTAGGCCATGCAATCTGAAGATTTCTTTGAGGAACACTCTGGCCACATCCACTGGCAGTGTAGGTTTCTTTTACTGGAATCAGATGGGCAACTTTGGTTAGTCTATCAACTACCACGAAGATGGAGTTGTAACGTGATTGCACTGAGGATAATCCAGTAATAAAATCCATACTGATGCATTTCCACTTCATCTGGGGGATGTCTAATGGATGTAACTTCCCAGGCATTTTTTCTCTCTCGGCCTTGACTTTCTGACAAGTTAGACATTGACGTACATGATTAAGCACATCCTTTTTTAGACCAGACTTCTTTCACTGTCTTTGGTTCTGGCCAATCTATGATTGCTTGGACTTTAGCGAAATCCGGAGAAATTCCATCTTTGGATACCAGAAAGCCCAAGTATTCAACATGGTCGGCAGAGAAAGTGCATTTGCTCTTTTTTGCAAAGAGTTGGTGCTTCCTTAGAATCTCAAGAACTTTTCTGACATGAGCTTCATGGTCAGCTGCATTCTATGAGTAGATCAGAATATCATCAAAGAAAACAAGAACAAAATCATCCAAGTATTCTATGAGAATGTCCTGCATTAAGCGATTGAATGTAGCTGGGGCATTTGTCAATCCAAACGGCATGACAGTGAATTCATAATGCCCATACTGAGTATTGATGGTGACTGTCTTCAAGATATCTTGCTCATTAACCCTGATCTGATAATACCCTGATTTGAGATCTATCTTTGTGAAGATCTTTAGCCTGTCGAGAAGCTCATCAATTCTGGGGATAGGATACTTATTCTTAACTGTCAGTTGATTTGAGACCTCTGTAGTCCACACAGAGTCTTAGCGTTCCATCTTTCTTTTTTTGAAAGAGAACTGGCGCACCCCCCTAGATGAAACACTGGGTCTTACAAACCCTTGTTCTAAATAACAGCTGTCTAAGCTGTTCCTTGAGTTTGATGGCTTTAGGAAGAACTAGCATTTTGTACGTGCGGAGGGCTACTAGCTGAGCTCCGGGGGTCAATTCTATCACATGATCTACTTCTCGAATTGGAGGTATCTCTATTAATTCTGCTGGGAATAAATCATCATAATCACTTAACCATTCAGGTTCTTTAGCTTTTAACTTTGAGTCTACTGGATTAATTTTGACAACATAAATGAGCTGCTTCTTTCTAATTCCTTTTAGTAACTACAGACTTGGGGATCCTGGCTCCTGGCTACTGGCTGAGCTTCGGCCGGGGGTCAATTCTATCACATGATCTACTTCTCGAATTGGAGGCATCTCTGTTAATTCTGTTGGGAATAAATCATCATTATCACTTAACCATTTAGGTTCTTTAGCTTTTAACTTTGAGTCTACTAGATTCATTTTGACAACATAAATGAGTGCTTCTTTCTAAGTCCTTTTAGTAACTTAGAAGCCTTTACTAACTGCAGACTTGGGGATCCTGAAATTTTGGTTCCTTGAACTTTATTTCCGTGGAGGTCACGGAAGGAAATGGTTCCATTATGACAGTGAATGTCACCTTGATTTTTATGGAGCCAATCCATTCCAAGGATCCCATCGAAAACTCCCAAAGGTATAACTCTGAACTGATAGTCAGTTAAATTCCCATCTAGATTGAACTGAATACGATCTGTCTCAAGGTGAGTGAAAAGAATCTTCCCACTTGCCAATTCAACTTGCATAGGTTTCTCTGATTTCTAATCTAAGACTAGCTTACGCAAGAAGCAAACAGGGGAAATGAAAGAATGAGTACTACTTGAATCAATCAAAAGCTTAAAAGGCTTACCCTGATACTCAGCTCGAGTAGTATGGATGACGAAAAATTGACAATTTGGTCCTTGGTTTTCAATTGCTGCATAAATCTATCCTCTTTCCTCTTCCACTACTTCTGCTATTATGACTGCTCTGGCTGTTGCAGTTTGAGACGAAACTCTTTCTCTTTGGTTGCCCAAGTTCTGGGAAGGAGTTTTGAGGCTACTCTTAGACAGAGGCAGATGGTTGAGCTGGAGTTCTTCTGGGATTTCCCTGATTTTGATGAGATGGCCCTGATTTGACTGATAGGAAGGGACTGGTCTTTGCACTCTCGGTCCTTGACTTCCTTGTCCCCTTGACATGGTAGGAGTCGGGCAGTCTTTTAGCTGGTGACCAAAACCCTGGCATCCAAAACACCGTTTCTCACTTCTGAGCTCATCCCTCTGAATCCTTGAAATAGGTGGGGTTCCTAAGAAAGTATTCTGGGGGAAGGGTCTTTCTTCACTTTTGAATCTTCCCGCATCTTGATTCTGAATTGGGCCTTGCTACCTCTTTGGGGGAGGAAAGTTTGAAGTACTTCCCGGGGTTTGGAATCTTTTAAAGTTAGAGGGTGCAAGCTTTGGCGGGACCTTAACAACAAAGGCTTTGGCAAAGTCTTTTGCTATTCTTGCTGCTTCTGTCATTGAAATAGGTTTGGCATTCTTTACTAAGGTGTCCAATGGCTCGTTCATTCCTCGAATGATCCTGGCCACCATCAGCTGCTTCATCCAATTGAGGAGAATATTTGAGGAGAAGGGCAAAAGCTTGATGGTACTCTTCAATTGTCCGGCTATCTTGCTTTAGTTCCAAGAACTCATTCATTTTAGTTTCAAGGAAGCCGTGAGGACAAAACCTCTTTCTGAGGTAAGCTTTAAGATCGGTCCAAGTTTGGGTATTCCGGTCGAGACGGTTAGTCTCCCAGTGATTCCTCCAAGCAACGCTGTTTCCACAATCTTTAACTTGGCGAGAGCCATCTTGCTTCTCTCATTATAGCCAGTTACATTAAAGGATTCCTCCATTGCCTCAATCCACTTTTCCACTACTTCACCTAACTGCTCCCCTTTACCCTTGAAGGGACTAGGTTGTGATCTGTGCAGGGCTTTTTGAACATCCGGATCTAACTCTTCGTCATCGGTTAGAGGATCCGGTTGCCTTGCATGGGCCACGCGCCTCATGACTCTCATAAAACGAGATTTTCATCAACTTAACTCCGACAACAGATTCATGATTATTTAATTTTTGTAATTTATTCTTTAAATAGATAATTATTTCATCATACATCATGAAACAAGGTTTACTCTGATAATTTTACTAACCATATTCACAATCATGAAAACAATTTAGAATTTTTTTGCAAAACATCGTTTATTATCAAAAGTTTTCGATATATACATAGAGCATCACGGCTCCCAAAATCATTGCCTCAATTGTATTCGCATAAAGAAGCGAAACTGCGAAGGAGACATGCCATGGTACACACGATTCATTACAGAAAGAGGTGCAGTAATTCTACTTCTAGGGATAAAGCGGCTAAGATGCCTAAAAACTCGGCATGAAATTCTGAAGTTCCTAGGTGAATGATCAAAGAGTTGAACATGCTAAACAAGCCCTAGCCTTATCAGAATCATGGCTAAGGAAATATTTTGCCTGAGCCTCTGACGACGCTGAGTGGTACTGACATTAATACATCGTCCTCTACAAAACCACATATACCGACATCACTCAAGAGGATCAAGAAAGTAAAGGCTCTCAAAATGACGTGCGAGTCTCACTCTACTTACTCGGGTCATAGCAGAGTTGATGAGGTGCTTGAATGCAAAGGCTATCATATCCTGACTCTGGGAGAGTTCAGGAATGCCAGATAGATTCGGGGTATCCATCTATAGATTTCCAATTCAATTTATAAGTTTTCAATTTTTGAAGTTCATTCAACATAATATTAACAAGTGAAAACATTATTTCCCATATTTACTTTAAAATTTTAAGCAATTTTTGTTGTTGTTACTTAAATTTACAACAGTGCTCTGATACTACCAACTGTGAGATCCCACTGCCCCCTCCGCGCAACGGATTCCTGATTGTTGCTGGCAGCGGAAGCAGCTCCCTCTTGTGTGGGGCAGGGTTTCCCACTCATGGCCTCGCCCTCGAATGTCCGGGCACGAGACTAAGCTGGTGGTCATTTCGAAAATCGAAATCGAGAAAATTTTCATGCCTGAAAAACGAGGACGATTCCACCATTTTGAATTTCTTAACGAATTTTTCTAATGAGGTCAAGATACTGAACTAACCTTCATCTGAATAAACCCGATAGAAGGGAAACTATTACAGACTTAACTTGAAGGAATCAATGCTTTTTTCCTAATTGAATCAGACACAGTCGTTGATCTATTCATTTGAGAAGTCTTCAGGTTATTATTTAACTATTCAAGTTCTAAGTGTATTCCTATTGATCAATTTTATTATTAAAACTCTACTGATTCCAGCCATCCGGACCATGGGTTAGCCACCCCCAACCACTGGAATTGGTAGAATCAGTCAAGTACTCACCCACCCATAATTGAATGCCTTTCTTAACTTTTCCTTTAGAATACAGATACACACACACTCCTCTTCAAACTTTAATTTATAAAACAATCCATTGACAAACAATTATTGGTTTATAGATGTCATAACTCAAAATTTCCATTCCATCCTTGTTTCTCATAAAACAGTATCACTCTGGACTCTTCGTTGAGACTAGCAGGTCAGCAACAAGATCCAGTAATAGATTACAATAATTTTCTCGTCATCATACATATATCTTCCACGACATACGCATGGGTGTCCTAAGCACCGCGAGCCCATGCATCGCCTAGTCAGAACCCTCCAAGATCCTCCTTAGGTGTCCTGGCACTTCACTCAGGGACCACTTCATCGGCCCTCGCCCATCCTACCGGAAGCACACCATTTTACACCATACCCAGGCTGGTCAAGACCTGGGTGAGCCGTCCTTTGAACACTCCCCGCCAGCTGTTGCAACCGAACTTCCCTTAGAAAACACATATACCAAATGCTCCCTCCACCAGCATTCTAGCGTAAGACAGTTCTTTAAGAAAACATGGCTTCTATGCAAGTTTTCACTTTTTATTTTCTTTTGAATACAATGAGTATATCTTAATTCCGTATCCCAATACTTCTAGATCACAGGTCTAGATTCCAATAGAATTTCATGAATTCTGTAACCTAGATCCTCAGATCAAAATCAAAGGTCTCAATTTAATTTTAGATTCGGTGGGTGATTTGAGTGTAGATTACTGAACTAGTCACATCATCTTTTCTTGAAACTGACGAAGGAGTTATGTCTTGGTCATAGTCTGATTCAAGGTTTGAGTCTGGAAAGGTTCTCCCTGAACTAACTTTCTCGAAGGGTAATATTTCAATCACTACTTTACTGAATTTCATTCATTGAGTATTTTGCTTAACTGAATTTAAAACTAGTCTCACGAATTCCTATGAGGAATAAATTAATCATTTATGGCTGCTGCAAGCTTCCTCCTGCACAATTGATCCCCTGTAGGCAAACCTCCCACCAACACCTACCAAACAAAGACTTTCCCTTGAAAAGGGATCTTGGAATGCCAAACACCCATGAATGTATGCTTCCAACATGAGCGTCTTCGAGCTAACTGCCAGACTTTGCTGGCTTTTTGAATAACCCACCTCTTATCCTTAACCAACAAATGGTAGACTTGGTTAGCAAACACTAGCATAAGATCCCCATGCTTTTTAAGCATCCAATCAGCCCATGGTATAGCAGCCTCGAGGGCTAGAATATTCCGAAACGAATCTAATTTCTCCTTAATCACACTCCACGGCGATAAACTATAAGACCTGGGAACCCTAAAATGCTGACAAATCCAACGGAAAGCAAAAACCCAGTCCCACCTCGGTATCAATGCATCAGCCACCCACACCACTGCAACGTAGCCATATGGTTCAGCTGCTTGAAGGAATCATTAAGGGGGAATCCCCACATCTGAGGTGTCAAAAATTTATTTTTTTAGTATTTTCTTTGGTCCTTAGTCCACTCTTCATCTTATGTGAGTATTTACTCATTTTTGGGAGAATTTTCTTTATTTCTTCTATTTATCTCCTCCGCACATTTGGATGAATCTGATTGGCCCCTCAAAACCTTAATCTAAAAATTTCAGAAAATCTGGACCCCTAGGATAAGGCCTTTTGAACAGATTATAATTGATTTCTAATGCACCTTCTGAAAATCTTTTTGAACTTTTGTTTCGGGGGAATTTATTTTAATAAGAAGAGATATTTTTCCATCCAAAAATATCTAAAATCTGAATAACCTCTCTCTAGAACATTTTCTCTCTCTAAGCCAAAATAGGTAGAAACAAGATCTTTTATATATCTGAAGAGGATTTGATTACAGGGGAAGATACTAGACATCTTGAGGGGCTGGGGAGGAATCTTACATTAGGCATGCTGGTTATCTTTCCAAGATGAATGAATGCATAATCATCCAAGGAAGCTTCAAGAAACTTTCTTAAGAAGTCCTTAAAATCAATATTCATAAGTCTTTGGAATGTGGCTGGTTAGACCACATGGCATAACTTTGTAAGCATACACACCATGCTCAGATAAACACTGTTTTGGCTTAGTGCTCAAGTGCAATCAAAATTTGTTATAGCCTGAATATCTATCCAAAAGCTGTAAGCCTCCTTGCCCATAAATCATTCGAGCACATGTTATGAATATGGCAAAGGGTAGTGATACCTGTGCATGGCAACATTCACTTTTTTGAGATTAATACACACTTTAAGTTTTCCATATCCATTGTTTTTGGGCACAACCAGAAACCCATTCTGAGTGTTCAATCTCATAGATGAATCCACACTCAATGAGTTTATCGATCTCCTCCTTAACAATGCTTACATATTTGGGATTCATTGGATATGATCATTGTTGGACTACTTTAGCATTGGGTACCATGGGGATGGTGTGTTGTACCACCTCTGTGGAACTCCCTTCATATTGTGGTATTTCCACTCAAAGTAATCCCTATACTCCTTGAGGAGAGCTACAAGTTTAGTCTCCTCGGCCTTATTTAAGTCCTTGGCTATGTAGATAGCCTTAGGATCTTCTCCTAGTTCAATGAAATTTACTGCTTTGACCTTTGTAGGCCCATCATAGGCTCCTCCACTCTCACTTGTTGGGTTACGTTTGGCATTATCAAACACTAACTTGCATTCCCCTATGGTGTATGACTTGTAATGCTCAGGTGCAATGCATAAGTTAGGTATTGGTACTTGATTTTCTTCAGTTGCCTTAGCTCTTGTGTCCCTCTCTTTTTGGGCCAACTCTTTGTTCTTCTTCTGCCTTGTGGAATGATTAAGTTTTGGTTCATCTGCTACATTGATTTTGGCTATCAACTCAGTGGAAGGAGGTTTGTAGTACATAATTTTTTGTAATTCCTCTCCCCACTTGTTAGTAAACTTATGATGTGAATCGAATGCACCAATGTATTGTAGCCATTGGGTGGTAGTTGTCCTCTCTTGCAGCCTTCTATGATGATTGGCTACATAGCATTTATGTCTCTGCCATCTTTGAAGATGCTCCTTGGAGTCTTGATAAACTTCATCCCTTTCTTTAGATTGAGACTCATCAGTGTGTCAAATTTAGAGCTACTCCTTATAGTTTCTTTTGATATTGTTAACTCTGTTTTGCTTGTGGTGACCAAGGAGTTAGTGTCGCTTTCAATCTCTGTTTTTGAGCACGAATCATTTGTAGGGGCACAACCTTAGGGAGCTCCTCACTGTGTCAAATGTAACCCATGTAGATCCTCTTATTCCCCAGATATCGATTGTGGCAATCATATGTATCCAATTCAAATCATCCTTGTGGATTGGATTCTTTCTTGCATCAGTCTCTTCTTTACAAGTATAGGAGTATTGCAATGGGGCTGAATAAGTCATGGTATCTATGGTCTTTAAAAATTCCTCCACTACCCATAGGATGTACACGGCTAGCCACAAGATCAACCTTGATGATGGAATCATTGAATTGGAGCTAGACATGGTTCTTAGACTAGTCATGTACCATCTTTGCCTCTCTCATGAATGGGCTTCCTAATATCATTTCATATGATTTGGGTTGTTTGGAAAAGTCCATAACAAGGAAGGTATGTTTAACCCTATGTTTGAGAACCTTGATCTTTTAATATCATAACATCCCAATAGGTTTGGTCACAGCTCTATAACCACATATTGACAATCATGTTTCACACTTCTAGATGTGGCTTGGCCATTTTCTCCCAGCATTTCTTAGTGATTATTATCACTCCCGCATCACCATCTAGGACTCCCATTACTATGATGCCCTTGGTAGACTGGTAGTAGTGTGTTAGACTCATTACCTTCAAAGTATTTCCCCAGTTTGTTAAGTGAAATTTTAACCATAGATTTGGTATTTCTTTTTCCACTCTGGGACTATTGATTTGGGTACAACTCGAGGTGTCTCCATTGTATATTGGGGACGTGTCTTATGCATGTCAGCAAATGGTGGTAATTCGACATTGAGTTCTCCATTAAGGAGATCTCTCATCTCGCTTCAAACAATTCAGGATCTCCACTCAATCGGGTACTTATAGTTGTAATAAATAGGTGTTGGTGATACTGGAAAATCCCATCTCCAAGATATAGGATCAGGGTTTCTATATGGTAGTTGCCCCTTGAACCAATCATGGATCAAACTATGAGAGGTGGAGGCCTCAGTCTCTTCCATGATGACACTCGGCACATTTAGAGGTTTGTGAACCTCAATATTAGACGTTAAGGTACTAGGGTATACAATATATCACTCTCACTTACTTGGGTCTTCGTTCAAGCTCCTCTTGTGTTTTTGTAACTAAATCACTAAATTCTTGGAGCTACTCAAATGCCTTATGAGGGTCAGGATAATAGCCAAGTTTTCTCATGTGTGATCTAGTTTCAGAAATTACAGGTTCTCATGGGGACTCCTTCCTTGTGATCTTAGTTTTGGAGGGTATTTCTTTACCCTATTTAGAATTGGCTCTTGTGTCCAAGGACTCCGAGTCCTCATCTAGGTCCCTAATGAAGACTGGCTCTTGAGGCATCACAAGATTTATCTTTTTGGTTTCCTACATTTTTCCATTCTTAATCGATTTTTTTCCCATGTTCTTCTTCTTCTTCTTAGATTTCGCTATCGAGGCCAATGATAGCATTCAAAGGTGTGTGATCTAGATTTTTTAGGATCTGTTTTTGAGTTTGATTGCTTACCCCAATTAGGGGTGTGATGATGGATCTTGCTTGTGGGCTTGTCACCACAATCTTGTTGGGGGAGTCCTTAATCTAGCCATCTATGCCACAATGGTTACAAGTAGTTTGTGGCATGTTTGAGGGTATCGCTTGGTAGAGTTGAGGAAACTTTAGAGGGAATTCTCAAACTCAATCGGGATCATAACAATGGTAACATTGAAGAGGCATTCTTCTAGCTATGGTGTTAATTTCCTTGCCCCTTCCCATCGCAACAACAAGTTGGTAAATTGGTTTGACTACCCCTCTCCCACTCTCCCATCCACTACATTCGGGATGAAGCTTTGTGGGTTCCTCAAAGAGGTAGGGGGTGGATTTGACATCTACCTCATATTCTTGGTAGTCAATAGGCTTCTCAAAGATTACTTGATCAAGAGGTTTCACCCTTGGTGGAGGTGGTTTGCGATCCCAAGACTGGTGGAGGTGGTTTACGATCCCAAGACTGGTGGAGGTAATAGCACATTGGGTGCATGGTGCATGCCCTTTGATAGAGGTTGTTGTGTGGGATGTTCCATGAAAGATCCTTGCCCCCTCTGTGCAACGAATTCAGGGGTGCTAGCAGCGGAAGTAGCAATTCTTGCGCAAGACAGAGCCTCTCACTCGGGGCCTCACTCACGGATATCCGGACAAGAGACTAATCCCTCGGTGCATGGGCGATTCCTCCAGGATATTTTTATTCTAACATAGTCAAGAGCCTGAACTAACCAAACTGATTCGATCGAACCAGTAAGTCACATGGTCAGATTAAGGAAGAGACTTGCACTTGGATCATAGAGACCAACGCTTTTTTCCTCGTCAAGAGGCACAGTTGTTGATTATTTTCCATAGAACAAGGACTATCCGGGATTTACTTCATCTATCGTAACATAACAGAATTGAGTCTCATTTTAGGGATCCATCAGTCTAGCCTAACGCCATCTAGTCCCATGGGTTAGCCAACCACCCAAGCCAACTGCCCAACCACTGTAGTGATAGGATCCATTTAGAAATTTGGTTATGTTTTGTCCCGAGTACCAGGGAAAAGAGTTTCCAGGCCCCCTAGCCGGTGCTTCATGCAAACTTCAAGATAGTCACACCACTTACACACCCAATATGAAATTGCCTGTTTCACATATTCAACTATCTTTAAAATAATCTTTTAATGAAACCATAATATCACTGATCATAATCCTCCAAAATATCCAGTTGAATTCTAATTTTCAATCATTCTTTCATCGATGTACCTATGGCATCATTGGCAACAACGAGAATGCTCACCACCTGTCAGGGGCCTTTTCAATAGTTCCTAGCTCATAGTACCCGGAAATATATTCACTTATAAAAATCCAGATGGACTCTCCGTTGAAGATCAGCAAGATCAACCAACAGATCCATATAAAAGAGCCATGGACTCATCCGTTGAGGAGGAGCAAGGTCAATCAACCAGATCCATGCCCGAGTTCAGAAAACAACTCTAACACCTTGTTCCATTTTCTTCCTCGTCGACGCACGCGTGGGTATCTTCGGCGACCAAGAGCCAAGCACCGTATGCTCAACACCCTCTAGGATCCTGATTCAGTTGTCTTTAAAACAATCTTTTAATGAAACCATAATATCACTGATCATAATCCTCCAAAATATCTGGTCGAATTCTAATTTCCAATCATTCTTTCATCGGTGTACCTATGGCATCATTGGCAACCAGAACGCTCACCATCTCTTCACTCAAGGGCCTTTTCAATAGTCCCTAGCTCATAGTACCCGAAAATATATTCACTTATAAAAATCCAAATGGACTCTCCGTTGAAGATCAGCAAGATCAACCAACAGATCCATATAAAAGAGCCATGGACTCACCCGTTGAGGAGGAGCAAGGTCAATCAACCAGATCCATGCCCGATTTCAGAAAACAACTCTAACACCTTGTTCCATTTTCTTCCTCAACGCACGCGTGGGTATCTTCGACGACCTAGAGCCCGCTGAGCACCGTATGGTCAGCAACCTCTAGGATCCTTTGGAGGTCACCTAGCGCTTCACTCATAGTCCACTTCCTTGGTCCCTCATCCACTGACTGGAAGCTCACCATTTAAATCCAACCAAGGCTGTTCAAGATCTCGGCCGACCTTGCTATGCGAGACGTCTTCTGTTGACTCTCCGTCAGTTGTTGCATCTTTATCAATTTGGTCTCCCACAACCTCATTCACAAGATGGTCAAAATGCTTTCCCACCATTCTTGACATAAAACAGTCATTTAAAAATAGGTCATAAATACAATTTCTAATGAACTCTCATCTTTCCACATTGTTCCACATCATTTCTCGTTATTCCACATTCTTCTACATCAATTCACATTGCTTAATCCACATTCAATCATATGTATTCCCATCGTCCTTCATCCATTCTCATCCAATCACATTATATTACATCCCATCACATTGCTTAATCCACATTCAATCATATGTATTCCCATCGTCCTTCATCCATTCTCATCCAATCACATTATATTACATCCCATCACATCTATCCACATCTATCCTCATCACATCTCATCCATTCTCATATACCCATATCCACATCACATTACATCACATCTCATCCATTCACAACTACCCTGATCCACATCACATCACATCACATCCATTCACATCACATCTCATCCATTCACATCACATCACATCTCATTCATTCACATCTATCCCGATTCACATCACATCACATCACATCACATCACATTCACATCTATCCTAATTCACATCACATCCATCTCACATCACATCACATCTATTTGGCATCACATTACATCCATTTGATCTATTTACATCACATCCACATCTATCCATATCATATCTCATTCATTCCATCCACATTACATCACATCCACATCCATCCATATCTTATCACATCCATAAACATTCCATCTCATTCATCCACATCCATCCAGTCATTCACATGCACGTCTATCCACATCCATCCATACATTCACATTCACATCCACATATATTCACATCACATCACATTTCATCACGTCTCATCACGTCTCATCACATTCACATCCACATCCCTTTACATCACATCACATGACATCTCATTCACATCCATTTACATCACATCACATCTTATCACATCCACATCCACATTTATTTGCATCACACCATATCTTATCACATCCATATCCACATTCATTTACATCACATCACATCCTATCACATCCACATCTACATCCATTTACATCACATCACATCACATCACATCCACATCCACATCCATTTACATCACATCACATCTTATCACATCCACATCCACATTCATTTACATCACATCACATCCTTTCACATATCCTCACATCTCATTCTCATCTCTTCATTCACATCCACATCCACATCCATTTACATTACATCACATCCTCCTATCACATATCCTCACATCTCATTCTCATCTCTTCATTCACATCTTATTCACATCTATTCACATTTAGTAACATTTTCTATTTTTGATACAGATGGGACTTTTCTAAATTTCTACCAATTACTTGGCCTAGTTAAAGGTACTTTTTCTCAATGGCGATATTTTCATATTCTTTCTCAAATTCCTCAAGTGAAATATATTCAATATTCTTCTTTTAAGTAAAAGATTCATGGGATTTATAGAAATCAATTCTACCCATATTTTCCAATAATGCTCAAAATTTCACTTTTAATAAATACTCATAATTTGAATTATGCTAAAAATTCCTCTTTTTTTCATTTAATTTCTTGGATCTCAAATATAATGGGAATTCATCTTTTTGCATTTAATTGATTGAATTCCAAATGTCATGGGAATTCCTCTTTTATCAAATAAATTTATTTAAAATTTCTCTTTTCTTTAATAAAATATCCATTATTTCAATTTTACCAAGAATTCCACTTATACCATTTAAATGATTGAATTCCAAATGTCATGGGAATTCCTCTTTTATCATTTAAATTTTCTCATGCATAAATTAAAATTATCTAAAATTTCTCTTTAAATTTAAATAAAAATATCCATTAATTTAAATATACCAATAATTCCACTTTTACTATTTAAATGATTGAATTCCAAATGTCATGGGAATTCATCTTTTATCATTTAAATTTTCTCATGTAAAAAATAAATTTATCTAAAATTTCTCTTTAAATAAAATATTCATTATTTTAATATACCAAAATTTCTCTTTTTTTATTTAATTACATGGATCTCCATTATCATGGGAATTTCTCTTTTTGCATAAAAATAAAATTACCAAAATTACCTCTTTTCTTAATTACTTATTTATGCATAAACACTAAAAATTAGTTTTCCATGAATGTGATGAAAATCATTCTTTTAGCATAGGATGACCAATCCTAGAATATGGTAGGAAGTCCTCTTTTCACATTATGTATAAAAATGAATTATGTATTAATTTCTTAAAATTTTTACCATAGCTTCACTGCTATTACTGATAATTTAAAATTTTTTTTGAAAAGAATAAGATTTTTTAACACAATTATGATATAATAACTATCATTGGACCTAAATCCAATTTATGGAATTAAATCATAAGTTTACTATAATTTTATTAGCATAAAAAGCCATTTTCATAACCTCTACCTTAACTAGCATAGAGTTTGATTTTTGAATTGAGAATTTATCAATGAGAAGCATCCATTTGAATAAGAATTAGTCATAGGAATGACTATTCTTTTGGGAGAGAGAGATATACATAAAAAGCATCCTAATTAAGCATAAAAACTAACTTTTTGTGATTAATCATTAGAATTCTTATAGAGAGCTTAATTTGCATTGAAAAACAATTCATTTGAAACTTCTCAAGCTTGAGAGGGGTTGAGAAGTGAAAACATTGAGAATATTAAAGAAAACCATGAAATTACACCTTACCTCTTGACTTTGCTTGCTTCTTTATCTTAGTAGGAAGCCCCCAACCAATCAATTGGTTTAGTATGTTGATAAGAAAGCTCCAAGGATTATTGAAGAGAGAGAGAAGCTCCAATCTCTCCAAAAGTAGAGGATTTTTAAGGGATAATAGAAAATATCATTATTTTAATGTAATAATGGCATGGTATAGCTCAAAGATGATAATACAAAAGAATGAGGGTCTATTTATAGGTGAGGGAGGCCACTAACTGAGTTCAACTAAGTTCTAGAATTTTCCAGCTTTAGTTTGGCTGAATTTGGACAAGATTTGGACTAGTTTGGCTCCCTTTTTTATTTGGTTTGATCTAGGAGAGAGGAGAGATAAAAATATCATAATTTTTTTGAATTAAAAACTCATCCAATATCTCATTTTCTTAGTAATATCTCTTAATTTTTAACTAATAAACCTTGTACTTAGTCAACTCTTCATCTTATGTGAGCCTTTACTCATTTTTTGGTATTTTCTTTTATTATTTGGATTTATCTCATCCTAACACTTGGATTAATCCTATTGGTCCATAGGAACCTTAATTGGACCATAATCCAAAAATTTCAAAAAATCTTGACCCTTAGGCTAAGGTCTTTTAAATCATTTTTAATTGATTCCTAATGCACCTTAGAGAATTTATTTTGAATTTCTGTTTCATAGAGATATATTTTTGATATTTGTAAAATTTTTATATCCAAAAATATCTCAATATTGAATTATCTCTCTCTAGAAATTTTATCTCTCTAGGCCAAAATAGGGCAAAACAATATCTTTCTCCTATTTTAGAGAGGGTAATAATCATAAGAACAGAAGGGGAGATTCTTACACCTTTACACCTCAAAAGATGGAGGAAGGAATATTACATCCCACCATTGCTTGATTTGTTACAAGACTAAGGGCTAGCATTTGTTGTAGTGCCAACAATGCTAGCTGTGGTCTTGTTGAATTGAAAATGGCCTATAGGGAAATCTTGGGCTTCATGACCATAGTACCCATAAAACTATAGTTACCATTGTATAGCGAGCTCTTAAAATTGGACATTTGCTAGGTGTATGTCCTTGATAGCAAATGGAATACCAATGTAGCTCTCTCCTTGGGTATATGTGCACATTGTCTGAAGCTTTGGTAGCCTTCATTTCCTCTTGGAGCGATTTTGAGAAGTCAATCCAAGTCATTTCCACTAAAGTATTACCTTGAACTATAGGTTTTGTAGTGGTGATGTTGCGTGACTGCTAAGTGGTCTAACATAATAGACTTAGAATGTGAAGCTCTTACCTCCTTTATCATTAAGTTATCCCCAAGTTGGATGGCATTAGCCATGATGTCCTCCCAAGTGGTGATACCGCTACTAATAATGACCAAACCATTATGGATATGTTCATGTTTAAGCCCGTGGTGGTGGATAAATTGACCAAGCAGTTAATTGTTGGAAATGTGCTCATGTAGAGCACAACGAGAGTTCAGATGCTTAAGACAACTAATAAAATCTCTCACTGACTCATCTTCTTCTCTCTCAACTTTGTGCAAGTGTGAAGCAACACTCCACAAATCTTCCTCATGCACAAACTGCTTTAGGAATAATCTTCAAAGCCCAATAAAGTTTAGATGTTCTTCAACGCTTAGAGTCCGATACTAATAAGCAGCCTTGCCATCTAGTGTATGGCTAAATGCATTGGTATTTGCAAGCTCATTTCTCTCACCTAAGGCCTCACAAACTTGATCAAAGAACTCGAGGTGTATTCTAGGATCGCCCTCTCCATTGAACTTGTGTGTAAGATTTGTGATTTTATGTAGCTTTTCCAGAGCTACTCCATTTGTTATCTCTCACGATCAAACCTATACTTTTAGCCATAGCTCTCCCCAATGCTTGCGCAAACGCTACTGGATCAATTGAAAGAGTTATTGTTGGAGGTATTGGTATAGTAGGGGCAACATGTGGTATGAAGGGTGCTGCTGCGGCCATAATGGCATGAATCCCATAGGAGTAACATGAGTCCAATAGGTGGGGGGTTGTACAAGAATTCCCATAGGTACTGATGGCATATGAGCTAAGGGCACCACCATTGGTCTAGTCCTTTGTGCGGTTGTCCCCCTTTCTCTAGGGTGCATTGGCAAAAAAAGTAGAGGAAGATGCAAGGAATCAAGGACCTTGGGTGAAGGTTCCTCCTCCTATGGCTCTAGCCGATGAGATGGATGGCTCTAGCCGATGAGATGGGTGAAGGTTCCTCCTCCTATGGCTCTAGCCGATGAGATGGATGTGTTAACTAGGCCTAGAGCCATTGTTATAGGGACTATTGCAATTGTGGTTGCCATATTTGTAACCAAGGGCATGAAACTAATGGGAAATCTTGCATGGTTGTTCAGAGGTGGTTTCATTATGAGTGGTGTAGAACCCATTACCATAGAATCTTGCATGGTTGTTCAGAGGTGGTTTCATTATGAGTGGTGTAGAACCCATTACCATAGAATCTGGAATTGTGCTAACAACATCTTGGGTTGGTACCTCTCTACTATACGGTCTCGGAATGTGAAGTCTATGCTTATAGATTCTTGGAGTCTTGTGTAACCTAGAGGAATAATAGCACCAATCGGGGCTATTGGTCCATTGTGTAGCTGGGTGATACTACAAAAGTAGGATCCACTGGGCTCACATGAGGTATTACCATTTCGCTCACTGTGGGCATTCTTGGCTTTGGAGGTCCTGACTTGCGCCATAGGTCTTTGGATCCTTTCATGTTCAATGATCCTATATATGCAATCATAGATACCCTGCAATCATATATGCAATCATAGATACCCTATATATATAATCATATATGTTAAATGATCTTATATATATAATCATATATGTTTAATGATCCTATATATACAATCATAGATACCCTACAATCGTTCCTCCTTTGTTGTGGCCCCAGATATTGATTAAACAATCCCTTCCCAACTAATACTATAAGCTTGGCCTGTGGTGGCAAAATCCATAAGAGTCTCTGTTGATGCATCATAATCTCAATCATTTGTGAGAAGACCTTGATCAAAGATTTGCAAGCCTAGCTCTTTCCTTGAGGTAGACGCAATGCTATTATCTAGATTAAGATTGTCGGGTAGTACTTGTGTAGTCTTGTCTTGGGACTTGTTTTGGGCGTATTGGGCTGTTTGGGCTGCTAATTGTTGATGTGCCACTTGCAAAGTCTCTTCCTCCTTTTCTTTGGTATCTTGGATTAGTTCCTCTATTGCCTGCACTTTTTCTAATGTCCTAACATCAGGCATAAGTACTTGTGCAGGGGGTGGTTTGATACTCACAGTTTGCCACAGCAGGTGCAACACAAGCTGTATGGATAGGGAAGTCAACATGAGCACTCCCTGCTTGAAACGATGAGAGTATAATAGGTTTCTCTCTGGAGTTCACCTTAACTCCTTCATCACAGGGTCTATCTGTAGTAAGATTTGGTTCAAAGGTATCGGTTAAGGCCGAACCTCTGAGATAGCTAGCTACGCCATCAAAAAGATTAGTTAGCTGACTTGACTGGTGAGGCCTAGTTAGGGTTGTCACTTCTTGGGACTGGGGATCCTTCCATCGACTCATAATCTGACGAAGTATCACTGGCCCCTAGTGCAAGTCCTTACATAATGCTAAATTGGGTTCTGACTGAAGGTCTAGAGCCTAGTGTAGGTTGGTTATGTACCGATGCACTATCGTCTAAATAGGCCTCTAATACATGCCTAGATCATAGGTGCATGTGAATATAGGCTGTTTGAAGGTCCTACAAATGCCCTGGACAAATTTGAGATTTAAAATTTTTTTTTTCAATTTATTTTTTTGGAAAACTTTTGGATTTTCCAAAACACATTTTTGGTGTTTCTTAACCTGTCTAGCCCAAAAAAAAAATACTTTTTTCGGGTCAGTCAAATGGTACGGGTGCTAGCTCCCATAGTTAAGGAAAAGCATAAAAATGAAATTTTTGGGATCACACAAGTTGCATCAACACGCAACAACCTAAAACATATACTAGACAAGTTTGTGCATGCACTTTTTGAAAAAATTCTATACTTTTTTTTGCCCACAGACCATTTATCTTTTCCCTTTTCTCTTTTCTCTTTTCTCTTTTTACCTTTTCTCCTTTTTTATTTTTTATTTTTTATTTTTTTTACTTTTTACATTTTTGATTTACTATTTACAGTTTTAATTTTTGGTTTTACCGAAAAGGGGTTTTTCTAGAATCTTTGACTTGAAACCTGCCTAAAAGCTCGTGTGCATTGAATGCAACCAGCCTATCAAAATTCACCCGAAAATGGGTATTGACAAGCTTTTAGACTTTTTTGGGCTAGTGGTCTAAAAGCTTGCATGCATTAAATGTGCATATCTAGTAAAGATGCTCCATACTAGGGAGAGGATTAAATTTAATCAACTCTCATTAATTACACTAATGCAAAAACATAAATTTTTGTTAGTTGCAAATCCTTCCCTAATTTCTGTTTTTATCTCGATTTCTCCACGTAAGGAGTCAAAATTGGGATAAATCCTATGCTAGAAAACCAATTTTATGGTATGTTTAACTCGATTCTTTCAATTTCATGTTCAATTCAAATTTTTGGAATTAAAAATATAAAAATAGGAAATGCAAAAAACCACAAATTCAACTTGTAAATGATACGTGGGAGAAGAGTTAACCTAAATGCACAAATTACAGAACTCACATAAATTGAAAAAATTATAGAAATTAAAGAACACGTAGACATTGCAAAACATGTAGAAATTATAAAAAGTAAACATAAATTTCTTCAAATTTCAACAACAATATAATAAAATGGGCATATTTTCAGCATTTCGTTTCTATCATTCTTGAAAAAAACACAAAAAATATATATATAACATAAATAAATCATATGCACACACGCATTCAAAATGCACTGTGGCTATGTGGTAGGGCTATTCCTCGATAGTGGCGCCACTTATGGGAAGCTCTTGCACCATAGAAACAGTGCAAGAACAAACCAATGTCGTGTGGCTTTGCCCAACCACACTTGGGAGCATAAAGCAACTCAACCGAGAAGCCAATATGCCATGACCTAGCTCACAATTGCATGGGCAAGGTGTGTCACTCACCTTATGAATACTTGTGCTCGGATTCTCGTAGGAGATGATGTTATCATGCAGCCACACTCCAAAGGTCCACTCTGTCACCATCGCACTCCAAAAGAAGCTCGACCCTCCTCTTGCTCAATCTCTCTCTCACACATACACTCACATATATATAATGAGCATATAACATCTCTAATTGAATTAGGCAAGCAAGACACAAGAGAGCAAGAGAGTAGAGAATAAGAGCACTCTATTAGTTGCATAAGAGAATGAGTCGTGAGAGTTACATTTTAGGTTTTGTAGGTGACCTCTAGTGTTCACACTCTTGGGCGGCCAAAGTTAAAAGTCTGGTCCTCGAGCTCATTTGGCCACTCTAGCTAGTGTAAACACCTATTATAAAGCTGTCACTCTCAACCTATGATCACGTGGTGCGCCATTAATAGACAAGCGGTGAGCACACACGTAAATTGTACACAATGAATGGTTTTCTTGTGAATTTTGGCCATTCTAATGCTTGTGGCACAAAAGAAGTTAAAATAATAATGGTGGTTGGCATTGATGCCATAGAGGTCTCTGACAAGGGTTAACATAGGGCTTCAGTTTGAGTCCATTAACTAGATTTTATAGATATTTGGTAAGGTCCAGTCCACCTCAACTTAAGCTTACCCGGATACGGACCCATTTTGGAATTGAATAATCAAATTGGATCACCCACATAATAAATTTTAAACTTTGTATTCTAGTCCACAAAAACTTTCGGCGCCCCTAGATGGCTACTCTGAAGCCTCTTCTCCTTTAATGCCAGCTACTCCAGACAATGCATGATTGATTTCTTCGTAGAAAGTCTATCTCGCCTGCTACTTGAAAGCTAGGAATGATGAATTCCATCGGCATAATTGCTTCTAAAACATACACTAATGAAAAGAAGTGTTACCTCTTGCCACTTTATAATCTCTCTGGAATGCCTAGAGTACCGAATATAACTTTTGGTCCCAATCAGTCTGATTTTAATTAATAATTTTCTTTAAGAGTTTTTGTAGCACTTGAGTTATGGATTCAACCTAGGCATTTGTATATGGATAATAAACTGTGGAGTTTTTATGAGTTATCATGTGATACTCTATGAGACTCTTGATGACCTCATTCAAGAAATGAAAGATCCTTGCCCCCTCTGTGCAACAAAATCTAGGGTGCTAGCAATGGAAGTAGCACTTCTTGCGCAGGGGCAGAGCCTCTCACTCGGGGCCTCGCTCTACGGATATCCGGACAAGAGACTCATCCCTCGGTTCTTCTCATGGTCAGATCAAGGAAGAGACTTGCACTTGGATCATAGAGTCCAACGGTTTTTCCTCACCAAGAGGCATAGCCATTGATTCTTTTCCATAGAATAAGGGTTATCCAGGATTTACTTCATCTATCGTAACAACATAACAGAATTGGGTGTCACTTTAGGGATCCATCAGTCCAGCCTAACCCCATGGGTTAGCCAACCGCCCAACCACTATAGTGATAGGATCCATTTAGAAATTTGGTTATGTTTTTCCTCGGGTACCAGGGAAAAGAGTTCCCAGGCCCCCTAGCCGGCGCTTCATGCAAACTTCAAGATAGTCACACCACTTACACACCCAATATGAAATTGCATGTTTCACATATTCAGCTGTCTTTAAAACAATCTTTTAATGAAACCATAGTATCATTGATTATAATCCTCCAAAATATCTAGCTTGAATTCTAATTTCCAATCATTCCTTCATCGGTGTACCTATGGCATCATTGGCAACCAGAATGCTCACCGCATGTTCACTCAGGGGCCTTTTCCTAGCTCATAGTACCCAAAAATATAATCACATAAGAAAAATCCAGATGGACTCTCGTTGAAGATCAGAAAGATCAACCAACAGATCCATATAAAAGAGTCATGGACTCATCCCTCCGTTTGAGGACTAGCAAGGCTAATCAACCAGATCCATACCCAAGTTTAGAAAACAACTCTAACTCCTTGTTCCATTTTCTTCCTCTCGATGCACGCGTGGGTATCTTCGGTGACCCAGAGCCCGAGCACCGTATGGTCAGCACCCTCTAGGCTCCTTCGCAGGTCACCTAGCGCTTCACTCATAGGCCGCTTCCTTGGTCCCTCATCCACCATACCGGAAGCTCACCATTTAAATTGTGAACCGAGGGGCTGCTCAAGACCTCAGCCGACCTTGCTAAGACCTCAGCGAGATGTCTTCTGTTGACTCTCCGTCAGCTGTTGTGCAACTTTATTGCTTAGATCTCTACGACCTCATTCACAAGATGGTCAAAATGCTTCCCCAGCATTCTTGACATAAAACAATCATTTAAAAACAAGTCATGGGTCATGTCCCAACCCCATCATGTTATATATTAATGGAAAGATCTTGAAGAGTAGACTCTATATATGCAACCTTCGAAAAAATTGGAGTTGATTTACAAAAATTTTCCCATGGCCCCATTTTTGATGATATGGCATTCCTTAGAGGGCCCCATTTGCCAAGTGGAAGATGATGCAGCACACAAATGGCTGCCCGGTAGAATGAATAGAGAGAGGAGAGACCCAACTCGTGAATCTCTATCAAAAACACTGAAGCTTAGCAAAGTCAGAGGTAGGAAATTGTGTGCGTAAGCAAAGGCAGAAAGGTTGCCATTACTGCTTCAAGGAAAAACAAGCAAATCCGACAAAAAAAACAAATGGAAGTAACGACTCAAGGAGGTCTCCATGAAAGCTGCAAAGAAGCAAGCACGAGAAGCGGTGTGAGCAGAAAACCTCCACTCCAATGAACAAAAGCAGCAGCATACGTCGTAGTTTTGCTAGCTAGACATAACCAATTGGAAGTTCCCACCAAAAGAGTCATGTGTGGTGGTATGATTATCTTAAAGAAGCTTGAGAGCTTGAAAAATTACTGGCGCAATGGCAAGCAGGTGCAACAACGCAAAAGAAGAAGAAGAATAAGAGTATATGGGTCCCAATTAAACAAGATGAGTTGGCAATGCTTAATGAATCATAACAAGGAGTAATAATGGTGGCATACAGAGGCGATTGAAGATGCATTTTTTTGTTTTTATAACCTTTATCATAATAATAGGTTATTCACATGATTTTTTTAATATGAAGTGGCTTAAGTTTGTTCACATCGTAGAAGGAAACTTGAAAACCATTATAAATTGGTCTCACACCGTCAAAAGAAAATATTGCACACGTATTTGTTTCTCTCCCCGTGCCCTAAAATAGCAGACAAATATCGGCTTGTAAAAATAAAGTCGTGGGAAATTGTTTTGACCACTTGGATTTTGTGGGTACCCTGCCCTTTCTTACACGAATAAAAAGGATTGTATTTTCTCTCACCCAAATTTTATGGGGGTCCCCTTCTAGGCCAAAACAGGGTAAAACAGAATCTTTCTTTTATTTCAAGGAGGGGAATAATTACAAGATCAGAAGGGGAGGTTCTTACACATGTACACCTCAAAAGTTGGAGGGAGGAATCTTACAGCACATGTTGGTAGCATATTTTGTAAATTATGAAACAAAAGCATTTAAAAGTGGTAAATAACAGGGGGATGTAGATCAATGGGTTTTAAATATTTTCCAAGGATCTTATTATATAGCAAAAGAAGACCTTGCCTTCAATAAATTTCTATCTTTGCTAGATTTGTTATCTTTGTGTGGTGACTGTGCAATCTCTTCCAAAAAATCTATATCAAAATTACAAGGCTATTGTTTTGTTTGTTGCCTACATAAGTGAATCTCTTTGCAACAATGTGATTCTGAATGTGAAACAATCTACTTTCTTTGGTATATTGGTAGATGAATCTACTGGCATTTCAGTTGTGGAACATTTGATAGTGTATGCAAATTATATGCTTGATTATGAGCCACATACCTCTTTCTTGGGGGGGTTACTTGAAATTGTGGATTGCTCAGTAAAAGGATTGCAATGTACTCTTGATGCATTCTTGGATGAATATGGGCTTGATCGTTCTAAGTTAGTTAGCTTTGGATTAGATGGTGCATCAGTAATGACAGGTTCAATTAATGGCCTGGTTACTTTGATGAGAAAAATAGGAGTCCACTTATGATTTCCACTCATTGTGTTTCCCATCATTGAACACACTTATGTGTGTCTGATGATTTTTAAGAGAGTCCATATGCTAGATACATGGATTCAACCTTGAATGAGATTGCTATTTTTTTAAGAAAAAGCTCTAAAAGATCTGCGAGACTTGCACAGTTACAAGAGAAGCTTGATTGCCCACACCTTAAAATGGAAAAGATCCATACGTTAAGGTGGTTAAGTAGACACAAAATTATTGTGAAGGTGTGTGAAGTTTTGGAACCTTTTGTCTTATACATAAAAGAGGAGAATGGAAGGTTATACAAGATGATTGCAAACTTCAAATTCATTATATGTTGCATTTCTTGGCTGATATGCTTGAACATCTTGCCACTCTATCACACGTGCTCCCTGCTGTCATGGGGGGCAGCTCCGGTTTAGAGAAGAACTCTTTGGACACTGGCTTTTTGCTAAGTTGGGTAAGCTTGAGAGCCTTTGCTTCTTCATGATGCTGACTTTTCTTCAAAGCTTGAGCGCGCCTTAGCTTGAGTGAAAGACCTTCTGGTGGGTATCAAAATGGAGTTGAGTTCAAATGAAACTCTTCCAGTAGTACTAAGGATGCTATAAAAGTATAGCCCAATGCAAAACAATGAAAGAAGCTCCGCTCTTTAAAGAAACGTCGTAGGAAATCACCAAAAACAGTAGTAGCAAAGAAGGTGTGCAGCGAGAAGGTGGAGTGCAAAGTTTTGGCGATCGAGGTGTGCAGCGAGAAGGTGGAGTGCAAAGTTTTGGCCAAGAGGATGTGGCGGGTGGCCTTTGAGGACGCCCACCACAATTGCCTGCCCAAGGCTGTGCCGCACGTGATAGCGGGCGTGGAGTACGAGGGGAGCGGATTCAAGGGGGCTCCAGGAGAACCATCCACTTCCACAAGAGTAAGCATTATTTATAAACTTTTATACTAAGTAAATTAGCAGCTCTCGATCCCAATTTGATGTGAAATTTGGGTCATAATTATTTATGATCATGGGGTATTATTAGGCTATGCAGAGAAGATCTCCAAGGAGTAGCACCCGGAGCACGTGGTGCTGTACATCAAGGAGAAGCTGGAAGAGGTGGATCACGAGTCCCTCAAGCTGACGGTGGTGGTGGTGGAAGGAGGCTTCTGAAAAGATGCAGGGGTGTTAAAACCCTAAGATCTCTCTAGATAATTGTTATGCATAAACATGCATAAATCAGGCATAAACTCAACCACCCAACCACCCCCGAGCCCAAGGGATGCACACATGAATAATGAATGAAATACATCATACCTCTACCTTGATGTCCCATACCATCAAGAGGTATAACACAATCCAATAGCATGTAGCTATAGTGTGAAATGGTAGGTGAGTAGATATGGACCTCTACACAAGAGACCATAGCATAAGCCTCCAAGCCCCCAAGCTCCCAGCCCCCTTGAGAGTGTGCCCCATGTCCCTATTATATAGGAGGGCCCTCAAGTGACTCTTGACTTTCCATTCCTCATGTGTGACCCTTGGATGCCTGACCCTAACCTTAAACCTTAAGGTTAGTCCTAACCCATGCTCCACTAGAGCTTGTTCCCATGCTCCCATGCTCACAAGCCTAATGTGGGTTAGTCTCCTAGTATATGCACACATAATGTGTATATAACATAGCACACATAATGTACATATAACATACTTCCCCTCTCTCAAAACATTGCACTCTTGCAATGAAAAGAAGGAGAACTGCGTTGAACAATCTCAACCGACTCCCAAGTCGAATTCTCAATTTCCCTATCTTTCCACCTAATTATAACCTCAGGGATTAGTCAACTACAAAGTTTCCTTTCCTTGAATTCAAGTACCTTATCAGGTTCATGTGGAACATAGGATAATTCATCGACTTCAACGAGTTCTTGAGGAGTAACTGTGTCATCCTCACCTCCCAGTTTCCCTTTCAATCTATCGATATGAAAGACTGGATGAACTCTAACAATTGGAGGTAGTTTTAGTTCATACGCAACCGTGCCAATCCGATATATAACTCGAAATGGACCACAATATTTAGGAGATAAATTCGAGCATTTTCCCATTGACAAAGTCTGAAAATCTTTAGGAACATTAAAATAAACCAACGCTCCGGGTTCAAAAGACCGAGATGAGCGTCCCCTATCAGCATAAAACCGTGCCCTATCATGAGCACTCCTGATAGAATCCCGAGCTTCGGTCAGAATTTCCTACATATCTCGCAAGAAATCCCTCGATGCATCAAGCTCGATGTCCTTAAGACTGACATCAATAGGTGCCCTGAGTTGATACCCATACATAAGTATGCACGGACTAAAAAATAATAGCCGTAAATTTAGAACTGTTATAGGCAAATTCCATCATTGGAAGATATTTCCCAATATGATGATTTTCTAGAGACATATGCACAAAGCATATACACTATAATCTGATTCATACACTCTGTTTGCCCATCAGACTACTGCGGATGATCAGAACAATTCACATTCAAAGTAACTTCCTCACTATAAACCATTCGGAATAAAGTAGGAAAACATGGCATTATGACAGCAGAAACCAGGGATTCATCGGTGCCCCGACATATCCACATCTGCATATAGAATAATCAATGTCTCGAGTTATCCATATCAACATAGAGAATCATCAACGTCTTGATGAGACACATATGTCCATCCGTAAACCTATCAGGTTGATTGTGTGAATCACCTAAAGTACGGAACTAAAGAAAGAAATGCCAACAAAGGAAGAATCCAAATTTCCTTATCCGAACACAACAAGATAAACTTGTTTGAATTCTAAAGAAAGAGATTTCAACAAGTGAAAATGCCGATGAGATTGCCATCATCATAACATGTAGGCTATAGATAAAAGAAGTTTATCTAGAGAATGCCCACACTATAACTTCTAGTGAATTTAGAAAATAAGATTGTCTATGAATGTTGAGGTCAACATGCTAAGTGATGTAAGCAAAGCAACAATCTTGAGTCCAAATTATCCCATAAGATAATATATGTGAGGGATCCTTAGCGTCCCATACCACCATGATACCACCCATACATACCTTAACAATTTGAAACTCCCTAGTATGCCGTCTAGGAAATATGAATAAAATCCTGTATAAAAGGAATAAGATGGCCTTATCCAGACTTTCACATACTAAACTTGTCTCTGTATACTTGAGACTACATCAAGGAATAAATCCTTCTGAGTACATCATTAGAAAAGAAATTGAATTATTGGCGCCTTTCTAATGATAACTACCCAAAACACAATAAAGTTAGGGTAGAAAAATAACTCCACCTAGATATATAAGCAACTAGGTATCCGAGTTGGAATATATACAAGAGTATAAGAAATATACTCCAAAATTATGTGCAAAAAACGAAGGCAAATGCTACCTTCAAAGCACATGTAATTATTCAAAAGTCAAAAGATCATTATAAAACCATGGATAAAAGCATAGAAGCTCCTTAAATCCATGAAAACCATAGTTGATCATAAAAATCAATGCATACCATAAATCATGCCAAAAGAAGCATTTAAATTAGTGGCCAACTCATCAATTTGGAGCATATGAACATTGTGTTGTTCAAATAAAACTCCAAAGTAAGAAAGTGAAACACATGTGTGTAGCACTCAATAAAAAACCCCTAGACACAAGTGATCTAGGTAGAACCTGATGAGTCCATATAAAACTTGAAAAATATCCAATAAAAATCCACCAAAACAAACCGATCAACTAACCCATGATAGAGGCTTAAGAAATTAAGCACAAGCCACACTTAAATAAGTGCAAAATAAATTATCATGGAAAAGTGTCAAAGTTGACACTTTGAACGTAAATTATAGCCATCAAAAGAAATTAAGGAACATGTCCAAAAAGAATGGCTAAAAAATGGTAAAAAATCATGAATACATCGTTTAGAATTAATCCAAACATAAATATCCATTAATGCAAGATATAATCGTATTAATAATATGCGAATAACACGCATCTATCTAATGTCAGTACGAGAAAACATACTTCAACATTAAATAACCCTTGAAAATATTAAATTCTTGAGAAAAAGAATTATCATAAATTTTTCCTAATTTTACAGGGCCTCAAAATATAATAATTTTGAAGTCCACCAAACCTATCTTATGACATTCCAAACCTATATTTTTCCAGAAAATTTTTAGCAATTTAATTTGCCAAAATACCATTGATATTTTAAAAAAATACCAATTATTAGGATTTCTAAAAATAATATCTAGAATATTCCTAATTTTACCCGAGAATCCCATCGTTCACGAAATTTTCAATTCCGCCCGACAATTCTCAAATCCAATGAAAATTTTCAATTTTAATGGATTTTTCTAATTTTCTGGTTCAAAAAATATATATTTAAAGGAATTTGAATGGTCATGGGCGCTTGAATGGACACACCACATGCCAAACACCAACCCCACATTTTTTCGAAATTTAAAATAACCTTTGTCTAATTTTCCACTAATTTTCAGGAATTTTTTAAAATTTTTAATCAACCCCGAACGCATTTAGAATACGAACGGTCAAAAAATTTTGGAATTCCAACGGTTTTCCCGGAATACGGAAAGCCAAAAGTTTTGGAAAATGAAAAGACAAAAAAAAACGGAATGTGAAAGGTCAAAGGTTTCCGGAATACGGAAGGTCAAAAGTTTTTCCAGAATTCGGAAAGCCAAAAGGTTTCGGGAAAACGGAAAGCCAAAGGTTTTCCGGAAGATGAAAAGCCAAAAATTTTCAGAAAGAAATTTTCAGGAAATTTTCAGAGATTTTTATCTCAAATTTCACATTTTCTGGCTTTTTTTCCAAGCTTTTCCAAATGAAATATCTTGAAAAATATATCTTTTTCTAAAGAAAAGTTTTTTTTTCTCAAAAAAATTATAAAGCTTTTAACTTAAAGCTTTTTAAAAAAATTTATAGAGGGGAGGGGGGCGACTTTTGGCCGCCGGCTGCTGCTGCGCAGCCCCCCGCCGGCTGCTGCGTGCAAAAACCAGAGAGGAGGAGGTAGCATTATCCTCTCCTCTCTCTTCTCTTCTCTCTATCCTCTTCATACCCACTCCAACATCTCCCTCTCTTCTCTACTCCTCTGTTAATCAAAGATTAACTAAATCCATGATTAAGTTTTTAATTAAACATATCTTAATCATAATTATCATTAATTATGATTAATGTTTAAAAAAAATCATTTTAAAGAGATTTTCTCACGGAAAAGAGAAGGAAAAATCAGATTTGAGAGACGGAGAGAGTCCCACGCACACGGGAGAGCAATTCATGCATCAAGACACTGTCCCCTACTGAATTTTCAGTAGAAATTGACAGAAATTTGATCGCATTCTCGCGGAAAAAACCTGCAAAAATGTATAAAAATACATTTTTAATCATAAAAATGTTCAAAAAATTCCTAAAAAATTAGGAAAAAATTCCTAAAAAATTCTAGAAATTTAGGGAATCCATCCTACAAAAATATCCACCATAAACTTTATGGTATTTTTGTAAAAAATTCCATTAATGCTCGATTTTAACCATAAAGAATAGAGAAAAATAGCATTAACTCACGGTATTCCCCCGCAACGTCGATTCGTCCATTGAATTGTAGTTACACACGTTCCAATCACCATATCGATGATCCACGTGCAATTCATCAACACAAATCAACAAAAGATAACATTTTATTAGTAAATATTAAAATTTACTAAAAAAAATCAACAATTAAATAGAGATTGCTCTGATACCACTGTTAAAACCCTAAGATCTCTCTAGATAATTGTTATGCATAAACATGCATAAATCAGGCATAAACTCAACCACCCAACCACCCCCGAGCCCAAGGGATGCACACATGAATAATGAATGAAATACATCATACCTCTACCTTGATGTCCCATACCATCAAGAGGTATAACACAATCCAATAGCATGTAGCTATAGTGTGAAATGGTAGGTGAGTAGATATGGACCTCTACACAAGAGACCATAGCATAAGCCTCCAAGCCCCCAAGCTCCCAGCCCCCTTGAGTGTGCCCCATGTCCCTATTATATAGGAGGGCCCTCAACAAGTGACTCTTGACTTTCCATTCCTCATGTGTGACCCTTGGATGCCTGACCCTAACCTTAAACCTTAAGGTTAGTCCTAACCCATGCTCCACTAGAGCTTGTTCCCATGCTCCCATGCTCACAAGCCTAATGTGGGTTAGTCTCCTAGTATATGCACACATAATGTGTATATAACATAGCACACATAATGTACATATAACAAGGGGGGAGAAGAGAGCTTGAGCTCTTGCAAGCACACACACACACACACACACACACACACACAAAACCCTAAAAGAGAACAAAGGTGAGAGGCTGAAAATCTTCTTCTTCTTCACTCAACACTCAACACACCATCATATACAAAGATAAGAGTACACAAAATGAAAAGGTACTCAACCAAATACATACTAGGGTTCTCTATGGTGTGAACCCAACTAAATGAGCTGGCGCTATAACTATGCCAATCTCTAGAATGGCTGTCACACACAGCTTGTCATCCCACTGGCCGTATATCACCCATGATCTCACTAACCATGCGAGTGGTGTAAGTGTGGGGCCTATCCCCCAGGTGGGTCATCACTGTCCACCGCCTCACTAGATGAGCTCGATATCTCAACACTCCCCCTCGAGCTCAACTCCATCTCATGTACACCAAGCGAAGCCCTGAATCTATGGAGCTTCTCTGTACCCAATGCTTTGGTGAAGATGTGAGCGACCTGATCTTGTGTGCTGACATAAACAAGGTCAACGTCTCCTACCAAAACCTTCTCTCTGACAAAATGGTAGTGGACCTCTATATGCTTCGTGTGAGCATGAAAAATTGGGTTCCTGTGGCCAACTGTATATTGCTAATGTTATCACAAAAAATGACAACTTGTCTATCCACCACTGATAGACCCAAATCTGCAAGTAGCTTTCTCAACCAAGCTACCTCTCATTGTGCCATAGCAGCACCTCTGTACTCGGCCTCTGTAGTACTGGATAGAGCAACCGTAGGCTGCTTCTTGCTGCTCCAAGTCACAGCAGTACTCCCCAAAGAAAACATGAATCTTCTATTTGAGATACTACCAGCCCAATCAGCATCTGTGTACTCATGTACACATATCTCTGTCCCAATTTCATAAAATAATCCACAATGCAAAGTAGACCTCACATACCTCAGTATGCGTCTCAATGCATCCAAATGCGGCTTCCGAGGAACCTGCATAAACTAACTCACCAACCCAACAACATAGCTCAAATTTGGCCTGGTGATCATCATGTAGATCAAGCTTCCTATTGTGCGCATATACATAGTAGGATCCTCTAAAATCTCTCCTGAATCTGTACTCAATTTGTCATTCTGATCTAATGGCACTGAGATAGGCTTACAACCTGTCATACCATACTTGGACAACATGTCCAAGTCATACTGTCTCTGTAGTAATCCAATATCATGTGGTGACCTAATCACCTCAATGCCCAAGAAATATCTGAGCTCCCCCAGATCCTTCATCTCAAACTTCTGTCTAAGCAAGATCTTTACATCAGAGATCTCTACATCATGGTCCCTCGTAATGATCAAGTCATCTACATAGATGACAACAAGCACAACCCCTCTATCACTGTGTCTCACATATAGCGAGAAATCTGCATTGGCTACATGAAAGCCAATAGTGACAAGATATTCGGAAATCTTGTCACTATTGGCTACATGAAAGCCAATAGTGACAAGATATTCGAAAATCTTGTCAGACCAGGCTCTTGGTGCTTGTTTTAAGCCATACAAGGCTTTCTTCAACCTGCAAACATGCTCGGGGTGATTCACATCCTCATAACTAGGCGGTTGCAACATATACACCTCTTCCTACAAATCCCCATGCAAGAATGCATTCTTTACATCCATCTGATGTAAAGACCATTTCTTTGACGCAGCCACTGCTATCACAACTCTCATTGTTGCCATCTTGGCAACTAGGCTGAAAGTTTCCTCATAATCAATGCCATATGATGTAAAGACCATTGCTTTGACGCAGCCACTGCTATCACAACTCTCATTGTTGCCATCTTGGCAACTAGGCTGAAAGTTTCCTCATAATCAATGCCATATGATGTAAAGACCATTGCTTTGATGCAGCCACTGCTATCACAACTCTCATTGTTGCCATCTTGGCAACTAGGCTAAAAGTTTCCTCATAATCAATGCCATATGTCTACGCATATCCTTTGGCTACCAATCTAGCCTTGTACCTGCTTATGCTTCCATCTCTGTTATGTTTTACTTTGTACACCCACTTGCATCCAATGGCTTTCTTGCCTTCAGGCAATTGCACTAAATCCCAAGTCTCATTTCCATATAGTGCATCCATCTCCTCATCCATAGCGTTCTCCCAACACACATTTCCAACAGCCTCATCAATGCATGTGGGCTCTACAACTTGTACAACTTTTGCCATGTATGCATAGTGATGTGCCACATAACCATCATAGGTAAACCTCTGCACACGATTCTTCACTCTCCCCAGATCTTCGCAGCTTTGCATTCATGGCTTCCATAGCCTTCTTTACACCAAGTGTTCTCATAGCTGGTATCCCAAGATCCTCATTAAGGCTCATCTCTGAGCCACTAGACTCTCCATCAGCATGAGAATGCCCTGCAGAAATGTCAAGCATACTAAGGGGCTCAACCACTTTCTCTTTGCCTTTATGTGATGTACTAATCACATTTGCAGG
Source organism: Cibotium barometz (assembly GCF_041138505.1). Classification (NCBI taxonomy): domain Eukaryota; kingdom Viridiplantae; phylum Streptophyta; class Polypodiopsida; order Cyatheales; family Cibotiaceae; genus Cibotium; species Cibotium barometz. The sequence continues at coordinate 26,129,260 of NC_141088.1, read as the reverse complement.
GCTAGTATTATGATGCAGCTTGCCACTCCAACTGAACCACTAGAGATGAGGACTCTCCTGGTCCACTCAAAGACTGTGATTGCTGACTTGCATTCTGTGCAACCACATTTCCATACATCAGTCCCAACAGCTTCTTTTTCAACAGCATACCAGCTGATCATCTCATCAAAAACTACATCCCTGCTTACCCTCAACTCGCATGTATAGCAGGGTTACACCCGTATCCCTTTTGCTCAAGGGAATACCCAATAAACACACATTTTTCAGCTTTTGGATCCACCTTAGTTCTCAGCTCATCTGGCACATGCACATATGCAATGCGTCCAAAGACTTTCAGATGAGACAAATCAGGTTTTCTGCCAGTAAACCTCTCCTCTAGAGTTACATCATGTATGGTTGCAGTTGGAGTCCTGTTCATGATGTAAACTACTGTAGAAACAGCCTCAGCCCAATAGCTATATGGCATATTCTTCTCTCTCCTATCAATGCTCGCGCAATCTCAGCAATGTGCCTGTTTTTCTGCTCAGCAACTCCATTTTACTGCGGAGTGTATCTGCATGTAAACTGTCTTTGAATACCATTCTTCTTCAAACATTCAGAGAACTCATTGGAGAAGTACTCTCCCCCTCCATCTTACCTTAGGCACTTTACATGTTTCCCTATTTGCTTTTCAACCATAACTCTGAAATTCTGAAAATGAGTGAACACCTCACTCTTCTCCTTCATGAAGTATACCCACACTTTCCTTGTGTGGTCATCAATAAATGTCACATAATACTTGTAGCCTCCCATAGACATGGTCTTCATAGGACCCCATACATCTGAATGCACAACATCTAGTGCATTTCTGCTCACATTTCTGTCACGTGGAAATACATGCTTTGTTTGCTTTCCAAATTGGCATGCTTCACATATTTTTTGCATACCTTCAACTTTAAACTTTGGCAGCCTTGTCATAATTCCTTTAGTCTGCATAGACTTCATTCTCTGCACATTCACATGTCCAATTCTTTTATGCCAAATGTCTTTGTCTGCAACAATTCCTAATTGCAAACATCGCAGCACTCACTTCAAGCATATTTATATTCTGCCCACTCTGTTGCCTTTTGCAACCAACCACTCTGTTGCCTTTTGCAACCAACCACTTGTCTTTAAAGTCTTCAACATAACAACCATGAGGGTTAAACCGAACCTGCAAACCCTGCTCAATCATATGGCCAACTGAAACCAAATTCTTTGTTATGTTTGGAACATGAAGTACATCTGCAAGGTACTTCACTTTGCCATCCTGCATAGACAATGGCACATCTCCAACATGGGCAATTGGATAAGCAATGTCATCCCCAGTTTTCACAAAACCTGGTCTTTCAAGGTTTTTCATCTCCTTGAACCACTCTCCATGACTTGTCATGTTTGAAGCACCTGAATCAATGTACCATACATCATCTTTATGTGCTGCTTCAACATTTTCAGACATGGCATTAACGACATGCTGCATAACAAACAACCTTTCATTATCCTCATTGTTTCTACTCGAGGATGCATAGTTATTTTGCTACAATTTCCAATTTTGTATGTCAGCCTGCTTCTTATAATAATCTGCCTGCACATGTCTAGGCTTACCACAGTAAAAGCATCCACATGTATCATTATACTTCCTTTGCCAATTTCCACGACCTCTTCCACCTGCGTGTTGTTGTTGTTGTTGTGAATTTTGGAACTGTTGTTGTTGCTGTTGCTGGGCCATAATTTTGATTACCTGTTCGGCCACCTCCTTGGCCGCATCCACGGCCTCCTCTACCTCGTCCTCTTCTTGAACTTGTGTAGAAGGCCTATTGCTCTGAACTGTTTTTGTTTTGTGAAGACTGTTGGTCTTCACCCAAGCTCTTCTTTTCTCTATAATCAACATAGACACCAAATCTATGAAATTGGAAATGTTTTCCCGAGTCTGAATAGACGTCTTGAACGCCTTGTATTGTGGCCCAAGACCACGTAGACAAACTTCCACCTTATCATCATCATCTACTGAAACGCCAATAGATGCAAGGGATTCCACAATACCCTTGATCTTCAATGCATAGTCATTCACAGACATACTCTTTTTCTCCATAGTATGAAGTTCATTCTTCAACTGTATCTTTCGTGCCTTGGTATTCGTTTCATAGAGTTTTACCAAGGTGTCCCATGCCTCCTTGGGGGACTTGGCATCCTGTATGTGCCCAATCATGGTGTCCTGTATACTGATAGAGAGCCAATACATAACTTTTCTGGCTCCTTGGTTCCAATCCTTGAACTCTTTCACATCTGCAGTAGTCGGATTGATCTCCGGTATCTCCAGTGCCTCTTCATGCTCACCTTCTATGTAGTCCCAACAATAACCCTTTCCCATCAGGAAATTTGTCAACTTGAACCCCCAAGCATGGAAGTTGTTCTTGTCAAGCTTCTCAGCAACAATCTAGTTTATGCCATCATTTGACATCTTGCCAGACACACAAACTTTCCAGAAATAGCACTCTAGTTTGTCCTGCGCACAAATTGCTGTATTTTTTGCAACGATACTGTACTACACTCAAATGTCACAACCAGTGACCTCAATGTGCATACATACACCCAATGGCAAACTGTTTGACCTCCTTACAGCACACACAATGTCTGCACAACCAATCTGTCTTCCTACTGTTCTTAAACAGAGTTCTGCATAGAATTGATACTTAGTCACAGTGCTCGAAATTGCCTACTTTTCGAAAAACGGAGGTCCTAACGCACCCGAAATGCATTTTCAGACCGAAATATGTTGTTCGATTGGACAACATAGTTGCCCTGTAGCTTTACTCCCGCGAAGAAAGCTCCTCAGTCAAAGATCGTTTGCCAGTGCCTCTCCCATAGAGCTCCCGACAATGGTGTAGTCACCACCAACATAAATAGGGAAGAGAGTAGATGAAGCTCTTACCCTCGTATCGCTTCCTGTGCTTATCTTGCTTATAGCTCAGGCCTTAGCATGAACCAGGCTCTGATACCATGAAAAGATGCAGGGGAGAAGAGATCTTAAGCTCTTGCAAGCATACACACACTCACAAAACCCTAAAAGAGAACACACAAGGTGAGAGACTTAAAATCTTCTTCTTCTTCACTTAACACTCAATACACCATATACAAAGATAAGAGTACACACAATGAAAAGGTACTCAACCAAATACATACTAGGGTTCTCTATAGTGTGAACCCAACTAAATGAGTTGGCGCTATAACTATGCCAGTCTCTAGAATGGCTGTCACACAGCCTGTCATTCCACTGGCCGCATATCACCCATGATCTCACTAACCATGCCAGTGGTGTAACTATGGGGCCTATCCCCCAGGCGGGTCATCAGTGTCCACCGCCTCACTAGATGAGCTCGATATCTCAACAGCTTCATGGGTGTCCTAGTGAAGTACTACAAGTTCACCATGCACATCAAGGAGGGGGCCCAGCCTGGCACCTGCGTGGTGCACTGGCCCTTCGAATACGAGGCTTTCTCCGAGAAGCATTAGCCCCATGTCCCTTTGGGTCTCAAGGAGGTGGTGCCCGTCGGCATCAAGGATGTGGAGGCCTACCTGCTCGCCTGTTAAGATTCTAGAAATGGGATTGATCATGGTGAAGGACACAAGATTAAGCATAAGACTAAGGTGGATTAAACCACACTAAAAACTCCATGACTAGAGAGAGAGAGAGAGAGATTGCACACTCAACACTATTCCCTTGTATTTTCATATCACAATGAACCATACAATGATATAGGCTCTCAAGCCTTATCCCAGTTTACACATCATCATCCATGTGGCACTCCCTTTTCCACTCTTTTGGTCAACTCTCACACACCATGCAATATTACATGTGGTATTCCTATCTCACCACAATATCTTGCACTTCTAGAGTGCTTTCCCATATACACACAACACCGCGATTATATCTCTCAACACCCCCTCTTAATCGAGGTGTTCTACAACTCACCCATCATCCATCACCCATATCAATGTAGCATTGCACAAATACAATCGCTACCTCTCAACACTCCTCCTCAATGATACATTGGAGTGTCCATCAACCAAACATGTGTGCGCGTGTCTACCATCTTAGACACCTAGTCCATTTTGAGCCGACTCATCGCTCACAGCGGAACCACTGAGTCCGATTTGAACATGGAAGTTCGGGTGGGATCCAACCCATGCGCATGCACCTCACACGTGCATCGCTCTTGCACACATCACACGACAACCATTTTGAGCTTCTTAGTGAGCTCGGGTAGGTTACCCTCATACCATGGATGATTACAAAAAATTCTGTTTTGAGCACGCATGCTCGTGGGGACCCCATCATCATTTTTGGGTGAAAAATAAAAAATTACAAAGCCTTTTTGGCCAAAGCCGGGCAGTGGACCCAAGTGTGTGTGAACATCTTCATCAACAAAAAAACTATGTGTGTGAAACAATTTCTTGTCAAAGGTTTTAACTATGCTTTATAAGCATATGAAAAAATGCCTTGTATTTCGTGAGTGTTGAATGCACCCAAACAACTCTCCTCCACGTCTGTCGATTTCTGCACGTTGACAGACTGCTGCTGCTGCTGGTGACATAATTAGCATGTTCTCGACCTGCACTTTTATCTCCACCATAACCTCTACGCTCCACATGCTAGCACCCCGCGTGGGACCCGCTCTGTCTTATCTTCTTACACTACCTATTGTCGTAGAGAGCAGCTCCGATGGCAACCTTGAATACAACTCTTCCCAGCCAGCTCCAAGTCTTCTACATCGTTCCCACTGTTGCAAGTCTACGCTTCTTCTACTCCAGCCGCCATATCCAGAGTTTGAAGCTTTCAAGCTTGTTTTCCTTGCTATGGTCTTGGCAGCACTTTCTATGCTTGCAAGTTGCAGCTTCGCACCTTCAACCTGGACAACATTGAAAGCGACAACTACCTGCACCGCTTTCTTTTGCTCTGAGCAGCTCGCCATGCCAACTTTGACCTGGCATCTTTCCGTCTTTTGTTGTTGAATCTACTTATGCTGGCCGCTTCTTCTACAGTTTCCACCGGCCTCATTGCCTACTTCCTCTACGGCTTCCACCAACTTCAGTGCTTTATTGTTTTCAAGGCTCCTGCCTGCTACGTCTTTTCTTAGCGCTATCGTTTCTCTGCAGCTCACTTTGCTACAATAGTTGTTGGCCTTCCTCATTTTGCTCAAGACTACAGCTTAGAGCTTTGTCATCTCTTGATTCCTCAGCCGTTCCTCTGAATTTTGAACTTGGCCATTAGCATGGCCACAATACCATTGAGCTCCTTATGAGCTCCATATGCAGCTCCTCCATGACACAACTGGCTTCACACACCAACTATCTCTTCTTTGATTCACCCAACAAATCTCCTCATTGGGATTTTCATTGCCATTGACATGGCTACCATGAGCTCCCATTGAGCTCCAAAAACTTCATGCTTCTCCCTTGCATGCACCACTCAAGGGTGCTTCTCCATTTTGGTTTCTCTCAAGAAACCAAGGTGCAAACCTTTTGAAAGCCCCAATTGCTTTCCCAACATTCGCCATGAGCATACCAATGAGCATCTTCCCTTTCCAATGTGCTCAACCATGGACTTCTTCCAAGCCCATAACTGCTTGTCCCTTCTTAGACAAGCATTGCACCTCTTACACTCTTTGCCCAAATGCAAAGAACCATGGGATCCACAAATCCCACACTTAGCAACCCTTCTCAAATATGAACATTCTTCCATGCTCAAACACAAAACTTTGAGGCAAAACTTCACAAAACCAACCTTCTTAAGGCATAATCAGCAGCATATCTTCTCTTGGCAGCTTCTCCTTGATGATGATGAAGATTCCATAGCCTTCATAATGCTGAAATCTCCATTTTCAGCTTCCTTGATGATGAGCAAGCTCTCCATGTTGCAAAACTCCATTTGCAACTCTCTTGAGCAGCTTCTATGCAACCTCCTTGTTGCAAATCTTCTCTCAAATCCTCACAAATGCAAATCTCCTCTCAAATCCTCATCACAAATGCAAATCCAAATGATAATATGAGTGTGCATAATTTTTTTTTCATAATAAGCTGAAAATAATGCTTAATCAAAGAAACACACAAACAAGCTAATATACATAATAATCACCCATGACCAAGAGCCCATTTGGCTCTGATACCATGTTAAGATTCTAGAAATGGGATTGATCATGGTGAAGGACACAAGATTAAGCATAAGATTAAGGTGGATTAAACCACACTAAAAACTCCATGACTAGAGAGATTGCACACTCAACACTATTCCCTTGTATTTTCATATCACAATGAACCATACAATGATATAGGCTCTCAAGCCTTATCCCACTTTACACATCATCATCCATGTGGCACTCCCTTTTCCACTCTTTTGGTCAACTCTCACACACCATGCAATATTACATGTGGTATTCCTATCTCACCACAATATCTTGCACTTCTAGAGTGCTTTCCCACATACACACAACACCGCGATTATATCTCTCAACATCGCCTACCCCGACTATGCACATTGATTGATCGATCTTCACTGCTGGCAGAGATTCCATCCGGATATTGTCGTCGCATCTGCCATTTCAATAAGTACCTATTCCTACTTATTCTATAAGTATGTGAGATACATGCATACAAGTGTTTTACCAAGGGAACACTACCTTATGTGGCATTTGGATGCCATAAGTACTACCTACTCCTACTTATGCTATAAGTATTACTCCATATGTGACATGTAAAAACAAGTGTTTTACTAAAAAAAATCTTACACTTTGCGAATCATCTTTTCAATATAGTTTTGGCCATATCTTGATTATATTAACTCTAAATTTGTCGGAGATTATAGATCTAGATTCCACTCTTAAATATCTTTCCAACGATAGGCCATATGAAGGGCTTTTGACAAAATCTTAGATAAGTTCACTTTGATCCCATTTTTCAAATGGGAATGTGATTTTCCCCAAATTGTCTACTTATGTTATAAGTATCTACTCCATGTGACATGTATACAAGTGTTTTACCAATGGAACACTACTTTATTATGTGGCATTTGGATGCCATAAGTACCTACTCCATGTGACATGTATACAAGTGTTTACCACACACAATTATTTATTTATATTTTGGGAGACTACCCGAGGCAAAGAACCCTAACTCAACACACATAGAAACATAAAATGAGTACGGGAGATTAGATTCCCCCCTCCAATAGGCAATCAACACATGGGATAGCCGATGAGTTATGGTGCTATTGGGGCAATGCAAGGCGATTTCGCTGCTCTTGGTACACATGGAGATGAAGTCAGTTGTTGATGTAGCTTGCTTCACTTTTGCCATGGGATGCCAATTTTTGAGAAAGCCTCAAAAAATGAACATGCTAGGCTCTTAAATTTTAGATGGGAAGTGTCATAAGAAGAAAGTAAATGGGTATAGGTTAAATAAGTACATAGCTTGTCTTATGACCATAATAAAAGATGAGTTTTTTTGGGGCCAGGTTGCAGATGAAGATTTTTCTCAAGAAGAAGAAGAAGGAGATTTTCGCATGTGTACTCAATTCTCTATTGTTGATGGAGCATGAATGCTCTAGGAGTTTGGGGGGAGGGAAAAATATGTGATGCTAGAAAAAAAAAAGCATGTATATATGTACAGAACTCTGGAGTTTGTGTGTCAAGCAATGGTTTGCACTTAGGGTATGTGTGACAGCATGGTTGTTCATCAGAGTAGAGGAGATTGTGCTTTGAGATGCATCACTACATTTTGTATATATAGCATTATGCATAGTGTGGGGGGACATCGCAGCTCAACTGATGATGATAAATTTGGTCAGGGGTTTTTCTTGAGTTAAGAGTTGGCAAGATAACCAAGGTGTGGGTGGAATTAAGGCATAACTTTTGGTTTATTAATAAGGGTAATATAGTAGTTGTTGACCATGTACTTAAGATATTTAATACCTTAAATATCAGCATCACGTTGAAGGCGATGAACGAGCAAAGGCTTAGAAGCTGGTCACCAAGGGAGCTTCCAAATTGCCAAGAAGAAGCATCCAAAACTCAAATAGCAGGTTTATGGGTATAGCATGTGAAAGGTGATGCCACTGACATCTGAGCCTGTGATGTGTAGAATGGAAGGCATGTGAAAGGTGTTGCCACTGACATCTGAGCCTGTGATGTGTAGAATGGAAGGCATGTGAAAGAACCGACGTTCATGACTGTTAGAGGCCCATTAAATCAATTATGATCATGACGGTAAAAATAATTATGACCATCAAAATATTTCACATCAATTGGATTGGGGACTCAGTGTTCATAGAAAATTCGCAATCGGTGACAACAAAATCGCAAATATTTGAAGCTCACTTAGAAAAGTAAAATTTACAATTTTTGAAAGATTACATAATTTGGAAAATAAAGTTAATTTACCTACATGATAAGAAAGAAAAGGTTTTTTTGACATTACTAAATGTAGGTTCTACATGGTGCAAATATTTGACAAGAAGGTTTTCAAAGGTTAAGTTATCTACATGGTGTAAATATTTTACAAGAAGGTTTTCAAAGGTTAAGTTATCTAGGTATAAAGGTTATACAAGGTGCAAATAATTCACTAGAAGGTTTTCTTTAAAGGTTAACTCCACCTCTTTAAGAGTTGCACCTGGGGTCAAATAGGAGAGGGATAAGTGTAAGGTTAGGTGCACATTACCACTATCAAATAATATACACCTTAGATACCATAATATTAAATTCCTCTCTTGCAGATTTGGAAATTGGAAGCTATAAATTGGTACGTGTAAGTTGTAATGTTTATGAGTGAGTGGTGAGTCCTTTTTATTTTGTTTTCTTTTTGGTGTGGTGAATCGTGACTTGTGAGGCATTTCCCTCTTTCGTTCTCATAGTGCCCACCACTCCAAGAAGCCGCCTACATGCTGCTTTTTGTGGCTTCTTCGATGAACGATGCCTTCCTCACCTAATGCAAGCCATGTCCCATCTCTCCTTTTTGGTTGCACGGGATTGGAACACTACTTTATTATGTGGCATTTGGATGCCATGATACCTACTCCATGTGACATGTATACAAGTGTTTACCACACACAATTATTTATTTATATTTTGGGAGACTACCCGAGGCAGAGAACCCTAACTCAACACACATAGAAACATAAAATGATTACGGGAGATTAGATTTCCCCCTCCAATAGGCAATCAACACGTGGGATAGCCAATGCGTTATGGTGCTATTGGGGCAATGCAAGGCGATTCTGCTGCTCTTGGTACACATGGAGATGAAGTCAGTTTTGTTGATGTAGCTTGCTTGAATTTTGCCATGGGATGCCAATTTTTGAAAAAGCCCCAAAAAATGAGCATGCTAGGCCCTTTAATTTTAATTCAGGAGCTTGATTTTTGCAAGAATTCAGCGGGGGTTGTAATTTGACAAGTTTTCACTAAACTTTAAAAGACCCCAAATCTTTGATGTTGTTGGAGCTTCAATTACACAATTTTGGCCAAATAATAAAAAACCCCCCAAATTTCTCATTGCGCAATTTTACCATTAATTTGGAGAAACCCCAACTTGGCACCTTTGAGTTTTCAATAAAGTGAGTAAGGAAAAGATATTGAAACTCAAGAGAACCACTAAGTTTTGGAGGAAATCAGTGTGTTAATGAGCCAACCTAGTCTAGTAACTTAGAAAGAATGCGATGAATTAATCCTTATATATTCCTTAATTAGATATCATTAATATGCAAGGGGCGGAATATAAGGTCCCAAATAAATATAATTTTAGAGTCAAAAAATAATAATTGAGTGTGTAAGGAGACGTATGTAAGGTCCCAAATAAATGACGTTATAGAGCAACAAAAATAATTGAGTGAATGAAGAAAGCTTCAATTCTAATTTTGACTAAATTAAAATTAAAACTTTTTTTTGTATCTTATATGTGAGAAATGTTCTCAAGATTTTTAGGACTTTACCCATCTAAATAGTTTACTTACATAGATGCAACAAGTAAGCATAGATATAGAGAAGGACAACACTCAAAGTAGATTGATGAGATTGAGTGAAGTACAAGTGAAGTGATATGATAAGCTAACTTACACACTCTCATAAGAGTGTCTACATATTCTTGGGGAAAAAACCTCCTAAGGAGGGAAAAAGTGCCTACATAGGCCTATTAGATTATCAGTACAGGGGGATTTATAACCATCTATATAGTATTGCCCATTATTAGCCTATGTCTACACATCAATACTATATAGATGGTTATAAATCCCCCTGTACTGATGATGTGAACATGTATAGGGATCATGAGTGGCTGATGTGATAAATCCCCAAATAGTAAGAAGCCCAAAGCTTTGTAAAAATCTTCTAACTTCTCTTGTGTTAAGAGAGAATTTATAAACATATAAGGCACATTATTGTGCATAGAGACATTATCTAGGTCAATCTCTCCTACAATAAGCCTTTTCCTCATATAATGATAACGCATCTCAATGTGTTTTGTATGAGCATGACACATTGGGTTTCTTGCAATGGTCAATACACTTTGGTTGTCAATGAAGATGGGCCTGTGGGGGATTATTGTCCAACACCACCATCTGTCTGAGCCATACACACTCCACAATCATTGTAAAAGTTACCTATACTCACCTTCATAGCTCAAAGCAGCCATTGTCAGTGGCTTCTTGTTGCTAAGCTATGATATGTTGAGATGTTAAGCTCAACACAAGCTGACACCCATGATGCACCTGGGTGACCATTCCACATTTCAAAATTGGCATATTTGGTAGCTGACATGACATATATTCGTCATTGATTATACAACTGGACTACACCTACCTAGTCCAACCGAGTTATGGTATACTTATCTTTCCAGCTCATCTACTTAGTGTGTTCACATTATAGACTGCTTGTACATAGTACTCTAGTACTTATGTTAGTTTTCACTTATCTTTTGGACCCTTCTTTTGAGAGTAAGAAGAAGAAGAAGAAGATTTCAGCCTTCTATCTTTGTGTGTGTCTTATCCTTTGTTGTGTGTGTATGTGTGTGTGTGTGTGTGTGTGTGTGTGTGTGTACTTGCAAGAGCTCAAGCTATCTCTCCTCCCCCAATCTTTTCATGGCATTAGAGCATGGTTTAGGCTAAGGAGCTGAGAGGAAAGCAAAGAAATCTACAAAGGCAAAGAAAGCGGTACACATGTAAGAGCATCATCATCTCTTTCCCTTCTTGTTTTGGTATGACACTCCTGGTGGGTAGCTTTGGGGGCTACACGGCTGTGATTGAGGAGCTGTCTTTGCAGGTGTGGAGGTGCTTGTAAGGTTCCCAATAATTTGTAATTATTTTTGCAGCCAAATTTGTGATTCGGGCACGTTTCTCCCTCCATTCATCTATAAGGCAATTTCAAGCACTTCTGTGAACTCTCAGTTTGGAACTGTTTCTGTCCAATCATCATTGATTATTATAGTATGAGAAAGAAAGAGGAGAAGAGAAGAAGTGAAAGAAGACAAGAGAAGAAGAGCTCTCGATGCATGCCAGTAGCTACCGGTATGCCTAGGTAGTACCTGGCCTGCTTGCCTAGGTAGCTCCTAGTGCATGTCGGTAATTATTAGCATGCATTGGGAGCTCTAAGTGCATATCGAAAGGTAGCACCCAAAATGCATTGGGACCTCCCGATGCATGTCGAGATAGATGACACTCGCATTGGATACCTAGGTAGCACCCGAAGCTCCTAGTGCCTATAACTATCGCTATGCATTGCAGCTACCAGTGCATACCGATAGCTATTGGAATGCCTAGGTAGTACCCGACATGCATTGGGAGCTCTTGATGCATGCTGGTAGCTATTAACATGCCTAGGTATATGCATTGGGAGCTCCCAGTTTATGTTGGTAGCTACCGACATGCTCAGGTAGCACCCAGCATGCATTGGAGCCCTCGGTGCATGTCAATAGCTAATGACATGCCTAGGTAGCACTTGGCTAATACATAAGGTGAAGTACTACAAGTTCACCATCATGCACATTAAGAAAGGGGCCCAACCCGGCACCTGCGTGGTGCACTGGTCCTTCGAATACGAGGCTCTCTGCATCAGCCCCATGTCCCTCTGGCCGGTGCCCATCGCGGCATCAAGGATGTGGAGGCCTACCTACTCGCCCACCCCAACTATGCACAGTGATTCATCGATCTTTGCTGGCAGAGATTCCATTCGGATATTGTCGTCTCATGGTGTTATTAGGCTACGTGGAGAAGATCTCCAAGGAGAAGCACCCAGAGCACGTGGTGTTATACATCAAGGAGAAGTTGGAAGAGGTAGATCACGAGTCTCTCAAGCTGATGGCAAGTGGTGGAAGGTGGCTTCATGGGTGTCCTAGTGTAGTACTATAAGTTCACCATGCACGTCAAGGAAGGGCCCCAGCCCGACACCTGCATGGTGCACTGGTCCTTTGAATACGAGGCTCTCTTCGAGAAGCATCAGCCCCACGTCCCTCTGGCTCTCAAGGAGGTGGTGTCCGTCGACATCAAGGATATGGAGGCCTACCTACTCGCCCACCCCGACTACGCACAGTGATTGATCGATCTTTGATGGCATAGATTTCGTCCGGATATTGTCGTCTCATCCGCCATTTCAATAAGTACATGTTCCTACTTATGCTATAAATATGTGAAATACATGCATACAAGTTTTTTTTACCAAATGGAACACTACCTTATGTGGCATTTGGATGCCATAAGTACCTACTCCTACTTATGCTATAAGTATTACTCCATATGTGACATGTAAACAAGTGTTTTACTTAAAAAATCTTACACTTTGAGAATCATCTTTTCAATACAGTTTTGGCCATATCTTGAGCATATTAACTCTAAATTTGTCGGAGATTATGGATTTAGATTCTACTCTTAAATATCTTTCCAATGATAGGCCATATGAAGGGCTTTTGACAAAATCTTAGATAGGTTCACTTTGAACCCATTTTTCAAATGGGAATGTGATTTTCTCCAAATTGTCTACTTATGTTATAAGTATCTACTCCATGTGACATGTATACAAGTGTTTTACCAATGGAACACTACTTTATTATGTGGCATTTGGATGCCATGAGTACCTACTCCATGTGACATGTATACAAGTGTTTACCACACACAATTATTTATTTATATTTAGGGAGACTTCCCGGGGCAAAGAACCCTAACTCAACACACATAGAAACATAAAATGATTACGGGAGATTAGATTCCCCCCTCCAACAGGCAATCAACACTTGGGGTAGCCGATGAGTTCTGCTGCTCTATCGGGGCGATGCAAGGTGATTCCAATGCTCTTGGTACACATGGAGATGAAGTGAGTTGTTGATGTAGCTTGCTTCAATTTTGCCATGGGATGCCAATTTTTGAGAAAGCCCCCAAAAATGAGCATGCTAGGCCTTTCAATTTTAATTCAGGAGCTCGATTTTTGCAAGAATTCTGTAATTTGACGATTTTTCACTAAACTTCAGAAAAGCCCCAAATCTTTGATGTTGTAGGAGCTTCAATTACACAATTTTGGGGGGGAAAAAAACCCCCCAAAGTTCTCATTGCGCAATTTTACCATTAATTTGGAGAAACCCCAATTTTTTATTTTTTTATTTTTTTATTTTTTTGGTCGGAGACGGGCGGGCCGAGCATAGGATGCATAGGTGTGCGAAGGTTGAGGAGGCTGTAGTGAAGAGCAGTGGCATCATAGGTCGAGACTAGGCGGCAAGCACAGCTAACGGAGCCAGGCCTATGCATGAAGGTTAGGAGTGGGAATGTCGATAACAGAGATGATACATAGAGAAAGTCACGAGCACTGAGTTGTGCAGAGGGGAGGAAGAGCAAGTCTTTGACACCAAATGATGGTTCAGCTAGGATTAGGGTTTTCCAACAATAGCTATGGTGGGTGAAAGTACACGATTGTAGCCACGATGTAGAGAGAGAGAGAGACAGAGAGAAAGAGGGACGGAAGTACACCTGGGACACGACTCAAAGGTTGATTGATTCGATTGATTCCATTGATATAAAATGAAATACAAGCCCATATATACAAAGGCTTTAAATCTCAATCCCAAACCATTTAACCTTATTTAATGCCGGCTTATCCACCCTATGAGGCAATCCACATGCACACACACACAGCCACTTAACTCTCTATAACAAAGTGTACACACACACACACACACACATATGAAGCTCCGATTTCCCAACAAATACTGGGCTTGCCTCTATCCGTCAAATGTCATAACCCCCCTTTTTGGCAAGCTAGGTCACCTCATTTGCATCACTTCACTTACTTTATAGATTGTATTCTCAATATAGTTCTTTCTTCTCACAATCTAGGAAACCCAGCTTTGACATAGCAATCACCAAGAAATGTTTCAATTCCTCTATGAGATCCTTGTCAATCTAGGAAATGTTGTTGTGTTCTAGGAAATTCCAAGAATCTACAATATAATTATTTCAATTCCTATATAGACAATGCTATTTATAGACATAAAATCAATCTAGGACATGAGACTGTGGTTTAGGAATTATTTCAATTCCTATTTTCAGAATGCCATTTATAGCCATACAATTATAATATTTGTTAACATATAATCATTTTATATACCATGAAATCATATTATTTGCATATTCAATCCATGCCTATATTTAATAATTGATCGGGTGCTCCCACACCCAATTAATTATTTAACACCTTAGCCTACGCTAAGGTGCCTTGCTACCTCACTGTTATCGCTCATCTCTCGCCTACAACATTCAAGATGCGGAGCCTTTGTCTCAACACTCAAGCCAAGCCCCACCTAGAAGACAAGCTATCCATCCTTTCTAGCCCAAGCCCCACCTCAAAGACAGGGCATCCAACCTTCCTCAACCGTGTCGGCTACCCCTCTCTTTGCCTCTGTCTCTCTTGAACCCCTCCCTTGCACACATATCTGTCTCAGCACCGAGAGAGAGAGAGAGAGAGAGAGAGAGACAGAGAGAGAGAGAGAGAGAGAGAGAGAGAGAGAGAGAGAGAGAGACTGATCAATTCTAAGACACGTGCAACGCATGTAAAGACATTATGAGTGAATCTAATGTGGGAACGATTAATGTGCGCTGGTATCTACAACCAAGGATGGTTGTATTCTTAACCGGGAGGACTTTCATGGGAGTGAGTTTTTTCAAATATTTTGTTTTTGTAAAAGAAAGCTTGTAAAGCAAGCAAGGATTTTTCAGAGTAATAAAATCTATAAATACTCAAGCGGGGATGCTTTTGGCACACGCTTGGGGGTGGGAGGCAGTTAGGACCCAATTTGGTGTTCTCTCTCACTTTTGTATTTTGTTGTTGCCTGCTTTTCCTGAGGTTTACGATTTCTCATTTCATTTACTCTCCATTAGGGCCAAAAATTAAAAAAAAGGGCAATGTAAGGATTGGATTTTCTTAATCATCAAAGTGATTTAACTAAAATAGTAGAGACACATAGTTATATTAAATACGTCTCTTTTACCTATATTTAGAGGAGAGTGTCTTTGATACGCTATCCATCATGTATCGAGATAGTGTCTTTAATTCACCTATTCTTGGTAGCCATCTTACCTACTTTAGTACATATTTTCTAAATAAGATTATTTTAAATATTTGAATCCATAACATACTTCTCTCTTCCATAGGACGTGAGTTTTTCCAACTCTTTTCTTTTTACTGTCTTTTTTTCTCTCCTCGCCATCTCTTGCTTTCTCTTTAAATCATTTTTACTGCTATGGCAACTCCAAAGGTTGCTCCACACTCAAAGAAAAGACACCATATCAACTTGGTACTTGATAACTATTATTGCACATGGAGAAGGAGTGTGATTTTTGAGGGAGCTTGGTGGAGGGAGATTTTATTGGCTATCCTCTCTCTCTATTGAACTATCTCTCTCTAACTATTGCCGCCGCCATCTCTGCCCACCACCACTAACTATTGCCGCTGCCATCTCTGCCTATCCCCCCTCTCTCTCCTCTCCTCTCCACCCTCTTCCACCCTCTCCTCTCCTCTCCACCCTCTCCACCCTCTTCCCTCTCTATCTCTCCTTCTCTCACACCCCCTCCCTCTCTCTATCCTTCTCTCACACTCCCTCCCCCTCTCTCCCTATCGCTCTCCTTCTTCCCTCCCTCCCTCTCCTTCTTCCCTCCCTTTCACTCTCCCACCCACCTTCCCTCCCTCCCTCTCCTCTCCCTCTCTCCCTTTCTCTCTCCCTCCCTCTCTCTCTCCTCTCTCCTTCTCTCTCATCTCTCCGACCCACCCTCCCTCTCCTCTCCCTCTCTCCCTTTCTCTCTCCCACCCTTCCTCTCTCTCCTTCCCCCACCCTCCCTCTCTCTCCTCTCCCTCTCTCCCTTTCTCTCTCCTATCCTCCCTCTCTCTCCTTCTCCCACCCTCCCCCTCTCTCGTCTCTTCCTTTTTCCCTCCCACCCTCTTCCCTCTCTCCTTGTCCCACACTATGCTCTCTCTCCTTCTCCCATCCTCTTCCCTCCGTTTCACTCTCCCACCCTCCCTCTCCTTTCCTCTCCCTCTCTCCCTTTCTGTCTCCCACCCTCCCTCTCTCTCCTTCTCTCACCCTCCCTCTCTCTCATCTCTCCCACACTCCCTTTTTCTCTCCCTTCTCTCCTTATCCCACCCTCTTCTCTCTCATCTCTCCCACACTCCCTTTTTTTCTCCCTTCTCTCCCTTCTCTCCTTATCCCACCCTCTTCTCTCTCTCTCTCTCTCTCTCTCTCTCTCTCTCTCTCTCTCTCTCTCTCTCTCTCTCCTTGTTCCACACTACCCTCTCTCTCTTTCTCCCATCCTCTTTCCTCCCTTTCACTCTCCCACCCTGCCTCTCTGTCTCTCTCTCTCTCCTTGTTCCACCCTCCCTATACATAATCTCTTCATCTAGATATTATTACATGTGGATGTTATTGCATCTCGATGTTATTATATGTGCATGTGATTGCATGGTACTCCATGCCCTTTGCACGCGACTCTTCATAGAATTTAAAGCCTTTGAATGTGACGGCATATCTTTGCATGTGAGTACAATTAACAAGGTGATGCGTATAATTAACAAGGTGAATAATTTCAAGATTATTACATACAAGCTATCTACAATGCCTTGCGTAAGAAGCAATGAAGAATGTAAATTTATTAAGGTCAATAATTTATCAATTATTAACAAAGATCATGGCCTGATTCTTTGAGAGGAAGAGAGAGAGAGAGAGAGAGAGAGAGAGAGAGAGAGAGAGATAAGAACATGACGTTGCTATTCAAAACATACAATAAACCTAAAATTTGATATAATTAACCATAACAACAACAAATCCACAATTAATACAAAAGACATTGGCGATCTAGAGTTGAAGCCACTTTATTCCAAAAAAGGTTATTACATTAGCTACTGCAATCTAACATTGTTTAAATTGAAAACATACTATAACTACCTACGGATCCTACACCTATACACTCCGTAAGGGCTCTTTCTCCTCTTCTGCAATATATTCAAAACTTTGCCAAGTACCAATGGCGCTTCCAATCTTCATGTTCCACATAAACAAATCTCCAGAATAAATAGGCTTATCTGCTAACACCATATTAGATAAAGTGGAAAAAATCCCATTCCCAAGTTGGTCGTGTTTTTCAATTTTTAGTACTTTCTGTGTGAAAAAATATTAAAAGACTGTGCAAACTTGTTAGGAATATATACTATGAAATTAGGAGCCCCCATGTGCCACACTGTTATTTTAATAGTCCAAGAACAAGATAAAAGAATGGTCCTAGGGCCATTCTAAGGTTGTAGAGTAAAGTGAAACTCTTGTAATTTGGTGCTTTGAAATAAAAGTAGAACAAACCATATATGCAACACATTGAAGTTAGATGGGAGTTTGTGGGCAATCAACCATTCTAGCACTAATGGGCACCTTCAAATAATAAGTAAAGTTTTAGTTCGAGTAATAGATAAGTTTTACTCTAGACGCTGCTACATAGGTCCCTTAAACTATGTGCCTTATCTGGCATTATAAGAGGTAAATATGAGAGCATGCTTGCTCAAGAATCTCTTAAATTTAAGAACAAAAATGTGTATTAATAGAGGAATGGTCCTAGGACCATTTTGTACCTCTGATTGTTTATAATGGGAGTGGTACAAGATGAGAAAAATATGAAAATATAAAATAATGTGAAAGGAGACACCAACAAACGATATGCCATGCATACTGATCATGACACTTAAATTGGTATAAACTAGAATGATTCAAATAACAATAGGCCATGCATGATAGTTACTGATCCTGACACTTGAATTGGTATAAACTAGAATGATTCAAATAACTTGCATTTGTAATCAAATTTGAGACATCTACATGAATAATAAAGAAAAGAGGAAGACCAATAAACAAGATACATAATACTTGAGGCTCTAGCAAATAACATTAAGTTTTTATTTTTGGTGAGAAATGTACATTGTCTCATAGGAGAGTACACAGTAGAATTACATCTCTATTATACATGTAAGATTCCTCCCTCCAACTTTTGAGAGGAGTAAAGGTATGAGAACCTCCCCTTTTGTTCTTGAAATTATTCCCCTCTTTGAAATAGAAGAAAGATCTTGTTTTACCCTGTTTTGGCCTAGAGAGAGAAAATATCTAGAGAGAGATAATCTAAAATTGAGATATCTTTGGATATAAAAATCCTCCTAGTGTCTAAAATGGATTCCCTTGAAACAAAAGTTCAAAATGAACTTTCCAAGTTGCATTAGGAATTAATTGAAAATATGTATAAGGGATCTTAGCCTAAGGGTCTACATTTTTATTTTTTTTAAGATTATGGTCCAATTAAGGTTCCAATGGGCCAATTGGATTAATCCAAGTGTTGGATGAGATAAATCCAAAAGAATAAAAGAAAATACCCAAAAATGAGTAAATGCTCACATAAGATGAAGAGTTGACTGAGTACAAGGTTTATTAGTTAAAAATTATGAGATATTACTAAAAAAAATGAGATATTTTGGAATAATGATGCATTTTTGACACCTTGGTAAGGAGAGGGGAAATCTTGAGGTAGGAACCTTTTTCACATGTGGAAGGGTTTTTAATTAAAAAACATTGTGATATTTTAATCTCTCCTCTCTCTTGGATCAAACCAAATCAAAAAGGGAGCCAAACTGGTCCAAATCTTGTCCAAATTGAGTCAAACTAAACCTGGAAAATTGTAGAACCCAATTGGACTTGGTTAGTGGCCTCCCTCACCCATAAATAGACCCTTAGTCTTTTGTAAAAAAATATTAGAGCTATACTATGCCAGTATTATATTAAAATAATCATATTTTCTATTATCCTTTAAATTTTCCTCTCTCTTGGGAGCTTGGAGCTCTCTCTCTCTACAACAACTCTTGGAGTTTCTCTTCTCCTCCTGGTGGACCAATTGATTGGTCAAGGGCTTCACTGTTAATAGAGAATCAAGCCAAACTTGGAGGTAAAATCATTTTTTATGGTTTTTTTTCAATTTATCTCAATGACTTTCTTCTTCTCAACCCCTCTCAAGCTTGAGAAGCTTTCTAAGTAATCAAATCAAGCTTTTTCTTAAAGTCTTAATTCTTAATTAAGAGAAAGTTAATC
The DNA here is from genome assembly GCF_041138505.1 of Cibotium barometz. Classification (NCBI taxonomy): domain Eukaryota; kingdom Viridiplantae; phylum Streptophyta; class Polypodiopsida; order Cyatheales; family Cibotiaceae; genus Cibotium; species Cibotium barometz. The sequence goes on along the minus strand of NC_141088.1, from coordinate 26,109,613 downwards.
TGTATGCTTATTTGTAATGCTTTCTTTAAGTAAATCTCTCTCTCTAAAGGAATAGCCATCTTTATGGCTAAATCCCTTGAAAAAGGATGCTTCTCAATGATACACTCTTAATTCAAAGCTAAACTCTAGGCTTGATAAGCTAGAGATTAAGAAAATGGTATTTTTATGATTTTGTGTTAACAAATAATGGTTATTTCTTTTAGATTATTTATAAGTAGTTAAAAACTACTTTGAATGATTCTAAATGAGAAATATATTATCCTATCAATTTGGGAAAAGAGAAATAATGGAATGAGCTTAATCTAGTGAGATAATCATAATTAAGTTTATGATTATGGTTAAAATTATAATTTAAATTCATAGTTTGATTTTAAGCATAAAAGAGGAACTACTATCATATTTTCATATCATATTTACATTACAAGCTTTTACACTTTTAAGAAAAATTGAGAATTATCAGTAATAGCAGCAAAGCCATGGAGATTTTCAGAAAATAATACACATCTTATTTTTATGCATAATGCTAAAAGAGGACTTCCTACCATATTCTAGGATTGAACATCCTATACAAAAAGAATGATTTTCATCATATTTTCATGAGATATTTTTTTTCTAATTATGCATAATTAATTGATTATGAGAAAAGAGTAAATTTTGGTAAATTTATTTTTATACAAAAAGAGGAATTCCCATGATATTTAAGATCCAAGTAATTAATGGTAAAAGAGGAATTTTTGGTAAATTTATTTTTATACAAAAAGAGGAATTCCCATGATATTTGAGATCCAAGTAATTAAATGGTAAAAGAGGAATTTTTGGTAAAAATTTTTTATGCAAAAAGAGGAATTCCCATGATAATTGAGATCCAAGAAATTAAATGGTAAAAGAGGAATTTTTGGCATAATTCAAATTATGAGTATTTATCAAAAGTGGAATTTTTTGAGTATTATTATTTTTATTGAGAAATATGGGTACATTTGATTTTTGAAAATCCCATGAATCTTTTACTCGAAAAGAAGAATATTGAATATATTTTAATTGGAAAATTTGAGAAAGAATATGAAAATATCCATCGAGAAAACTTGGATAATTCTTATTCAAAAAAAGAGAATCTAGAATCACTGGAAGGATCGAGGATCCAATGAGTAAACGGAAGTTTAGAATAGTTGTCATTAACGAAGCTTAAGGAATGTAAATGAATGTGATGTGATAAGATGTGAATGTGAATGTGATGTGAGGAGATGTGAGTGTATGTGGTGTGATGTAAATGGATGTGGATGTGAATGTGATAAGATGTGAATGTGATGTGAGGAGATGTGAGTGGATGTGATGAGATGTGATGTGATGTGATGTGATGTGATGTAAATGGATGTGGATGTGAATGTGATGTGATAAGATGTGAATGTGATGTGAGGAGATGTGACTGGATGTGATGAGATGTGATGTGATGTAAATGGATGTGGATGTGAATGTGATGTGATAAGATGTGAATGTGATGTGAGTAGATGTGAGTGGATGTGATGAGATGTGGATGAGATGTGATGCGATGTAAATGGATGTGGATGTGATAAAATGTCAATGTGATGTGAGTGGATGTGATGAGATGTGATGCGATGTAAATGGATGTGGATGTTAATGTGATGAGATGTGAATGGGTGCGATGGATTTAAATGGATGAGAATGAGATGTGAAGTGATAGATGTACATGTGTGAATGAATGGATGGATGTGGATAGATGTGAATGTGAATGAATGGATGAATGTGGATAGATGTACATGTGAATGAATGGATAGATCTGGATAGATGTGAATGTGAATGAATGGATAGATGGATGTGGATAGATGTGAATGTGAATGAATGGATGGATGTGGATGAATGTGATGAGATGTGAATGGATGTGATGAGATATGGATAGATGTGGATGTGGATGTGGATGTGGATGTGGGGTGATATGGATGAAATGAATGTGATGTAATAAGGATAGATGTGGATGGAATGTATGTGACATGATGTGGATGCAATGAATGTGATGGATGTGAATGGGTGTGAGAGATGTGAATGGGTGTAATGGATGTGAATGGGTGTGATGAGATATAAATGGATGTGATGAGATGTGAGTGGATGTGATGAGATGTGAATGGATGCGATGAGTTGTGAATGTGATGTGCTGATATCTGAATGGATGTGATGAGATGTGAATGGATGCGATGAGATGTGAATGGATGTGAATGTGATGTGATGATATCTGAATGGATGTGATGTGATGTGAATATGATATGATGAGATTTAAATGGATGTGAATATAATGTGATGAGACGTGAATGGATGAGATGTGATAAGTGTTGAGATTCAAGCTCGATGTCAGCTTGTGCCAGTTGCACTATGTGCTGGCATGTTAGGTAGTAACATGTGTGAGACATAAATGACCGCATCCAACTGGTCATAGTTGGGTGGACAGTAGCTAGGGTTGGGTGGATAGTAGCTAGGGTTGGCTGTGTGTGGACACAACACAAGTAGTGTGTTGTAGCTTATGGATTATGGCTTTATGCATTGTGTGAGAGGAGACATGGCTTCCCTCTATGGTTAGGGTTTGACTAATACATTAGGGTTTTCTCTTGTGTGTGTGTCTCCTCTCCCTCTACTTGTTTTTCATCATGGTATCAGAGCCTAGTGCTCTCTATTAGGGTTTATGAGTGAGTGAGAGAAGAGGGAGAAGAAACTGTGAAGAAAAGCTATGGAGCTTGCCATTAGAGCTGTGAAGCTTGGAGCACACCGATTTTCCCCAAATCTGAGAGCTTGGCCTACCGGGTAAGGAGTACTAAACATCCTTGAGTGGATTGCAGGTGCAGAAACACAAATAACATCATATTTGAGTTGCCCAAAGCAAAGGAAAAAATTCTATTTTGCAAGCTCTCCATTGAAGCTTGAGTGTGGTGAATGTATGAGGCAAATGGTTGCAAATCTAACAAAGAATCATGTATCTGGCAAATGGGAATGTGTTGGAAACTCATGTGCAAGCCCTAGAATGAATTTGGAGCAAGTTTGATGCATTGGAGTGATTGGAAATTTACTGTTTTGAAGCCCTTGCAAAAACAGAGAATAGAGGCCCATTGTTGATGCAATTGAAGCTGGTCTTTTGCAAAAATCAACACATTGGTGGACTGTGTGCATGCCTAGGAGTGTTGGGAACCTTCATGTGTCTTCAATAGCCATAACAAACTAGCCAAATCCCTCCTACAGCAGGCGGCGTAGCCTGAAGGCCAGAAATAGAGCAAAAAAATTTTCTTAGCAATTTTGTGATACACACAGATGAGAAAGTTGTTATGTGGCTGGCTGGAGCAATTATGCATTTTGGAGCTAATTATAAGCTGATTAAATAGGCTATAAACAATGATTAGTGAAACATAGGGTCATTAATTGGTTAATTACTCTCTCAACTTTTACAATTGGAGCTAATTATAAGCTGATTAAACAGGCTATAAATAGTGAAACAGAGGGTCATTAATTGGCTAATTACTCTCTCAACTTTTACAACTGGTCTAATTCCTTTTACATGGAGTTAGTAGACATCATTTCTAAGCTAATGAATGCTTGGTCCCCCAATTTGGACAAGAATTGAAGAAATTAGAGCACTTTTCCTACTAGTTTTTACTGGTTTTACTAGTTTTTCTCAAAACAGAGAAGGGGATTTGATATTTTTGGTATGTATGCACCTTGGTTGGTGTTAATATGCAACATTGAGCTTGTTTAGGTGTCAATGCAAGTTATCCACACTTGATTGAACACTACATTGCAATTTGAAGCCTTGGAAAGCATGCCAAAACATGGTACTTTTGGACTGTGTATGCCAGTTCAATTTGAATGCAATCAGAGTGATTGTCTACATTAACAGTGAAGTTCGTTGAGTACTTTGGAGTATTTGGAACACTTATTAGAGTGTGGTTGAGTTGAGGAAGGCTCATTTACAAAATTGAACATGTGTGGAAGGTGCATTTGCATCATTGAGCACATATGTCAGACAACCCAATACAGATTGTGGGTGAGAAGTTGGATAGAAAGAACTTCTAGGCATGGAAGTACAGGATTAAAAGCTTTCTGAAAGGAAAAGGATTTTGGAATCTTGTTATTATAGGTGCGAAGCTAGAGCCGGTGTAAGATTCCTCACTCCAGCGTTTGAGGTGTGCAAGTGTAAGAACCTCCCCTTCTGATCTTATAATTATTCCCCTCTCTGAAATAAAAGAAAGATCTTGTTTTACCCTATTTTGGCCTGGAGAGAGAAAATGTCTAGAGGGAGGTAATTCAAAATTGAGATATTTTTAGATATAAAAATCCTCCTAGTGTCTAAAATGGTTTCTCTTGAAATAGAAATTCAAAAAGAACTTTCCAATGTGCAATTGAAATTAATTAAAAATAGGTATAAAGGACCTTAGTTTAAGGGTCCAAATTTTCAGAAATTTTTGGATTATGGTCCAATTAAGGTTCCTATGGACCAATAAAATTAATCCAAATGTAGGGAGGAGATAAATTGAAGAATAAAAGAAAAACCCCCCAAAAATGAGTAAATGCTTATATAAGATGAAGAGTGGACTAAGAACCAAAGAAAAGAATTAAAAAACTAAATTTTGACACCTCAGTGTGGGGATATCCCTTCATGAAGTAGGAACCTTTTTCTCATCATTAACCCCAATTCTTAATCAATAAAATGAGATATTTTCATCTCTCCTCTCTCCTGTTTCAAAACTAGATCCAAAAAGTAAGCCGAACTGACCCAAAAATGGCCAAAAATTGACCAAACTGATTTAGAAAATTCTAGAATCAGTTTGCTTGGTCTTTGTCTCTCTCTCTCTAACTCTCACTCTCTCTAAGTCTCACTTGAGACAATAGATTCATAATGTGAAGTGAAAAGGAAGGAGTATTCATGATTATGTACAAGAGATAACGAAGTATGCAGATGCATGGCAACTATCAATGCCTCCATACCTGATCATGATTTGGTAGACATTGCCTTGCGTGATCTTGGCAAGGAGTACAAGTCTTTTGATACATCTATCTCTATTCTGAGTACAGGTTTACCAGCTTTTGATGAGTTGGCTTCACTCTTGCTTGTTGAGGAAATCAAACTCAGTGACTCTTTTCATGATGCATCTACTAGCCATGATGCATCTACTAGCCATGATGATAATGGTAAGAATCAAGCTTTCTATTCACAAAGGGGATTTAGAGACAGGGGGAGATTTGCATCACAAGGTCATGGTAATGGACGTGGATAGCAGGATAAGTCACCACAACAGAATTTTTAGCCTTCATATGGTGCTAGAGGTGGTCGTGGATATACACCTCAGAGAGGCAGAGGTAATCCTCGTGGAAGAGGACGTTGGCAAGGCCAACAAACATCTATGAAAAATGTAGAATGCCATTATTGTGGGAAGTTTGGTCATAGGGCACGTGATTGTTACCGCAAACAAAATGATTTAAGAGGGGGTAGAGCACAACATGGTGGAAATTATGCACAACATGGTGGAAATTATGAAAATGGTGGAAATTTTGCATCAAGCAATCATGATGGAAGTGCAAATCACTTGTTTACCATGAAATATCTATGATGACAAATGGTGAGAGTGATGATACTTGCTATATGGACTCTGGCGCATCAAACCATATGACTTGTCATGGCGAATGGTTTGAAAAAATGAAGCCAATGGATGTGAAAGGCTATGTGGAGACAGGTGATGATTCCCAGCATGCTATCACTCATGTTGGAAGTGTACCATTGGTGATGCACAATGGTGAAACAAATGGTTGAACAAGGTTTACAGGCTCGTTTCAATGAGCATGGTTGCTTCGTTGAGGATTTCAAAAATGGATGTAGAGTCATTGCCAAAGGAAAGAAAGAAGGTAGGTTATTTAAGTTGGATGCTGGGATTCCTGAGTTGAAATCAGCCATGTTCTCTAAAAGCCGAAATGTCATACAGGACATTGACATATGTGGCATAAAAGGATTGGACATGTGAACATACAAAGGTTAAAGAACATGCAGGCAAGAGGCATTGTTGGTGGGCTGCCTAGATTCAAGTATGATGGGAATATGCATGTCTGTGATGCTTGCCAGTTTGGAAAGCAAGCAAGGTTGCCATTTCCTAAAAAAGGCAACATGAGTAGCAAGCCACTTGAGATAGTTCATAGTGATGTATGGGATCCTGCTCAAAACCCATCCATTAAAGGCAGCTTGTATTATGTGACATTCATGACGATTTCAGCAGAATAACTTGGATTTACTTTCTGAGAGAGAAGAGTGAAGTGCTGGGAAAGTTTATGGACTTCAAAGCTTTTGCAGAGAAGCAATATGGCTCTTGGATAAAATGTTTGAGTGACAGATGGAGGAGCTGAATACACCTCACATGCTTTTGAGAATTTCTTGAGAAAGCATGGCATAAGAAGGCAGCTAACTTGCAGGTACACACCTCAGCAAAATGGTGTCACTGAAAGAAAAAATAGTCATTGGTGATGTGGCTAGGGCAATACTCAATGAAAAGAGCATGCTAGACTATTATTGGGCAGAAGCGTGTGCCATAATGGTGGTGTATGTACTTAATAAGACACCCACAGTTGCCATACATGGAACTACGCCAAAGATGCATCTTACAGGTTTTAGGCCAGACATTGAACACCTCAAAGTGTTTGGTAGCATAGCTTATGTGCATGTGCCAGATGAGAGAAGGAAGAAGTTGGATCCTAAGGCAGAAAAGTGCATTTTTGTTGGGTATGCACAGGATCGCAAGGCATATAAATGTTACAATCCACATACTAGGCAAGTGGTTATCTCACGAGATGTGGTGTTTAATGAACTTGCTAGTTGGTAGAAGGCAAAGGATGAGGGTGTCGTTGATTCCGTTAATGCTGATGTGCATGTGAACTTGCCACAAACAAGTTCTATTTCTATCTGTGGGCCAACAGAGTCTGAGAGTAGTACTATACGTCCATGGTCAGGACACTTGAGACATGAGAGTGTGAGCACTGGGAGTAGTGCTGTGGATAAAGGGAAAAAGAAGGTTCAAGGAATTGGCATTACAGGTTATGAGACGTCAAGTTCAAAAAGTTTGGATGAGGAACTTGGCATACCAATTTTACGCACACCAAGTGCAAGGCAAGATAGATATGTGCCTCCACATGCTAGAGTGACAGGTGTTCAGAGTGATCCACATGCATTGCGGAGATCCCAAAGGGTCAGCTATCCAGTTGACAGGTTGACATATCGTGACTTTGCTATGCATTACGCATATATGACCTCTTTAGTGAAGCATGTGAAACCTACATGCTATATAGAAGCTATTGGGAAGCATGTATGGGAGAAGGTAATGGATGTTGAGATGGATGCATTGGTCCATAATGAAACTTGGGATTTGGTTGCCTTACCACAATGCAAAAATGTCATTGGTTGCAAATGGGTTTATAAGGTGAAATGCAAATCAAATTGTTCCATTGAGTGCCATAAAGCGTGGTTGGTAGCTAAGGGTTATGCACAAACCCAAGGCTTGGACTATGATGAAACATTTAGTCCAGTTGCAAAGATGGGAACAGTGAGAGCAGTCATTGCTATGGCTGCAACAAATGGTTGGGAAATGCATTAAATGGATTTGAAAAATGCATTTCTAAATGGTGATTTACAAGAGGAAGTTTATATGGCATAACTAGAAGGATATGTATACCCGAGGTACCCCACTCATGTATGCAGGTTATAGAAAGCATTATATGGTTTGAAGCAAGCACCTCGTGCTTGGAGTGATAAGATAAACCGATATCTTATCTCCCTTGGATTTCAGGTTTCTTCAACAGATTCTTCACTCTATGTGAAGAAAACAGATCATGGGATTGTCTTACTTGTCATCTATGTGGATGACTTGACTGTCACAGGAGATCATGCTATAGATGTTTTGCATGTAAGGAAGGCGTTGAGTGGGCAGTTTGATATGAAAGACATGGGTGAATTGAGATATTTTCTTGGGATTGAAGTGATCAAAGACCATGCAGGGGCATGGTTAGTGCAATGCCAATATGCATTGGATATGTTGGAAAAATATGGGATGACAGGTGTAAGCCAATGAGTACACCTTTGGAGCAGAATGTGAAGTTGCGGGCTAATATTGGTGAAAAGTTGGATGATCCATCTATGTATAGAAAGATGGCTAGCAGTCTTATTTACATGACTATCACATGACCGCCGCCGCTGTGGGGCTAGTAAGCCAATTTATGCAAAGCCCCAGAAAACCTCATTTGGATGCAGTGAGATGCATTATGCGCTATGTAAAGACCACTGCACATTATGGTCTTCTTTATGAGCATGGTAAAGGCTTGGATGTACACGGCTACACATACACAGATTGGGCAGGTAGCTCGTCAGGAGGTCTACTAGTGGTTATGCCTTTACATTTGGAAGTGCAATGGTGAGTTGGAGCAGTAAGAAGCAACCTACTATTGCTTTATCTAGTACAGAGGCTGAATACAGGGGTGCAGCCATTGCTACATGTGAAGGAGTATGGTTAAAGAGTCTCTTGGCTGATTTGGGTGAGCCTATTGATGGCAAGGTTGTCATTCATTGTGACAACATGAGCAGCATACAGTTGGCCAAGAATCTAGTTTTTCATGCGCGGACCAAACATATAGAGGTCCACTATCATTTTGTTAGAGAGAAAGTGTTGGATGATGGTACAGTGGATTTGCAGTATGTGAAGACTGAAGAGCAGGTGGCCGACATCTTTATAAATCCACTTAGCAAGAAGAAGTTTGAGTACTTCCATACTATGTTGGGAGTACATGGGATGAGCTTGAGGGGGAGTGTTGAGAGCTTTGATAGCCCAAGCTCAAATACATCTTCATCTATGGCAGTATATCATGAGCTTGAGAGGGGCTGTTGAGATTCAAGCTCGATGTCATCTTGTGCGAGTTGCACTATGTGTTGGCATGTTAGGTACTAACATGTGTGAGACATAAATGACCGCGTCCAGCTGGTCATAGTTGGGTGGACAGTAGCTAGGGTTGCTGTGTGTGGACACAACACAAGTAGTGTGTTGTAGCTTATGGATTATGGCTTTATGCATTGTGTGAGAAGGGACATGGCTTCCCTCTATGGTTAGGGTTTGACTAATACATTAGGGTTTGCTCCCATGTGTGTGTCTCCTCTCCCTCTACCTATTTTTCATCAATGAGGATAGATGTGGATAGATGTGATGAGATGTAATATGATGTGATTGGATGAAAATGGATGAGATGATAGGAATACATATGACTGGATGTGGAATAAGAAATGTGAATTTATGTAGAAGAATGTGGAATAATGAGAAATGATGGGGAACAATGTGGAAAGATGAGAGTTCGTTAGAAACTGTATTTATGAAAACTATTTTAAAATGATTGTTTTATGTCAAGAATACTGGGGAAGCATTTTGACCATCTTGTGAATGAGGCTATGGAGACCTAAGTAATAAAGTTGCAACATCTGACGAAGAGTTAATGGAGGACATCTCGCATAGCAAGGTCGGCGGAGGTCTTGACCAGCCTCGGTTTGATTTAAATGGTGAGCTTCTGGTTACGGTGGATGAGGGACCAAGGAAGCGACCTATGAGTGAAGCGCTAGGTGACCTGTGAAGGAGCCTAGAGGGTGCTGACCATATGGTGCTCAGGCTCTGGGTTGCTGAAGATACCCACGCGTGCATCAGGGAAGAAAACTGGAACAAGGGGTTAGAGTTGTTTTTTAAACTCGGGCATTGATTGGCCTTACTGGTCCTCAAACAGATGAGTCCATGGATCTTTTATATGGATCTGCTAGTTGATCTTACTGATCTTCAATGAAGAGTCCATCTAGATTTTTCTTATGTGATTATATTTTCGGGTACTATGAGCTAGGAACTATTGAAAAGGCCCCTGAGTGAACAGATGGTGAGCGTTCTGGTTGCCACATAGGTACACTGATGAGGAAGGAATGATTGCAAATTGGAACTCAAGCTAGATATTTCGAAGGATTATGATCAGTGATACTATGGTTTCATTTTAAAAGATTGTTTTAAAGAGAGCTGAATCTGTGAAACTGGCAATTTCATATTGGGTGTGTAAGTGGTGTGACTATCTTGAAGTTTGCTTAAAGCACCGGCTAGGGGACCTAGGAACTCTTTTCCCTGGTCCCGGGGCAACACATAACCAAATTTCTAAATGGATCCTATCACTACAGTGGTTGGGCGGTTGGCTAACCCATGGGATTGGATGGGGTTAGGCTAGACTGATGGATCCCTAAAATGAGACTCAATTCTGTTAAGTTATGATAGTTGAAGTAAATCTTGGTGGATAACCCTTGTTCTATGGAAAATAATCAACGGCTATGCCTCTTGATGAGGAAAAAAGCGTTGGACTCTATGATCCAAGTGCAAGTCTCTTCCTTGATCTGACCATGAGTCTTACGGGTTCAGTCGAATCAGTTTGGTCAGTGATGACCTTGACTACGTTAGAATAAAATTTCTTGGAGGAATCGCCTATGTCTGCTAGGCGAGGGAAGTTTTTTCGGGTTTAGTTTTGGAAGAACCGAGGGATTAGTCTCTTGTCCGGATATCCGTGGAGGCGAGGCCGCAATTGAGAGGCTCTGCCCTGCGCAAGAAGTGCTACTTCCGCTAGTAGCACCCCCAAATTCGTTGCACAAAGGGGACATGGATCTTTCAATACAAGTGAAAGGATACCCATTGAGATTTTGTATGTCAAGATGGGTCTTTTGGCTTGAAATATTACAAGTTTTGTGATAACATACAAGAATGAATATTGCTTTTGTGTCCAAAGCACCTTTCCTTTAATGACGTTGCCTCCATAAATATTCCTCCATTACAGCCTTTGTTTCAAGATTAATCTTAGTCTGAAAGACATTGTTCTGTGTGGAGCATCTCTTATTATGAGCATATAACCGTTGACACAACCAATGGATAGTTGTGGTTTTTAAGAAGCCTTGAATTTCCTTTGGTGTTTGATTCCATGGCTTTGGAAATACAAGATAGGAACGTGGCATGTTCCACATAATTTGATATGGTGTGTCATCAAAAATCAAAGTGTTGTCTCCATCCAAGTCTTAAAAATATGTCCACATTGCTGCTAGGTTCTTGTGGTAAGCATGCTCATAGCCAAAGAACATAGGACTTTTAAAGAACATCCCAGTGTCTTGGAACATCTCTTGGTGGCTCAGCACATACTTGAATTTCATATGATGTTTCGGAAGACATAAGTTGAGGATACGAAGAATATTATCTAATTTGCATCTACTCCAAATCCAAACCTCGAACCATTTAAAGCAAAAGTCTGAGAAATTTTCTGCATCCAAACGCATAGCATGGTACAATTTACTGCTTTCTTGAACTATTCGCATATGCTTAGTCCAATATGGCATCTCATCAACATGGTCTAGCTCAAATGATTCAAGAAGTATTCCAATCATATCAAGAATGAGAACCCTTCTTTGATCTTTAAGTGAAGGCACACATGCGAACATTGGTTATCGTGGTACCAAAGATAATGAAACATGCCAACATAGCATCAACATATTTGATAGCTTGCAAAAATTTTGATTTGCCAAGATTGCTCCTATGCTATCATCTAAAATAAGAACACACGTAATTAGCCAAATTCCTTCATTCATTACAAGACAAGGAAAGAAAAAAAACCCTTTATGTCTAGGCTCAAACAAGGGCTTACTAGTGGTATAGTGATCTTGGGGCCATTTCAAAGAGAAATAGTAAAAAAGTGTGTATACTAGGATGGCCCTAAGATCATTCTGTACCCTTCTTATACAACCATATATTACCACAATATAATAGTCCTAGTAAGGCATGCTAATCTAGACCTTGAGAAAATGACCCTAGGGCCATTCTTGCACTTTTTTTGCATGAAAAGAATGGCCCTATGGGGGCCATTCTTGGATGCCCCAAGGCCAATATTGAATTCTCTTTGAGGCCTTTAAGGCTAAACAAGGGCCTTATTTTCTATGAAAAAGAAAGACCCCATGGCCATTCTTAGAAAAGAATGGCCCTAAGCCCATTCTTTGATACTGAGGAGAATGCAAGAAAGTTGGATGATCCAAGAATGGCCCTAGGGCCATTCTTCAATGCCTAGAAGGATGCATGAAAGTTGGGTGATACACCAAGCCAATGCTAGAATGGACCAAGGTCCATTCTTGGATGCCCCATGGCCATCTCCAACATCACCTTGATGACTTGAGGTCATGCAAGAATGGCCTAGGACATTCTTGCTCTTGTTGTGCATGAAGATGCCCCACGGCCACTCATGTATGCTCTTTGAGACCTTCAAGGGAAAACAATGGCCTTATTTACCACCATAAAAGAATGGCCCTAGGTGCATGTAGAGAATGGTCCTAGGGCCATTCAAAACTCCTTGTGCAAAGCTATTAGTACAAGGTACTAATCAAACCTTGAGCGAGAGGCTTCAAATTATAGAAGGACAAAAGAGAAGATACTAAATAATAGATTGTAGAATGGTCTTTAGGTACATTATAAGAAACAAGTGGCATATAAACTTTATGTTGTGAACAAGCCTCAAAATGGTGTACTCCGACGAAGAAATAGGGTGCACTCTGACGAAGAAATTGTCTGACAAAATATGAGAAAAATTGCAATAGCGGAGCCTCCTTAGAATAGGATGCACTCTCACTATAGGCTAACACTAGAAAAAATGCAACAAAGTTCAAGACCCTAAAGACTGAAATAATCCATCAAAACTTAAATAAAGAGAATAAACATGTACATCAAGAGAATAGAGATATCTCCACAAAACTTGAATAGATTCATCAAGAGAATAAACATGTACATCATTGTGAATATTTCTAAACTTCCAAGTTATATCTCTATTTAAAGTTCTTGATCCATTGCATTACATGAATATATCTTTTGGAAATTCTACAACCTAAAAAAACCTGCACACAAAAGTTCATGATCAAAGTTAGAATGTTACAATACACAGTTTCTAAATATATCTGTAATATAGTGAGAAATTCTAGATAGGATAATACCTTTACTCTACTTACTGATATTTAGAAGACCATGGTCGTTTAGCAATTTATTGATAAATGCCTTTGCAGAGACTGAGACCTCAAGTTACTCCCTCCTTTGCAACCCAATATTTTAGCTAGAGAAATCAATTTTGATGGCTTCATGCTTGAAATTTGAGGACCTTCTTTGATTAGAATATCCTTTATCTCATCTCCCATGATGTGAGACAAGCTACCACTAAGGCTTTGCATGCTTCTTGCACCCATCGATTCTCCTTTATCACCTCTCTTTCCACCTGTGTCCTTCACCTTAGAAGAGTCCTGCACTTGACTTGCACAAGAGGAAGTTTACCAGTGTTGAACCTTGTTTGTGACCAAATCACATTATACTCTTGCCATTTGTCAATAACATCACCAACAACAAGGTTATATAAATCATGGCCATTTGATACTGGGAGCTGACCATATCGATTATTTTCAAACAACGACAATACATAAATCTTCCTCCCATGAGAACATTATTACCTTTCTTATCTAAATCAAACTTGTTTGGAAAGATGCAGTTATTAGAGGGAGCAACACAAGCTTTATATGGAGAGTCATCAATAAGAATTGTCCTCCCTAGATCACATTGAAAGGATTTTGTCATTCTTGCAAGTGGTTTAAACATTGCCTCAACACCTCGATTATCTGGCTTGAACACTTTTCTCTTCTCAAAACTATAACATGCATTCTAACTCCAAATAGCAAAGAAAGGAAGTATTCTCCCAGCTTTCTCTTGCAAAGCTCTCACCATCTGGAGAACATTCTCCTGTGTTGCAGACAGCTGACCAGATACCAACATTGAATTTTTCTAAAACATTTTGCAAAAATGATATACACCCTAGAAGAAGTATAAGGTATCTATTTGGAGCATACATAATGGATTTGTGTAGAGAACATGGCTAGAAGGAATGCTTCAAGAGTAATCCATTTAAATCCAACACAGTCAGCATTGCTCTCTTAGATGTGTTTTGTATTAAACAAATCTCCTTCTCAAGTGGAATTGACTCCTCCATAACTTCAATGGCATTCGTGCTAGTATTTGCAATGCTTGATGTTATAGTTATTTCATACGGATCATAAGAGGCTTCTGCGCAAAATAACTCTAATGATAACATTTTAAAGCACGATATGGCCTAGATAATTTAATTATCTAACTTGTACAAAATTTAAACTATGATAACCTTGCTCTAGGGGCATTCTTTACATGCATAATAGCATTAAGAATGGCCCTAGGGCCATTCTTGCATGACCCCAAGGGCCATCCTTGCATGCTCTAATGGCCTGATTGCCATGTTAGAGTGGCCTTGGGCATCAAAAAATGGTCTTAGGACCATTCTTCTCATGCACAACAATTGTAAGAATGGTCCTAGGGTCATTCTTACATGCTCTAATGGCCTCAAGGTCATGTTGGAATGGCCCTAGGTCATCTAAGAACAGCCCATATAGCGGTGCTCACATAAACAAGAAGAGAAAAAATGGCCCTAGGGCCATTCTTCTCATGCACAACCATTCCAAGAATAGACCATTATTCTAATGCACAAGGGCTATTCTATGATGCCCCAAGGCCATTCCAACACGACCTCTAGAGCCATTCTTCTAATGCACAAATATGAATAGGAATGGCACTAGGGAGATTCTTGCATGCTCTAATGCAAGCCCATGTTGGAGTGACCTTGGGCATCTAAGAATGGCCCTAGGTTCTTTCTTCTCATGCACAACAATTGCAATGATGGTCCTAGGGCCATTTTTACATCCCCTAATGACCTAAATGTCATGTTGAAATGGCCCTGGCACATCTAATAATAGTCCTAGAGTCATTCTCACATAAACAATAGGCGAAAGAATGGCCCTAGGCCATTCTTGGTTCACTCCAAGGCCACGCTGGAGTTGTCACGAGGCATCGAAGAATGATCCTTAACGATTCTTAGTTAGCCTCAAGGCCATGTTGGAGTGTCTTGGGGCATTCAAGAATGACCTAGGGCCATTCTTTCCATGCACAACAGTTACACAAATAGACTATGTACAACAATCACGACGTTTACACTAAAACTATGAAAGAGATTAACTTGGAAAATAATTAAACGTGACAATGTAAATGATTAATATTTATGTTGTCAATCATCAATAAGTACATAGAATCAAAGAAAGCTATAATCAGCTCACAACTCTTATGCAACATGAATATTGCATAAGGTCTCCACACATATGTAGCCATACTCTATTGAATTGACATTCTTATCTGGGGGTAATTCTGGGTGAAGAGTAAAACATACATTTAGTCTCATGTTTATGCCTTGACCAGCTGTTTATGTATCCTACTACATTTTCATACTCTACGTCACCAGCGATGTACACCCTATCCTCTAGACTGTCTACCTTGGGATCCTCTTCAAATGAGTACTTCAAAGCTCTTGGATTCAACTTGCACAACTCCATCTAATCATGGAGATAGTACTTGTCTCCACCATAATGAATAATAGTCACCCCTCTTGGAAGAGAAGCGGATAAAAAAATTCCAAGACTTGCTTTTCGTATGGTTGAAGAATGGACCATAAAAGTTACATTAGTAATCTCAAACATTTCATCAATTGGAATAGGAAAAATGGATGTTCCAAGAGGATCACACTCCCTCACATATCGTGCAACACATGGTATAGGGTGGTATGCTTAATTTTCTGGGTCTATACTAAGCACAAGCAGTATAAGTGAAATTAGAAACCCATGCTATAATTATTCTATACTAGCTTGTGCTTTGTACATGGTTGTATGTAGATACGAGTTTACTTTGCACCATTAGTAGACACAAGGGAGACTAGATAGGCACCTGTTTTGTACATTATAATATCCAACAAGGTACAAGGGGAGTAGATGCCAATCTTCATTGAATAAAAAAAAGTAGAAAAGCATGTCTTGAAGAGCCAATATAAAATGGTAACAAAGGTATAAATTGGATCTATGCCATTAAAGAAGAGAATACATCTCTTCTCATCAATATACGGAGAATAAATTTTCCATGAGGCCACTCTATGCTCATCTATACATGGAGAGATGCAAATTGACACATTTTGCGTAGGAGCATGCAAGAAAGTTGGGTGATTGATCAAGCCCATTCTAGAATGTCCCCTGGGCTATTCTAGAGTGCCAAAGAGCATCAAGAATGGGCCATTCTTACACTTGTTTTGTGAATGAAAAGAATGGCCCTAGGACCATTCTTGTTGCCATTCTTGCACTTGTTGTGCATGACAAGAATGGTCATTCTTTCATGACACTCTTGAAAACTCTTTCAGGCTTTATTTGCCATGAAAGAATGGCCCTATGGCCATTCTTTCACGTGAGGCCATTCTAGGATGTCCCAGGGCCACTCTTGCATGTTGTTTGAGGCCTGTAAGGCAAGTAGTGGCTGGCTTTTGCACCTCCTGTGCATGAAAAGAATTGCCCTAGGGCCATTCTTGGGTCATCTCAAATATGACCATGAGTCCATTGGGTTATGCAAGAATGAGCATGGGGCCATTCAAGGATTCCCCAGGGCCACTCTTACATGTTCTTTGAGGCCTTTATTTGCAATGCAAGGATGGAAAAACAAGAGCTTTATTTGCAATGCAAGGATGGCCTTAGGGGCCATTCTTAGATGCCCATAAGCATGCAAGAAAGTTGGGTGATCCACCAAGCCCATGCTAGAATGGCCCCAGGGCCATTCTTGGATGCCCCATGGCCATTCCAGCACAACCTTAAGACCAAAAGAGGATGCAAGAATGGCCTTAGACTTAGAGAATAGCCCTAAGATCATGCAAGAATGGCCCACGAAAAATTCTTGCATGCCCTAGGGCAACTCAAAGAGGGTGATTTTTGAGGCCCTTATATCAAAATAGTGGCCTTAGTTGCCATGAAAGAATGGCCCTAGGGCCATTCTTGGACATGTTGTGCAAGAATAGAATGGCCTTAGGGCCATTCTTGGGTGCAAGAATAGAATGGCCTTAGCGCCATTCTTGGGTGCCCAAGAGCATGCAATAAAGTTGGGTGTGACACCAAGGCTAGAATGGCCCCCGGCCATTCTTGCATGCACATCCTCACCAAGAATGGCCCTAGGGCCATTCTTGGATGGTCCATGGCCATTCAAATATGATCTTAAGGCTCGAAGAGCATGCAAGACTGGAATGGTCCTGGGGCCATTCTTGGAAGAATACACTAGAGCATTGCAAGAATAACCCTAGGACCAATCTTAAGGTTGATATGCATAAAAGGACTGGCTCTATGACCATTATTAAATCATTATATTGTGCATACAAGAGACTGTGCATAGCAAAAAAAACTTGACTTTTCATATGTAGTTTGGACCTAGGGCCACTCTATTGTGCATAGAAGAGACAAGAATAAATTCCACAAAATATTTAAATATACACCCTAAGGTAAACGACAAATTTATATTCAATAAAGAAAAAGACATTTACAAAATCGATGCTGCTAGCACATGAGACCCCTTGTAGAAGAAACTCTCTTAGCATCTGTTGCCATATATATATATAGGCAGTGATGTGTGTGAACACACTTAGGACTGTCGGGGCACTTTTTCCCTCTTTAGGAGGTTTTTTTTCCCCCGGCTTGTATATACGCCCATCCTTCTAAGGCTAACTTATCTTTTGTACATTGACATAATCTAATACATTGTGTGTTGTGTGCATTCTTGCTTCTTCTTCTCCAAGCTTTGTGTGCTTTCCTGCAACCCTAATTCCAACAATTGGTATCAGAGCAGGCATCGGCTCCCAGGGCTACACCGCCAGCACCCTCCGACTCACGTTCTCTGATTGAGGTGAGCTTTCACGAGCACTTGCAGGTCCCTATACTTTGTAAATCGGCCCATAAGGCTTAGCGTTCTCAGAAATCGCATCTGAGGTCGTTTCGGACTCCGTTTTTGCGTTTCAAGTTCTGATCAGGTGTTTTCGTCATTTTCTGCAGAAATTTCGACAGTGCAGTTTTCTGCAAAACAGGCATATGTATTCTATTGTGGATCATGCTACATAGCAGGAGTTATTTTCTGTTCAGTCTTTGCTTCATTACAGGCAGCTTTTGCATCAGTTTCAGTCAATGGCCATGGCTGATAACAACAATGATGTATTTCGCATGTTGTCTGCTGAAGACAAACTGGATGGAGACAGCAACTACCCACTTTGGGCATACATGATGCAGCATGTTTTGGTTGCAAAAGGAGTGTGGAACATTGTGCAGGGTATGGATGTACGTCTAGGTTCTTTGGATGTAGGATCTATTGAGGATGTTGCAGGTTCTAGTAGCTCTACTGTTGCTGCTGTTTTACCCACTGCTAGCAAGCTCATTGGGATGGTAAAGATGCGCAGGCTCATGCCTTGATTGCACTTTCTGTCAAATGTAACATCACCCCACATATTCGTTCAGCTAAAATAGCAAAACAGGCTTGGGATATTCTAGCTGGTTTGTATGCAAGTCGTAACGAGGCAAAAATCTCTTACCTACGTAAAGAGCTAGAATTGAAGATTATGCAAGAAGATGATGACATGAATGTTTTTCTTGCTGAGATTAAAGATCTCAAAGAACAATTGATTTCTGCAGGTGAGATTATTCCTGATCATTCTCTTGTGCAGACTATTCTTGATGCTTTACCTGAGACATATCAGACTTTTGCTTCCACGTGGAGACTTCTTACTGAGGATAGACATGATGCTGTCAAGTATGATACTTTAGTCAACAAGCTCTTGCAAGAAGCACAGTCCAGGCAAAATAGGGCCAGGCAGCAGCATGCAGTTGATCAAGCATTTATTGCTACCCAGCAGGCAGAGAAGAAGTAGTAAGGCAGCCCCTTCCACTGTTTCTTCTCCTATTAGTAGATCTACAACTTCTTCTCCTTCCACAGGTAGCAACAATAAGTCTGAGAAGGCTCTTGATAAAAGCAAGAAAAAGACCAGGTGCAACTATTGTAAGGCAAATGATCATGTCATTAAGAATTACCCTAAGCTAAAGGCTAAAGAGGCAAAGAAGAAAGAGTCAAATGCAGCCACAATAGCGGAGGCTTCTACAAATGCAAATTCTGCAAATGTTGTGCAGGATACAGAATGGGCGTTTAGCGTGTATTGCCAGTATGACCCATCTATACATGATGCATGTTTGGCAGTTTCTGTTGACTCTAATGTATGGTATTTTGACAGTGGTGCTACAAAGCACATTACCTCACATTGTGATATGTTCGCTTGTCTTGAGGCTGTCTCTAATGGGAATACTGTCACATGTGCCAATAATGCTTCTTACCCAGTGAAGAGCGTTGGTAAAATTATGCTTACTGTTGCAAATGGCAACGCTTTTACACTTTCAGATACTTTGTATGCACCAGGGATAAAGAAGAATCTATTGTCTGTCTCTGCGGTTGCTAGACTTGGATTTGTAGTCAAATTTGTGGATGACAGATGTACTGTTCATGATTTGACTTCTAGTGATACGATTATTGCATCTAGCACCTTGTTTCATGGGCTGTATAGGTTCAATTCTTATGACAAGTGTGTGGAAGATTCAGCAAATGCAGTTTCTGATGAAAAGGCAGTTTCAGATGCAAAATTATGGCATGCTCGTTTTGGTCATCTGAACTTTGCTAGTTTGCTGCATTTGTAGAAATTTGATATGGTTGCTTCATTGCCCCCTCTTGAGGCACCATTGAAACATGTTTGTGAAGGCTGTATTTTGGAAAAAATGCAGCGTTCTGCGTTTCCAAAGGATGGTTCTGTGCGGGCCACTCATCGCAAATTGTAACTTGTACATAGTGATGTATGTGGGCCTATGCAAACTCCGTCATTTGGTAAACACTTGTACTTCGTGACTTTCATTGATGATTACTCAAGGCATGCATGGGTATATCCACTGAAGGCAAAGTCCAAAGTGTTTTCGTGCTTCAAACAATTTTTTCTTATGGTTAAAAATGTATCCAATTGTACTGTGAGCACCCTCCGTTCTGATCGAGGGGGGGAGTACATGTCTAAAGAGTTTGATGCATTTCTAGCTAGTCGTGGGATAAAACACCAATGTACAGTGCCGTATACCCCTCAGCAAAATGGTGTTGCTGAGAGGAAAAACAGGTCACTTATGGAGATGGCACGATGTATGGTCAAGAGCCAAGCTTTGCCACATGCATTTTGGCTTGAGGCTGTCATGTGTGTTGCATATGTACTCAATTGGTGTCCCACTAAGGCCTTGCAGTCTATTACTCCATACGAAGCTTGGCATGGTAGGAAGCCTTCTATTGGTCACTTGCGTGTCTTTGGTTGCTTGGCCTATGCTTTAGTGCCTGTGCAACAACGCAAAAAAATGGATGATAAGGCTGTCAAATGAATTTTTGTTGGCTACAGTGCTGAGAGCAAGGGTTACATATTGTATCATCCGCAGTCAAAGCGTATCTTGATTAGTCGAGATGTTGTTTTTGTAGAAGATGTTGTGCAGCCTTTGTTATCATGTACCAAAGAGACAGGTGTGAGCTCACGGGATGTATTTGATACATTGTTGCCTCTGTTTACAGGTGGGAATTCAAATGTAAGTCCTAATGAGGCAAATATTCAGCCTATGCAAATTTCAAACGACATCATAGATCAGCCTATTTCTGATGCAAATTTACAAGATGTAATTTTTGAGGATAGGGCTGAAAATGAGCAGGCTAGAGGTATGCCTAAATGGCTAGTGCAAACCTTGCGTGATAGTAAAATTGATGCACCTATATCTAGTCGTACTCATTCAGGTTTTTAGCATGCCTCTTATGCATCAGATTGTTATGCTTTGACTGTGTCTAGTATGTGTGAAGAGGAAGAACCTCTTTCATTTGATGAGGCACAAAAATCAAAAAATTGGTTGGCTGCAATGCAAAGTGAATATGATGCTATAATGAAGAATGGTACATGGTCTTTGTGTGATTTGCCTATTGGTAAAAAGGCCATTGGATGTAAGTGGGTTTTTAAGTTGAAACGAAAGCCAGATGGCAGTGTTGATCGCTATAAAGCTAGACTTGTTGCAAAGGGTTATGCTCAAGAAAAGGGCATTGATTTTTATGAGACCTTTGCTCCCACTTGTCGTATGACTACCATTCGTAGCATTTGTGCATTGGCAGCTCATAATGGTTGGAATGTACATCAGTTGGACATAAAGACTGCGTTCTTGAATGGAGATTTGCATGAGGAGGTGTATGTATCGCAGCCTCGTGGTTTTGTTCAAAAAGGGCAGGAAAACAAAGTGTGCAGGTTGAAAAAGGCTTTATATGGTTTAAAGCAAGCTCCACGATCTTGGTATGAAAAGATACATGCATATTTGACTGCACATGGTTTTCAAAATAGTCCAACAGAAAGCACTTTATATGTTAAATGTGTGAATGATGTACATCTAATCATTGCTCTCTATGTCGATGACATGCTGCTCATAGGACCAAATGAAAGTCATATTGCTGATTTTAAGGCTGATTTGAATGCCTCTTTTGAGATGTCAGATTTGGGGCATTTGCATCATTATTTGGGGATACAATGTAAGTAGTGTGATGGAGGTATTGCTTTGTGTCAGACAAAGTATATTGAGACATTGTTGCGGAGATTTGGCCTTGAAGACTGCAAGCCTATTTCTACTCCAATGGAGATAGGTTTGAAGTTGAGTCTTCATGATGCTGGAGATCACTTTGATGTCACACTCTATCAGACAGCTGTTGGTTGCCTCATTTATGCATGCATTACGAGGCCGGACATTTAGTTTGCAGTCTCACAGGTGAGCAGGTTTATGCATAGCCCAGGGTCTCAACATTGGAAGGTAGTTAAACGCATCTTTCGCTACTTGAGTGGCACCATACATCTTGGCTTGTTTTATCCCAAGGGTGCTGCCAGATTTACATGCTTTTTCGGACTCAGATTGGGCTGGTTGCTATGACACAAGAGTGTCCACAAGTAGTTTTTGTTTCATGCTCGGTAGCTCATGCATATCTTGGTTGAGCAAGAAGCAACCTACTGTGGCCACTTCTAGTTGTGAAGCTGAGTACAGGGCAGCTTTCACAGCTACGGTTGAGTGTGTGTGGCTCAGACGGCTTATGGCTGACTTGGGTGTTGGACAGGAGTCTGCCACCTCTATTTTCACTGACAGTCAGAGCGCATTGGCAGTTGCGAGAAACCCAGTTTTTTATGCTTGCACAAAGCACATTGAGGTGCATTATCACTATGTCAGGGAGAGACTCTCAGCAGGAGAGATCAGCTTGGCCTATGTGCCAACACAGGACAACCTCGCCGATCTTTTCACAAAGGCGCTTCCTCGTGAGAAGTTCAAAGCTTTCCGCAAAGCTTTGGGCTTGCTCCCCTTTGTGGACTGATCTACTTCGGGCATGGCACTCCCCTATACATGAGTGCCAGCTCTCGTTCACACCATCACTCCCAGGGGGGATTTGTTGCCATATATATATATATAGGCAGTGATGTGTGTGAACACACTTAGGACCGCCGGGGCACTTTTTCCCTCTTTAGGAGGTTTTTTTCCCCGGCTTGTATATGCGCCCATCCTTCTAGGGCTAACTTATCTTTTGTACATTGACACAATCTAATACATTGTGTGTTGTGTGCATTCTTGCTTCTTCTTCTCCAAGCTTTGTGTGCTTTCCTGCAACCCTAATTCCAACAGCATCTAGTGAACAGTTACACAAGTTATTTTATTTTCTCTGAGCGCATAAGCTTAGAAACCAAACCTGCAATAGAAATTTGTCTCATAGGCAAGGGTTGGGCTTCAAAACTGCTTGCAAAATAGATGCTTGGGAGGTAGAAGTTGGTTGTGGGTCCTCAGGGATCTTTGCCCACTGTCTAACACTATGATCCAACTTTGCAAACACCAAGAGATTGGAATGCATGTCACCATGGTCTTGAGCTCTCTCAACTAGACATTTTACCTCTCATTTTGCCTTCAGTGCTTCCTTTGACACAAAGCCATTACTATATGCATCAATCATCATAAGATCTTGCATACATAGACTCTTTATGCACTGATCTATGACCATGGCTTTTTTTAGTTGTAAAAAGACTATGAGGTCCATACTCTTTACTTTATCATACTCCAATGGTAACATAGTTGCATCTAAGATGGGACCTTGAGCACCAACATAGTTGTCATAGCCTTCATATGTGTTTTTCTTGCTCAAAAAAATAAGCACACTGAAGAGCTCGATTGCACTACATTGCATGGTGCATCATGCACAAAATGTAGAGCACCATAGAACATTCTATGCCATCCAGGAACTTTCTGTAGAGCATCTTGCAGACGCACAATATCAACAATCTTTAAAAAGGCAAGGAATGCATATTGTGATTGTGAGACTGCCATGATGCCATTTCACAATTGAGAAAATATCTCAATGCTCCACAGCATAGCTCTTGCACTCCCTTCTGTGCTATTCAAGACACACAATCTAATCGGCATTTGATTTTGATAAAATTGTGCTAAAAAGTGTTTGCCTTCCATCTCTAATCTCACAATGGGAATATGCCACGGGAGATCAGTCACAGGTCATTTTTGGGATGGCCATAGGGGCATCTAAGAATGGTTGTAGGGCCATTCTTTTCCATGCACAACATGAGGAAGAATGGCCCTAGGGCCATTCTTGCATGACCCCAAGGCCTCAAGGTCATTTTTGGGATGGCCATGGGGCATCCAAGAATGGCCCTAGGGCCATTCTTTCATGCACAACAGGTGGAAGAATGACCCCAAAGGCCATTCTTGCATGACCCCAAGGCCTCAAGGTCTTTTTTGGGATGGACATGGAGCATCCAATAATGGCCTCCTTCCATGCACAAGAGGTGGAAGAATAGCCCTAGGGCCATTCTTGCATGACCCCAAGGGGCCATGGGTGCATCCAAGAATGCTCCTAGGACTATTGTTTTCCATGCACAATAGGTGGAAGAATGGCCCTAGGGCCATTCTTTTCATGCACAATAGGTGTAAGAACCATTATGGCCTGACCCCAAGGGGACATGGGTGCATTCAAGAATGGTCATAGGGCCATTCTTTTCCATACACAACATGAGGAAGAATGGTCCTAGGGTCATTCTTGCATGACCCCAAGGCCTCAAGGTCTTTTTTGGGATGGCCAGGCCATCCAAGAATGGCCCTAGGGGGGCCATAGGGCCATTCTTTTCATGTACAACAGGTGGAAGAATGACCCCAAAGGCCATTCTTGCATGACCCCAAGGCCTTAAGGTCATTTTGGAATGGCCCTATAGATCCTAATAACGGCATCCTTCCATGCACAACAGGTGGAAGAATGGCCCTAGAACCATTCTTTCATGACCCCAAGGGGCCATGGGTGCATCCAAGAATGGCCCTAGAACCATTCTTTCATGACCCCAAGGGGCCATGGGTGCATCCAAGAATGGCCCTAGGGACATTCTTTTCCATGCACAACATGAGGATGAATGGCCCTAGGGACATTCTTGCATGACCCCAAGGCCTCAAGGTTATTTTTGGGATGGCCATGGGGCATCTAAGAATGGCCCTAGGGCTATTCTTTTCATGCACAACAAGTACAAGGACCATTTTTACATGACCCCAAGGCCTCATATTTCCATCATTTTACTTTAAAATGCATCACAGTGTATGAATTAATAGCCATGGGGGTATCCAAGAATGGTCATAGGGCCATTCGTTTCCATGCACAACATGAGGTAGAATGGTCCTAGGGCCATTCTTGCATGACCCCAAGGCCTCAAGGTCATTTTAGGAATGGCCATAGGGCATCCAAGAATGGTTCTAGGGCTATTCTTTTCCATGCACAACATGAGGAAGAATTGCCCTAGGGCCATTCTTGCATGACCCCAAGGTCTCAACGTCATTTTTGGGATGGCCATGGGGCATCCAAGAATGGTCCAAGGACTATTCTTTTCTATGCACAACATGAGGACGAATGGCCCTAGGGCCATTCTTGCATGACCTCAAGGCCTCCAGGTCATTTTTTAGATGGCCATGGGGCATCAAAAGAATGGATCTAGGGCCATTCGTTTTATATACAATAGGTGGAAGAATGACTCCAAAGGCCATTCTTGCATGACCCCAAGGCCTCAAGGTCATTTTTGGGATGGACATGGAGCATCTAATAATGGCCTCCTTCCATGCATAACAGGTGGAAGAATGGCCCTAGGGCCATTCTTGTATAACCCCAAGGGGCCATGGGTGCATCCAAGAATGGTCCTAGGACTATTCTTTTCCATGCACAACCAGGTGGAAGAATGGTCCATTCTTTTCATGCACAACAGGTGTAAGAACCATTCTGGCCTGACCCCAAGGGGCCATGGGTGCATCCAAGAATGGTCATAGGGCCATTATTTTCCATGCACAACGTGAGGAAGAATGGTACTAGGGCATTCTGTCGTGACCCCAAGGCCTCAAGGCCATTTTTGGGATGGCCATGGGGCATCCAAGAATGGTCCAAGGGCCATTCTTTTCCATGCACAACAAGAGAAAGAATGGCCCTAGGGCCATTTTTGCATGACCCTAAGGCCTAAAGGTCATTTTTGGGATGGCCATGGGGCATCCAAGAATGGTCCTAGGGCCATTATTTTCATCCACAATAGGTGGAAAAATGACCCCAAAGGCCATTCTTCCATGGCCCCAAGTCCTCAAGCTCATTTTTGGGATGGACATGGAGCATCCAATAATGGCCTCCTTCCATGCACAAGAGGTAGAAGAATAGACCTAGGGCCATTCTTGCATGACCCCAAGGGGCCATGGTGCATCCAAGAATAGTCCTACAACCATTATTTTCCATGCACAATAGGTGGAAGAATGGCCTTGGGGCCATTCTTTTCATGCACAATAGGTGTAAGAACAATTCTGGCCTGACCCGGGTGCATCCAATAATGGTCATAGGGCCATTCTTTTCCATGCATAACATGAGGAAGAGTGGTCCTAGGGCCATTCTTGTATGACCCCAAGGCCTCAAGGCCATTTTTGGGATGGCCATGGGGCATCCAAGAATGGTCCTAGGGCCATTCTTTTCCATGCACAACATGAGGAAGAATGGCCCTAGGCCCATTCTTGCATGGACCCAAACCTGAAGGTCATTTTTGAGATGGCCATGGGGCATCCAAGAATGGTCCTAGGGCCATTCGTTTCCATGCAAAACATGAGGAAGAATGGCCCTAGGGCCATTCTTGCATGACCCCAAGGCCTCAAGGTCATTTTTTGAGATGGGTATGGGGCATCCAAGAATGTCCTAGGGCCATTCTTTTCCATGCACAACATGAGGAAGAATGGCCCTAGGGCCATTCTTGCATGACCCCAAGGCCTCAAGGTCATTTTTGGGATGGCCATGGGGGCATCCAAAAATGGTCCTAGGGCCATTCTTTTCCATGCACAACATGAGGAAGAATGGCCCTAGGGCCATTCTTATATGACCCTAAGGCCTCAAGATCATTTTTGGGATGGCCATGGGGCATCCAAGAATGGCCCTAGGGCCATTCGCGGTTCATGCACAACAGGTGCAAGGACCATTCCTACATGATCCCAAGGCCTCATATATCCACCGTTTTACTTTAACATGCATCACACTGCATGGAATAGTGGCCATAGGGGCATCTAAGAATGGTCCTAGGGCCATTCTTTTCCATGCATAATATGAGGAAGAATGGTTGTGGGGCCATTCTTACATGACCCCAAGGCCTCAAGGTCATTTTTGGGATGGACATGGAGCATCCAATAATGGCCTCCTTCCATGCACAACAGGTGGAAGAATGGCCTTAGGGCCATTCTTTTTATGCACAACAGGTGTAAGAACCATTTTGGCCTGACCCCAAGGGGCCATGGGTGCATCCAAGAATGGTCATAGGGCCATTCTTTCCCATGCATAACATGAGGAAGGTCATTTTTTTGGAATGGCCATGGAGCATCCAAGGATAGCCTCTTTTCATGCACAACAGGCCATTCTAGCATGACCCCAAGGCCTCAAGGTCATTTTGGGATGAATATTGGGCATCCAAGAATGGCCCAAGGGCCATTCTTTTCATGAAAATTGGAAGAATGGCCCAAGGGCCATTCTTGCATAACCCCAAGGCCATTCTTGTAAGAACTATTCTTTTCATGCACAACTAGCCCCAAAGGCTTCCAAGAATAGTCCTATGGCCATTCTTTTCATTTAATTTTAAATTAATAATGGCCCCATAGCAGCATTCAAGAATGACCTTGGGGCATGCTATTATTTACCTAGGACCATTCCTTAGTGTGCATGAAGTTATCTTTTTTGTTGTTGCTTTATTTATTTTTTGTTGTTGAAGCTCTTGTGTGTTGTTGCTTTTTTTATTTTTGTAAATATGTTAGAACTGTTTTTAACTTGTCTTACAAAAATCACTTTTGGACCAGGAAAAGATGTCAAACAAAAGGAAGCTTTAATTTCCCTCAAGCATTGGCATGACCAGTGGAGACTCAAAGGATTGGTACCTTGATCTCTATGACCTTCAAGGCAAAAAGTTACATCAGATCAATCTCTTCATTCAGACAGAAGACAACAAGGAGTCTTTTGAGGGTAGGGGACAGGTCAAGGAAATCAATGTTTCTGTGGATTTACATCAAGAAATCAAATGCATTGATGTTGAGACCCGTGGTGATCTCACGTACCAACTCTCTCCCACTGCATATAGGAGGGATCGTATGAGGGTTAATCAAGAGGACTATATGTTCTCTAGAGGGTGGAACCTGACTATAGAGAATGTCTCCCGACATTACTTGTGAAATGCTATTCGATGCTTTTACAATGATACTACAAAAGAAAGTAACAAAGAGAGATGTAGTTTCCCGGGCTGGTGTCTCATCAAAAAGATAAAAAAAGTCAAAGGTACAACAGGTGGCCACAACTTAAGAGACTGGGGGATCCACTCTAACCATTTCTAACCCAAAAGATCTAGTTAAGAAAGGAAAAAAGACAAAGGATTCCCCTTTAGGAGGGATGGAGCAGTATGCACAATATTTTCCTCTAGGTTTATATACTGAGAATGAAATCCCCATGGAGAATTGTTTTGTAGCACCCAGCCACACTATATGTCGTCCTATGGACATTATCAAAGCAGAGGAAATTTGTGGATGGTTTGCTGGAAAGGCAAACAACCCTTGTTCATGTGCATATCTAATGCCTGTCAAGCTGATTTCTGAAGGGATACATGAGCCACTAGCAAAGGAAGATATAAGGGCAGGGGATGTTAAAGAATATACAATTGGATCACAGATGGCCAGCATTCTATCTATGCTGCAAAGGTAATTGTATCAGAGGGTAATCTTGATCCGAGCTTACTCTACTTAAAAGATGTTTATAGGTATTGAAAGGCTCGGATTGTTGTGAATGCACCTCCAACAGTGACGGTGGCCATCTCCAAGATGGAAAATCTAGAGGCACAAGCATTATTCACACGAAGCAGCCATATAGTGACATAATACAGCACTTGAGAAGCTAGTACGAGCATTACAAAAAGCCATCAAGACCAGCAGTTGGAGCCCCAAAGGGACACCCTTCTCGTGTTGGGATGTAAGTCATTGTATCTTATGTTTTTCAATCTTATTTGATAGCTTTTTTGATATACCAGAATTGGATTTGTCTTGTTGTTTATGTTCTATTTGTTTTTTTGTGATGATAGAATTTCTCTTCGAGTGCCGAATCATCAATGGGTTCCTACTTTAAACAGTAACAGGCACACATGGTTACATGCCCCGATGACATCTTCTAGACTTGGCTAAAGATAATAGAAGATGTCGAGAATGGAAAACTTGGGGGAAAAAAGCCTAATCCATTTCATTTTAGATGCTTGTGTGGTTTACATGGACTGAATGGCCCTAGGACCATTCTTGGATTCCCCATGGTCATCCCAAAAATGACCTTGAGGTTTTGGGCCCATACAGGAATGGGCCTAGGGCCATTCTTCCTCATGTTGTGCCTGGAAAAGAATGGCCCTAGGACCATTGTTGGATGCCCCATGGCTATCCCAAAAATGGCCTTGAGGCCTTGGGGTCATGCAAGAATGGCCCTAGGATTCTTCCTCATGTTGTGCATGGGAAAGAATGGCCCTAGGGCCATTCTTGGATGCCCTATGGCCATCCCAAAAATGACCTTGAGGCCTTGGGGTCATGCAAGAATGGCCCTAGGGCCATTCTTCCTCATGTTGTGCATGGAAAAGAATGGCCCTAGGACCATTCTCGGATGCCCCATGGCTATCCCAAAAATGACCTTGAGGCCTTGGTGTCATGCAAGAATTTCAAATTTTAAATTTCAAACTTTAGGAAAAATTTAAATTTCAAATTTTAGGGGGAAATTCAAATTTTAAAATTTGGGGGGATTTGAATTTCAAATTTTAGTCCAAGCTATATCCTAGGGCCAATGTAAATGGAGATTGGCCCTAGGGCGAGGCCCTAGGCCCAATCTAATCTCTCAATCTATTTAGCCCATCTCTCCCAAAGTTTAGACCGAATTTCAAATTCTCAATTTAGTCCATCTCTCCGAAAGTTTCAAAAATTCACAATATTTCAAAAAAAAATTCTAGTTTGGGCTCACAAGTTTTTCCTCCCAGGCCTCCCGTGGATCAACATCATCAACATCCAACAAAAAACACGAAAGGTGCACTTTCTTCTAGTTTGATTTTCTTATGTATGTGAATGTCCATTAAAGTAAGATTAATTAGTATGCATATGCTAATTTTAAACTAAATAACTCTAAATAAACTAATTAAGCTCTAGTTAAACCAAACTAATTAAACACTAACTAGATTGTAAACACTAGTTAGACATAAGTTAGAATCTAAAAATTAATTAGATTTTAAACAAATTAGAAAGAGAAAGAGAAAGAATTGTGTGAGAGATTAATTAAAGAGAAAGAGAGCGACAATTGTGTGGGAGATTAATTAAAGAGAAAGAGAAAGAATTGTGTGAGAGATTAATTAAAGAGAAAGAGAGCGACAATTGTGTGTGAGAGATTAATTAGATTTTAATTTAAACTAATGAGAGAGAAAGAGAGAGAGAGATTAATTGTGTGTGAGAGGGACCCTGTGTGGGTTTTTGAAAGAGAGAGGTCGAGAGCTAAGAGAGAGAGAGAGAGGGGAACCTTTTTGGTGCGCTGCCCTCTCACCCTTCATGTAACCCTAGCTCCTCGAACAGAAGACGCAAAAGCTCCTCGAACAGGCAGCGCCTTCTTGCTGAAGTTCCCTCCGTGAGCAGGCAGTGTCTCCTCGACAAGCGGCGTCTTCTTCTCACTTGTGCACAGGTGACGTTTTTGGTCGTGCTTTCTGTTTGCTGGCCTTGCTTAGCATGTGCGGTCACGTTTGTGGTTATTAGGTCTAGGATATAACAATTATATGAAAGTAACAATTATAATATTAGGTCTAGGATATAACAATTATATATTGAATTAATTATATCAATAATTATGTATTAACAATTGATTATATTAAATTAATTATATTAATAATTAATTTAATATAATTAATTTGTTAATACATAATTGTTATAGATAACGTAGATGTACTATAATTGTTTTTTGTAATTTAACCATTATATAATGGCCAAGATATATGGTTAAATTAATTATATTTACCATTATAATTAATTTAACCATATATCTTGGCCATTATATAATGGTTAAATTACAAAAAACAATTATAGTACATCTACGTTATCCATAGTGCACCTCTAGGTTTTTTCTGCAGAACATAGATGTAATTCTCTGTCCATTTTTTAATAAATATATAATTATATTTAATAAGAACAATTATAGCAATCTACTTCTACCTTGTATCAAACACTGACATGTGAGGATAAAAATTGTACCTTACGTAATTATTGTAAAATAAATATGTAAAGGATGGAATAATTATTAAAGAATAATGATTAATTTAGGTCTTTTTTAAAACTCCTCATCATGATGTTATTATGTTTTGATCACAGCTATGTTTAGACCCTTGTGAGTCATGTTAAATATGGCAAATATGCACACTAGATTGAAAATTAAAATTAGTAATGGGACATTTATATGTATTCTATCATCTTAAGGCATGAAACATGAAGAGTCCAGACTATTATTTAGTTATTATAAGGTGTAAGACCTGTACTATACATTTAAGTTAACAAACTCATCTTTAACCATTATATAATTGGAAATGCTTAATATAATTTCACACACACACACACACACACACACACACACACAAATAATATTTACATGTAATCTTATTTTTTAGGCACAAACCTATGTGTTGTAACTGCACTAATATTTTTAATTATTATATAATATACAAAATAAATTGGTAATATATCCTTACATTTATTATAGATTATTATATATTATACCAACATTTACACTCACTTATTTTATATATTCAATTTTATAAATATACTAATTTATATATTCTTCTTTCTTTTCACTTGAAATAATAAATAATAAACTTTTCACTAAAGTATATATTATTTCAAAGAAGCTACTTATAATAATTCTATTATCGTAATAACATCTATCTTTATTTTTTTTATAATTTATTTACTTATTTTTATTTTACACAAAAGCATAGTACTTATTTTATATATTGTTCTTTCTTTTCTATTCCAACAAAATTGCAATAATTAAATAATAAAATCTTCACTAAGACTTTTTTATTGCTGCATAGTTTTTCTTCTTATTGAAAAAAAAACTTATTCTTTTATCAGCAAAATTAAAAATAATTATAAAAGCTATACATAAATCAATCTTAAATCACCAAACAATGTCATAAATCTAAATCACAAAAATGACCTTAAGGCCTTGGTGTCATGCAAGAATGGCTCTATGGCTATTCTTCCACATGTTGTGCATGAAACGAAAGGCCCTATGGCCATTCTTGGGTGCCCTTGGATGCCCTCGAGCCATTCATATTGTGCATGAGAAGAATAGCCCTATGGCCATTCTTGGCATCCTAGGGGCATTCCCAAATCTGAAATTTAAATTTCAAACTAGAATTTTCTCACTGAATTTTCAAATCAAATTTGAAATTTGAATTTCAAATTCAAATTATAATCTTCTCGCCTTCCTCTTTCGTGCATAACGTTTTCTCCCTCTCCCCATATCAATTTTGAAATTTGGATTTGAAACCACCCTCATCCGTAATTTTTCCACCCATCTACATCCAACGCTTCTATGTTACATCATGCAAGAATGGCCCTTGGGCCATTCTTGGATGCCCCCATGGCCATCCCAAAAATGACCTTGAGGCATTGGGATCATGCAAAAATGGCCCTTGGGCCATTCTTCCACATGTTATGCATGAAAAGAATGCCCTATGGCCATTCTTGGATGCCCCATGGCCATTCCAAAATGACTTGAGATGCATTGGGGTCATTCTCAAATCGCACCCACATGCACTGGGGCCATTCTTGCACCTGTTATGCATGAAAAGGATGGCCCAGTTGGGTGGCACCAAGGATATGCTAGAATGGCCCTAGGCCATTGTTGCATGCACAAGAGCATCAAGATTGGCCCTAGGGCCATTCTTGGATGCCCAAGAGCATGCAAGAAAGTTGGTGCCACCAAGGCCATGCTAGAATGGCCCCATATCCATTCTTGTACATAAAAGAGCATCAAGAATAGCCCTAGGGCCATTCTTGGATGCCCCATGGCCATTTCCAACATAACCTATGTGCCTTGGGGTCACGCAAAAAATGGCCCTGGGGCCATTCTTTGATGCCCTAGAGCCAATCTTGCATGCTCTTTATTTGCCACCATGAAAGAATGGCCCTAGGTCCATTCTTTCACCAGTTGTGCATGAAAAGAATGGCACTTGGACCATTCTTGCATGTGTTGATCAGGTAAAGGATGGCCCTATGGCTATGTCTTTGCCCAAAAGCATGCAAGAAGGTTGGGTGGCACCAAGGTCATGCTAGAATGGCACTAGGGCCATTGTTGCATGCACAAGAGCATCAAGATTGACCCTAGGGCCATTCTAGGATGCCCAAGAGTATGCAAGAAAAGAATGGTCCTATGGCCATTCTTGGATGCCCAAGAGCATGCAAGAAAGTTGGGTGCCACCAAGGCCATGCTAGAATGGCCCCATATCCATTAGTGCATGTAGAAGAGCATCAAGAGTGGCCCTATTGCCATTCTGGGATGCCCAAGAGCATGCAAGAAAAGAATGCCCAAGAGCATGCAAGAAAAGAATGGCCATAGCCTACAAGAAAAGAATGGCCATAGCCTGCCATTCTTGGATGCCCAAGAGCATGCAAGAAAGTCAAGGCCATGCTAGAATGGCCCCATATCCATTATTGCATGTAGAAAAGCATCAAGAGTAGTCCTAGGGGCATTCTTGGATGCCCCATGGCCATTTTCAACATGATCTATGTGCCTTGGGGTCATGCAAGAATGGCCCTCGGGCCATGCTTTGATGCTCTAGGGCCAATCTTGCATGCTCTTTGAGGCCTTTAAGGCAAAACAATGACCTTATTTGCCATGAAAGAATGGCCCTTGGGCTATTCTTGCACCAGTTTTGCATGAAAAGAATGGCCCTGGGGCCATTCTTGCACCTGTTGTACATGAAAAGAATGGCCCTATGGCCATTCTTGTTTGCCCAAGAGCATGGAAGAAGGTTGGGTGGTACCACGGCCATTCTAGGATGCCCCATGGTCATTCTTGCACCTGTTGTATAAGAAAAGAATGGCCCTGTGGCCATTCTTGGATGCCCAAGAGCATGCAAGAAAGTTGAGTGCCACACCAAGGCCATTCTAGAATGGCCCCATATCCATTTTTGCATGTATAAGAGCATCAAGAATGGCCCTAGGGCCATTCTTAGATGCCCCATAGCCATTTCCAACATGATCTATGTGTCTTGGGGTCATGCAAGAATGGCCCTGGGGCCATGCTTTGATGCCCTATGGCCAATCTGGTATGCTTTAAGGCCTTTTAAGGCAAAACAATAACCTTATTTGCCATGAAAGAATGGCCCTTGGACCATCCTTGCACCGGTTGTGCATGAAAAGAATGGCCCTATGGCCATTCTTGTTTGCCAAGAGCATGCAAGAAGGTCGGGTAGCACCAAGGCTATGCTAGAATGGCCCTAGGGCCATTGTTGTATGCATAAGAGTATCAATATTGGCCCTAGGTCATTCTAAGATACCCTATGGCCATTCTTGCGCTTGTTGTATAAGAAAAAAATGGCCCTAGGGCCATTCTTGGATGACCAAGAGCATGCAAGAAAGTTGGGTGCCACCAAGGCCATGCTAGAATGGCCCCATATCCATTCTTGAATGTAGAAGAGCATCAAGAATGGCCCTAGGGCCATTCTTGGATGCCCCATGGCCATTTCCAACATGACCTATATGCCTTGGGGTCATGTAAGAATGGGGACATACATACCTTTCTAGCCATTGTAGCACTTTTAAACATACCCTAGTATTATGAACAAAATTGAGTGTATTATGTTTTCATCCTTGGAGATTTGCACGATCTACTCTTGACTCTATGATGTTATCATTGATAGGTATGGATGCTCGACCTGGAGACAAGATCTTTATGATGCTAGCAAGTGAATGTGTTGGAGTTGGTTGCATCTCTAGAACAATTCCAGAGATGTTTTGTAGTGGCTCTAAGATCAGTCAAGGGAATGTATCTGTGTTTGTAGAGAAATGTGTAAAGGACGTAGACCTTCCCCTTCTAACTATGGATGTAAGAGATCTAAGAGGTGCAATTTGTACTTCCGTCCATTGGCCTAAAGTTATGTTAATGCCTTTTAGAGATTCTCCAAATTTTGGAGAGAAAATGGAAAATGCAGATGGACAAGCCGGTCCTATGGAACCTCCAATTGTGGATGCTATACCAGTGACATCTTTAGGGTCCGACATCAGAACTCGAGAGTCTTGGAAGAGCAAAATGGTCCTTTTATGGGATGAGAGAAACACCCAAATGATGTACAAGGGTTTGATACTGTATGTACTTCCAAAAAACTATGTCAACTTTGAACAACTTGGTGAGCATTGTGTAGGTGTTGCTGTTGATAGGGTGCTAGAGGGTACATTAAGTGGAAATGGTTATGAGGTGGACAGCATCAACTTAGTTAAGTGGCCTATCAAGCAAATTACAATGTTAGACAATACTCCATTGCAGTGCTATGTAGCCTTTAAAGACATGCAGGGTGAACATAGTTGAGTATCCAATGGTGGCTCAGGAGGTCCCAGCCTCAAAAAAGAGACGCCATAATTTCATAAAAAGAACTCCAAATGAGAGAGAACCACCAACTTCGAATTTCTGTTTGTCAATGGAATCAGTGTAAAGGGTTGCCTCTATTGATTGTTGCAAAAAAAAAAATGTTGTTAGCTTGCAGATCGCAACATGATAATGTGCATACGCCAAGATTTTTCGGGACAATCTCAAGAAATTCGGACAAACTATGTATATGATGTGCTCTCTGTGTCTTGGATACAAGACTCAAAAACAAAAAAGATTAAATATGAATTTAAATTTAATGGTATGGGTGTCTATCGATCATGGTATGAGGTGCATGGAATCCGAAAGACATCCTTTTACTGGTATAAGGAAAAGCTTGAGGCTGGTGTGCGTCAACATGTACATGGAAACACAGGGATAGTCCAAAGAAGCCTTGAGCATACTAGTATGGCTAGAGCACTACTTGAGGACTTCATCAACGTTAACTCAGGTAGATGCCTAACAAGAGTAGAACTATGCTGGATGGCTCAAGGGAGACTTAGTTAAAGATACCCGAAACATACAAGCAAGTTAACATATTAGATGAGATCAATACAATGCTTGATCAATTGGGATATGAAAAGAAGTTATCGAAGTCTTCTTTTGGGAGATCCCCATGTGGCATTGACAAAGACAAGTGAGTTCTCTCAGTGCAATTTGTGTAGTTCAGTGAAGTCTAGAATGGGAGCCAAGCAAAGTCTACAGGAAAGAGAAAAGATTCAGGAGGAAATACAAGTTCACATGAGTCACAACAGCGTAGAAACATGTACTATGCATGGCATGCATTTTCAGAATTACAACCACAGAAATATGTGTGCATCATCCATGATAAGATGGATCAAAAGAAGACGGCCATTCCTAGACTACGAACGGTACCAAAGGACACGGATTCAGCATGGCAGTTGCAAGTGGCATTGATTGGTATGATCACTCATGGAAATGGGGAGGGGCAAGTTACGGTCACTTTATGCTAAATGGGTTATGGCCATCGGATCCTAATCTCACAATTGGATCAATTGCATTGTGTTTGCTGAGATCGTTTGCTCACCGTATGAGCAAAAGACTATAGCACACGAACCCTTTCTTAAGACAAAAAACCCTTATTAAAGTCTACGCAAATGCACCGGGGGGGTGTGAATTTATGAGATGTCCTTAAGACCAAAAACGTGGAGGAGGGCTGTGAGAGCTGCTGTAAGTCTATTCACACGAGGGAGAAGAATTAAGGACACTGCCCTCCTAGCAAGAGGGGGATGGAGGAAAACTAGCTTATCTGAAAAGAGGCAAATGAGGGGGTGTGAGAGGGGCGCCTGCAAGGAGCGGCTGTACTGCAGCAAGTACGCTACACAGGGACGGACGGTGGTACGGACGACGGTACAACAGGGCATATGCTGCACAGAAATATGTGTTGCCTCCGGGGGTTTATATAGCTGAGGGGTGAGGGTATGGGTGCTGCGCAAAGCAAGGACGAAAGGACAGTGTGCCATCAAAGGCTATGGATCAGTGGCCTGC
This sequence comes from Cibotium barometz, assembly GCF_041138505.1. Classification (NCBI taxonomy): domain Eukaryota; kingdom Viridiplantae; phylum Streptophyta; class Polypodiopsida; order Cyatheales; family Cibotiaceae; genus Cibotium; species Cibotium barometz. Next base: position 26,072,822 of record NC_141088.1, on the reverse strand, counting down.
ATGGGTCTAGGGGAAGGTTACGGTGTCAATTTGTCAGGGAAAGGAGTGGTACGCATGTACCTTATCTGGTCTGGGGCAGCATGGGTGTCCACGTAGGGGTACGTGTGGACCACACAGTGGACGGTTGTCCTTTGGTTCTTGGGCGGCCATCATACGGGCACCCTAGTAAGTGTGTACGGTCTAAATTTTGGGGCGGGGTACCCAAATTTGGGACATCCGCCTTGATTTGCGTGCCGAACCGCCTCGGGGGGCGAATTTTTTTTTTTTGTCCAAGAGGTTCTCTTGGTCGATCTTTGGGGTTCAAACCGTTCGTCAATCGGATGTCCAGCCGTGCATTTATTAAGGTTTAAAGGTCGTCGCTTTTTAACTAAAATGATAGAAATTTACGTATAAGCTTGATCCGGTGTCCATTTTGGATGCTGTAAAATCCTATATTAGGGTAAAATCACACGCAAATTCCAAATTTGGGCTCAAAATTTGAAGATTCTAAGTAGAAATGACTCAAATAATAAGATCATTGATTTTTATATCATAAAAACTCATAAATTTATCTATTACATGGACATTTCTTTATTAGTGAAGATAGGTATGTTACATCCTTCCACCCTTAAAGAAATCGAGATGTCCTCATCTCGTCATGAATTGGGGATAATCTCTTAAGAGTGTAGCTTCATCTTCCCAAGTTGCATCTTCTTCAGGGTAATCTTTCCACTGTACTAGATGTTCTACAAGAGTTCTATTTCGGAGTTGCCTTTCCCTAGAATCTATGATGCTATTGGGCTATAATTCAAGGACTCCTTGAGTAGGGATTACAACTTGTTCATCATCAAGAATATGATCAAGACTGGGTACATATGGTTTTAATAAACTTACATGAAATACATTGTGGACTTTGATATGGGCTGGGAGTTGGAGTTTATAGGCACTTTTACGTAGACACTTGATAACTGTATAGGGACCACAATACCTAGGGCTGAGTTTCTTATATTTCCCAAGTGATAGAGAACTTCGTTTGGGTGGCACTCGTAGAAGAACTCTGTCTCCTTCCTTGAAGATCCTTTTAGACCTCTTGGTGTCAGCATAATCCTTTTGTCGATCTAGGGCAGCTTTAATATCCTTTTGGATTGCCTTGGTTTGTTCCTCCATTTCATTGAGAATTTTCCTGGATGCCTCAACTCTTATGGTCGAATCAGAGAAATTTAGAGGAGACAAGCATTCTTGCCCATAGAGTGCTTTAAACGGTGACATTCCTATGCTCTGATGATAAGATGTATTATAGGCAAATTCTACCAGAGGAAGGTATTGAATCCACCTTCTTGGTTCCCGTCCACAATATGCTCTGAGAATGTCTTCAATTACTTGATTGACTCTCTCAGTCTGGCCATCGGTCTTTGGATGATAAGCTGTGCTAAAGCAAAGTTGAGTTCCCAGGACTTGAAATAAGGACTGCCAGAACTTTGAAGTGAAGTCAGAATCCCGATCACTTACTATCCTTTTTGGGAGACCATGGAGTTTGAGGACTTCCTTGAGCAACATCAGAAGCTTTGAAGGTCTTCTTTGCTGGTATAAGGTGAGCTACTTTGGTAAGTAAGTCCACTACTACCAGAATGGAGTCATATCCTCCTTGAACAGTGGGGAGACTTGTGACAAAATCCATACTAATGCACTCCCACTTCATTTGGGGAATATCCAAGGGTTGAAGTTTTCCAGGCATCTTGACCCTTTCAGCTTTGATCCTTTGGCAGCATGAGAGACATTGCTTCAAGTACCGAAGCACATCATTTTCCAAGCCTGCCCAATGAAAGCTCCTTCTTACGGAATTTAATGTTTTTGCATAGCCTGGGTGTCCTGCAGCAAGGCTATCATGAGCTTCATGAAGGATTAGTTTCTTTAAAGCAGGATTCTTAGGGATACATAGCCTGTGATTGAAGTAGAGGCTTCCTTCATGAGTGGAGTATCCCTTGATTAGATTCTTCTCTTTCTCTGAATGTCCCCCTTCTTCTACTAACTTCATCATCCTCTGATAATCTGGATCATGAGATGAGACTTCTTCTACCTTGACTAGTATGGGATTATTTGGCATTGAAATTGCACTCAAGAAAGATTTGCAGCTAAGTGCATTTGCTACCACATTATCTTTCCCAAGGCGAAATTTGATGTCGAAGTCATATTCTTGTAGAATTGCAATCCATCTCCTTTGCTGCATGTTGAGGTTAGGCTTTTATGGTCAGTTACAAGCTGGAATTTGCCCCCCAAGAGATAATGTCTCCACAATTTGAGGCAATGAACAACTGCTAAGAGCTCCAAATCATGGGTGGCATAATATGCTTCATATTGCTTCAGCTTGCGGGAAGTATAAGTGACTAGTCTTCCTTCTTGGCCTAAGACACCACCAAGTGCTAGACTACTAGCATCAGTAAACCACTTCAAATTCCTTGGCGAAATCAGGAAGTTTCAGGACTGGGGCAGAAGTAATAATGACCTTGAGCTGATCAAAACTATTTTGATGGATTGGCAACCACACTTATTTACAATCCTTCTTAAGACGATCCCTCAAAGGTGCAGCTACCAAGGCATAATCTTTGATAAAAATCCTATACCATCCTGTGATTCCCAAAAACCCACGAACTTCACGAACTGATTTAGGGGGTGGCCACTCCAAAATATCCTTGACCTTGGCGGGGTCTACTGAAATGCCATCTTTGGAGAGGATGAATCCAAGATACTCAATTTGATGCGAGTAAAGAAGGTACATTTGCTTTTCTTGGCATAGAGTTTGTGTTTGCACAACAATTGCAGAACTCTACGTACATGCTCCTCATGCTCTTCCATTGATTTGGAGTAGATTAAGATGTCATCAAAGAAAACAAGCACAAATTCATCCAAGTAAGGATGGAATGTATCTTGCATTAGGCGGTTGAAGGTTGCAGGAGCATTGGTTAACCCGAATGACATTATAGTAAACTCATAGTGGCCATAATAGGTATTAAGGCTGTCTTGGGTATATCTGCTTCCTTGACTTTGATCTGATAGTAACCAGACCTCAAATCTATTTTTGAGAAGATTTTGGCCCCATGAAGCCTGTCAAGAAGTTCGTCGATGCGAGGGATAGGATACTTATTCTTGACAGTGACTTGATTTAGCCCTCAATAATCTATGCAGAGGCGGAGAGTTTCGTCCTTCTTTTTTTGGAAAAGAACAGGTGCCCCCCAAGGAGAGCTACTGGGGTGTACGAATCCTTGCCCAATGACTTGGGAAAGTTGCTCTTTAAGTTCGATGGCTTTAGGAAGGGACATTTTATAGGGTGTTTTTGAGACGGGTTGAGCTCCAGGGATCACCTCGATTTCATGATCGACTTCTCAAGGAGGCGGTAGCCATGTAAGCTCGTCAGGGAAGATGTCAGAGAATTCTTGGAGCCAAGAGGGTTCTGTCTCCATACTAGGTTCAATGGCTTTGTTAAGCTTGACTAAGAAAACTTGCTGACCCTTACGTGTTTCCTTGAGAAGATGTTTTGCCTTGACTACCCTAGATTTAGGTTTTCTTGTTATGCCCTGAACAGATATTACTTGGCCATGCTCATTTTCAAAAGTGAGACTCCCCTGGTTACAATGAATGCTAGCTTTGTTTGCAATTAACCAATCCATCCCAAGGATTCCATCATAAATTCCTAATGGCAAGACTCTAAAGTGGCCAATGAGTTTGCTCATTACCCAGCTCAAAATCAAGGTTCCCTATAGAGTGGTGAGATACTACTTCTTTCCCACTGGCTAACTCTACAGTCATTCTTCTAGCTGTTTTTTGACTCAGGTTTAATTTTTGCAAGCACCTAGGAGAAAGAAATGAATGGGTACTGCCACAATCAATCAAAAGCTGAAATGGCTTACCGTGATGAGTGGCTGGGGTTTGGATTACACCAAATTGTTTATTCGGACCTTGGTGTTCTACTGCCGCATGGATGGTGGCACGCTCTTCTTCAGCCATTTCCAAGGTTAGGGTTCTTCACTTATAATACATGCGGTCCTAGCAACTGCTCCTCCGCGGCCTCTGCCACTCCCACCGCCTCTTGCACCTTGGTTGATAGGGGTTCCACGACCTTTATTTCCTCTGCTACCTTAGGGAAATGATGTTGCCATCTTGGGATAGTTGGCTCTAAAGTGTCTCGGTTCATTGCACTCAAAACACAGAGGGCCTTCTCTGGAAGAAGTAGCATACGAGCGGGGGACAAAAGAGTTGCCTTGTCGCCCTCTGTTGTAGTAGGGAAAATTCTGTTGGGGTTTCTTGTAGGGTTGATCTTTAGGATTTTCCTCAGGGTAAGATCTCTTTTGATGCTTAGGTTTGTCAGTCTTCATTTCTTTCACAAGGGGCTTTGCTCATATGAGAGCATCCTGTAATGTGCTTGGCCTCAATGCTTCAAGGCAGAAATCTTAGGGTTCATTTAGCCCTTGGCAGAAACGAGCCACTTGTTTGGGAAGTAGTCATAGCTGGGACATACTTTCGAAGAGTGATAAATTTGGAATAGTAGTCCTCAAGAGTTAAGTTTCACTGCCTAAGACTAAAAAACTCATTCATCTTTATGGATTCATGGGATGGGGGAAGATATCTTTCCTTCACTGCTTGCTTGATGTCTTTCCATGTTTGAGAATGCTCGGTGACTTCCTTGTCACAGCACCACTGTTTCCACCAGAGTTTAGCATCTTCGATGAGGCGAAATCGTCCAAGCATAGACTGATTTGCTACTCCAATACAGGCGGCAAAGAAATAATCATCCATCGCCTCAATCCAGACTTCAGCATCCTTCTCAACCTTTGAACCTTCTCCTTTAGAGGAGGGAGGTTTCATTTGCTTGAGCAAGAGCTTCTTCTCCTGGGTATCAGTGTAAAGCGCATTGGGAAGTGGAGGGTGATCGTCCTCGCCATCATTGTAAAAACAATTTTAAGATTACAAGATTCATATTTGCACAATGCTTATTTTTGGAGAGTAAAACATTGAAATCATTTTATTTCCAAATATTTATTAGTCTTATTTGCTATCAAGGGAAATTCCTAAGCTTGACTATGACATAAGGGTAGAGCGGTCCACACAGGTGAAATATGGGGGTTCCGCTGTAGTTTCTAAGACTCTAAAAACTGATGGTAAGGGTGGTAGACTCTCGATTGGGGTAGATCCCAACACAGCTACTCTATCAGCAAGCAGGTAAGATCTGCATCACTTTGTCATACACCCAACGATCTTAAGGTATGTGAATCCCATCTATAGTCACAGAGGTGTCGGCCCTGGGGGTACCGAGACAAACCAAAATAAACGGATCATCTTCAACTTTTCAATCCAACGAATCCGCTTAAGGTCGGTGGTGAGGTTCCCAATTCGATCTGCTCAGATGAAGAAATATCTCGGCCCACGACTCCAGAAATCTCTACCCCATCCTCTTTCAATACGAGAGAAATGAGGGAGGAACATCTTCTCTAGTATCTACACCATGGTGTCACGGAACTCGAAATTTGAGGAGTGACTAGCAGTCTCGAAGATGCATTGGAAAACTAAAAACTTGGAGTAGGCATCTTCCTCTTCCTACAATCATTCAAACATCAATTCAACTTATTTGTTTTAGTAGGATGTTTTTATTAATTAGCATTATGTTAGGTAAAACATTCATTGTAGAACAATACTTAAATGGTAATTCTTAAGAGCTAAGATCAGCTCTGATACCAATTGTAAGGTTCCCCCTTCTCAAATAGAAGAAACACTTAAGATAGTCCACTAAGTCTTAACTTGGAGAAAATTTCCTATTTATCGACACCTTGACCATGTAGAGATTCAAGGATACGATTCATAGGTAAGACCTAATCCTACCCCACAGAGGAAGCGTGATCTTCTAAAAGTCAAATCACCCATAGGGTAATTTATCATAAATTGGGAAACTACTAGACTTGATTTCTAGAGGCAACGCTTTTTTCCTCATCCATGCAAGGCACAGCCACCGCTCACCTAGTCTTCTAGAATAGAGTTGCCCAAGAACCTAATTATCTAGCATAGGGCTTTCACTTAATCTGTTGGAAAGCTACCCGACTAATCGGGTCCACCTGACCGTCCGTAGGATGGTGCCATCGGGGCATTCCATCATCCCACTTTCCACCCTACTCACGCGTCAATTTGTTTTCTAATTAATCCTACCACACTGTTTGACATAAATAAACATGTTCCTTAATTACGGCCCTTTTCACAAGGTTTGTTAAAACAGCCTTTTTACACAATACAATCATGCCAAAGACAAGATATATATATAAAAAGTTGATACATGAATCAATTCCGTACAAGCCAAACCGGCTCTCTTATTCTTTTCCTTTATTCTGCCGATGATCTAGAATTCGGCCTTCCAGCCACTACATGCTGGGCAAAACCCTACGGGACCATCACCTCATCGTCGTCAGTTTGCTGGTGGCGAGGACTCAAGCCGGCCTGTCGCCCTCTCAGGCTCCATCACTCGATCCTCCCGTCCCTTAGAGGGATGTCTGCACACTAGGGTGGGCTTATTTACCGCACTAGCCTGGGCCCTCAGAACTAGGCAGCATCATAACCTCTGGCCTCAATCGGTGAACCTTATTCTCCCAATGGTATGAGGGATACCTTGGGCCATTCCTGGGCTTTGCTAAAGATGCCACCCGGCTAGACAAGCACGGAACGGAGTTAGCGTTGAAGCCAGGAAAAACTTGCACTCTTTAAAGATAACAATTTCAATGTAATTTATTAAATACAGCATCACACAATTCATAACTTCATACAATTTTATGTCATTATTTTAAAAGGAAAAGATACACATTTATTAGCACTAATATATATAAAAATGCTTCTTTAAAATATAACAAAGCTAACCTGGCCACCATTTTCTTGAAGAGCTTGTAAAGGGAGGGTTGGAGCCGCATCGGGAGCATCTTCCCTAATCTCGTTGTCTCATTGTTGCGTGCTCCTCTTGGGGTAATATTTTGACGTTTCTGGGAAGGGGCCATTCTAGATGGCGTCTTGCAGGGCTCGCTCTGCCGTGGTTGAAACGCTTCAGTCGGATCTTAATTCTGAGATCGTTTGCTCACCATATGAGCAAAAGACTATAGCACACGAACCCTTTCTTAAGGCAAAAAACCCTTATTAAAGTCTATGCAAATGGGGGGGGATTGTGAGATGTCCTTAAGACCAAAAACGTGGAGGAGGGTTGTGAGGGCTGTTGTAAGTCTATTCACACGGGGGGAGGGGGGAGAAGAGTTAAGGACACTACCTCCTAAGAAAATTAGCTTATCTAAAAAGAGGCAAATAAGGGGATGTGAGAGGGGCACCTGCAAGGGGCAGCTGTACTGCAGCAAATACATGAAATACATTGTGGACTTTGATATGGGCTGGGAGTTGGAGTTTATAGGCACTTTTACGTAGACACTTGATAACTGTATAGGGACCACAATACCTAGGGCTGAGTTTCTTATATTTCCCAAGTGATAGAGAACTTCGTTTGGGTGGCACTCGTAGAAGAACTCTGTCTCCTTCCTTGAAGATCCTTTTAGACCTCTTGGTGTCAGCATAATGCTTTTGTCGATCTAGGGCAGCTTTAATATCCTTTTGGATTGCCTTGGTTTGTTCCTCCATTTCATCGAGAATTTTCCTAGATGCCTCAACTCTTATGGTCGGATCTGAGAAATTTAGAGGAGACAAGCATTCTTGCCCATAGAGTGCTTTAAACGATGACATTCCTATGCTCTAATGATAAGATGTATTATAGGCAAATTCTACCAAAGGAAGGTATTGAATCCACCTTCTTGGTTCCCGTCCACAATATGCTCTGAGAATGTCTTCAATTACTTGATTGACTCTCTCAGTCTGGCCATCAGTCTTTGGATGATAAGCTGTGCTAAAGCAAAGTTGAGTTCCCAGGGCTTGAAATAAGGACTGCCAGAACTTTGAAGTGAAGTCAGAATCCCGATCACTTACTATCCTTTTTGGGAGACCATGGAGTTTGAGGACTTCCTTGATGAATATTCGAGCAACATCAAAAGCTTTAAAGGTCTTCTTTGCTGGTATAAGGTGAGATACTTTGGTAAGTAAGTCCACTACTACCAGAATGGAGCCATATCCTCCTTGAACAATGGGAGACTTGCGACAAAATCCATACTAATGCACTCCCACTTCATTTGGGGAATATCCAAGGGTTGAAGTTTTCCAGGCATCTTGACCCTTTCAGCTTTGATCCTTTGGCATGAGAGACATTGCTTCAAGTAACAAAGCACATCATTTTTCAAGCCTGCCCAATGAAAGCTCCTTCTTACGGCATTTAGTGTTTTTGCATAGCCTGCGTGTCCTGTAGAGCAGGGCTTTCATGAGCTTCATGGAGGAATAGTTTCTTTAAAGCAGGATCCTTAGGGATACATAGCCTATGATTGAAGTAGAGGCTTCCTTCATGAGTGGAGTATCCCTTGATTAGATTCTTCTCTTTCTCTGAATGTCCCCCTTCTTCTACTAACTTTATCATCCTCTGATAATCTGGATCATGAGATGAGACTTCTTCCACCTTGACTAGTATGGGATTATTTGGCATTGAAATTGCACTCAAGAAAGATTTGCGGCTAAGTGCATTTGCTACCACATTATCTTTCCCAGGGTGGAATTTGATGTCGAAGTCATATTCTTGTAGAATTGCAATCCATCTCCTTTGCCGCATGTTGAGGTTAGGCTGGGTGAAGATCCACTTTAGAATTTTGTGGTCAGTTACAAGCTAGAATTTGCCCCCCAAGAGATAATGTCTCCATAATTTGAGGCAATGAACAACTGCTAAGAGCTCCAAATCATGGGTGGCATATTTTGCTTCATATTGCTTTAGCTTGCGGGAAGTGTAAGCGATTGGTCTTCCTTCTTGGCCTAAGACACCACCAAGTGCTAGACTACTAGCATCAGTAACCACTTCAAATTCCTTAGTGAAATCAGGAAGTTTCAGGACTGGGGCAGAAGTAATAATGACCTTGAGCTGATCAAAATTGTTTTGATGGATTGGCAACCACACTATTTTGCAATCCTTCTTAAGAAGATCTGTCCAAAGGTGTAGCTACCAAGGCATAATCTTTGATAAAAATCCTATACCATCCTATGATTCCCAAAAACCCACGAACTTCACGAACTGATTTAGGGGGTGGCCACTCCAAAATATCCTTGACCTTGGCAGGGTCTACTGAAATGCCATCTTTGGAGATGATGAATCCAAGATACTCAATTCGATGAGTAAAGAAGGTACATTTGCTTTTCTTGGCATAGAGTTTGTGTTTGCGCAACAGTTGCAGAACTCTACGTACATTCTCCTCATGCTCTTCCATTGATTTGGAGTAGATTAAGATGTCATCAAAGAAAACAAGCACAAATTCATCCAAGTAAGGATGGAATATATCTTGCATTAGGCGGTTGAAGGTTGCAGGAGCATTGGTTAACCTGAATGACATTACAGTAAACTCATAGTGGCCATAACGGGTATTGAAGGCTGTCTTGGGTATATCTGCTTCCTTGACTTTGATCTGATAGTAACCAGACCTCAAATCTATTTTTGAGAATATTTTGGCCCCATGAAGCCTATCAAGAAGTTCGTAGATGCGAGGGATAGGATACTTATTCTTGACAGTGACTTGATTTAGCCCTCGATAATCTATGCAGAGGCGGAGAGTTCCATCCTTTTTTTGGAAAAGAACAGGTGCCCCCCAAGGAGAGCTACTCGGGCATACAAATCCTTGCTCAATGAGTTGGGAAAGTTGCTCTTTAAGTTTGATGGCTTCAAGAAGGGACATTTTATAGGGCGTTTTTGAGACGGGTTGAGCTCCAGGGATCACCTTGATTTCATGATTGACTTCTCAAGGAGGCGGTAGCCCTGTAAGCTCGTCAGGGAAGATGTCAGAGAATTCTTGGAGCCAAGAGGGTTCTGTCTCCATACTAGATTCAATGGCTTTGTTAAGCTTGACTAAGAAAACTTACTGACCCTTACGTGTTCCCTTGAGAAGATGTTTTGCCTTGACTACCCTAGATTTAGGTTTTCCTGTTATCCCCTGAATCGATATTACTTGGCCATGCTCATTTTCAAAAGTGATACTCCCCTGGTTACAATGAATGCTAGCTTTGTTTGCAATTAACCAATCCATCCCAAGGATTCCATCATAAATTCCTAATGGCAAGACTCTAAAGTGGCCAATGAGTTTGCTCATTACCCAGCTCAAAATCAAGGTTTCCTATAGAGTGGCGAGATACTACTTCTTTCCCACCACTGGCTAAATCTACAGTCATTCTTCTAGCTGTTTTTTTACTCAAGTTTAATTTTTGCAAGCACCTAGGAGAAAGAAATGAATGGGTACTGCCACAATCAATCAAAAGCTGAAATGGCTTATCGTAATAAGTGGCTGGGGTTTGGATTACACCAAATTGTTTATTCGAACCTTGGTGTTCTACTGTCGCATGGACGGTGGCATGCTCTTCTTCAAAGATTTCCAAGGTCGGCTCTTCACTTATAATACAGGCAGTCCTAGCAACTGCTCCTCCGCGGCCTCTGCCACTCCCACTGCCTCTTGCACCTTGGTTGATAGGGGTTCCACGGCCTTGATTTCCTCTGCTACCTTGGGGAAATGATGTTGCCATCTTGGGACAGTTGGCTCTAAAGTGTCCCGGTTCATTGCACTCAAAACACAGAGGGCCTTCTCTGGAAGAAGCAGCATCATACGAGTGGGGGACAAAAGAGTTGCCTTGTCGCCCTCTGTTGTAGTAGGGAAAATTCTGTTGGGGTTTCTTGTAGGGTTGATCTTTAGGATTTGCCTCAGGGTAAGATCTCTTTTGATGCTTAGGTTTGTCAGTCTTCATTTGTTTCACAAGGGGCTTTGCTCGTATGAGAGCTCCTGTAATGTGCTTGGCCTCATTGCTTCAAGGCGGGAATCTAAGGGTTCATTTAGCCCTTGGCAAAAACGAGCCACTTGCTGGGAAGTAGTCATAGCTGGGGCATACTTCCGAAGAGTGATAAATTTGCAATAGTAGTCCTCAAGAGTTAAGTTGCATTGCCTAAGACTAAAAAACTCATTCATCTTTATGGATTCATGGGATGGGGGAAGATATCTTTCCTTCACTGCCTGCTTGATGTCTTTCCACGTTTGAGAATGCTCGGTGACTTCCTTGTCACGGCACCACTGTTTCCACCAGAGTTTAGCATCTCCGATGAGGCGAAACCATGCAAGCATAGACTGATTTGCTACTCCAGTACCGGTGGCAGAGAAATAATCGTCCATCACCTCAATCTAGACTTTAGCATCCTTCTCAACCTTTGAACCTTCTCCTTTAAAGGAGGGAGGTTGCATTTGCTTGAGCAGGAGCTTCTTCTCCTGGGTATCACTGTAAAGCGCATTGGGAAGTGGAGGGTGATCATCTTGGTCATCATTGTAAAAACAATTTTAAGATTACAAGATTCATATTTGCACAACGCTTATTTTTTGAGAGTTAAACATTGAAATCATTTTATTTCCAAATATTTACAAGGATGAGTTTTATTACAAAGATCTGAGACTAATATAATTAGTCTTATTTGCTATCAAGGGAAATTCCTATGCTTGACTATGACATAAGGGTAGAGCGGTCCACACATGTGAAATATGGGGGTTTCGCTGTTGTTTCTAAGACTCTAAAAACTGATGGTAAGGGTGGTAGACTCTCGATTGGGGTAGATCCCAACACAGCTACTCTATCAGCAGCAGGTAAGATCTGCATCACTTTGTCATACACCCAGCGATCTTGAGGTATGTCAATCCCATCTATAGTCACAGAGGTGTCGGCCCTGGGGGTACCTGTAAGATTCCTCCCCAGCCTCTCAAAATGTCCAGCATATTCCCCTGTAATCAATTCCCTCTTCAGAAATATAAGAGATCTTGTCTCTGCCTATTTTGGCATAGAGAGAGAAAATATTCTAGAGAGAGAATATTCAGATTTTGAATATTTTTAGATAGAAAAAATTCTCATATTATTAAAATTAATTCCCCTGAAACAAAAATTCAAAAAGAACTTTTCAATGTGCAATTGAAATTTATTGGAAATGGGTATAAAGGACCTTAGCATAAGGGTCTAGATTTTTAGAAATTTTTGGATTATGGTCCAATTAAGGTTCCTATGGGCCAATAGCATCAATCCATGTGTAGGGAGGAGATAAATCCAAATTGTAAAAGAAGATACCCAAAAATGAGTAAATGCTCACATAAGATGAAGAGTTGACTATGTACAAGGTTTATTAGTAAGAAACTATGAGTAATATCAAAAATATGAGATATTTTGGGTATCCAAAAATGAGTAAATGCTCACATACGATGAAGAGTTGAAAATGTACAAGGTTTATTAGTAAAAAACTATGAGCAATATTAAAAATATGAGATATTTTGGGTATAATAATTCCATTTTGACACATATGTAAGGAAGGGGAGTCCATTAAAGGAGGTGCATATTTCACATGCTTGAATGAGTTTTAAACTCAAAAATAATGTGATATTTTTATCTCTCCTCTCTCTTGAAACAAATCAAATCAAAATGGAACCAAACCGAATCAAAAAGGAACCAAACTAGATCCAAATCTAGTCCAAATTCAACCAAACTGAATCTGAAAAATTCTAGAATTCAATTAGCTTTGGTTAGAGCTTCCCTCTCCTATAAATAGAACATGAGTCCTTTGAAAAAAAATAGAAGAATTTCACTATACTAGAGTTATGCTGAAATAATGCTAATTTCTACTATTCTCTAAAATTCTCTCCAAATTGAAGAAATTGGAGCTTCCCTCTTTCTTCAATCCCCATTGATGGTTCCATCAACATACTTAACCAATTGATTGGTTTGGGGCCTCTACTGTGAACAAAGAATCAAGCAATTTGTAAGGTAAATGGTGAATTTTGATCTTTTCTATAATTTCTCAATGCTTCTCTCTTCTCAACCCCTCTCAAGCTTGAGAAGCTTAATTGGAATGGTTTTTGAATGCTATTGAAGTTAAGTGATGAATGGTAGTGAAGAATTACATAATTTGATGAATGCTATTGAAGTTAATTGATTAATGATAGTAAAGAATTACATAAATTTCCATTTATGCTTAATTCTAATGGTTTTTATGTAATTTCTCTCTCTCACTCAAGAAATGGTCATACTCATGACCCATTCTCAATCCAAATGAAGCTTTTCATAAAGCTTTTCCTTAATCCAAGATTAATCTATGCTTGAGGTCAAATTAATGGCTTTTTTCTATGCTTTTAGTTTATGTATTTCATGAATATTGATGATTCAATCCATTATTGGGTTAACGATCCAATTAGGGATCATTCTAATCATTTCCTTAATGATAAGCTTTATCCTTCAAAATAAATTGAGATTTATCAGTCATAGTAGCAAAGCTATGGCAAAATTTTTATAAAAATTACACATAAAATAATTTTATTCAAAGCATAAAAAGAGAACTTCCTACCATATTCTAGGAATTATCATCCTAGATTAATTGAAAGAATTTTATTGTAATCATGGAGAAATTGATTCTTATGTTATGCATAATTGATGATTATTTTATTGTAAAAGTGTTACTTTTATCATATTTGGATTTCATGCATAGAGGTATGCATAAAAGAATTATTATTTTAATATAAAAGTGTTACTTTTATCATATTTGGATTTCATGCATAGAGGTATGCATAAAAGAATTATTATTTTATTATAAAAGTATTTCTTTTATCATATTTGGATTTCATGCATAGAGGTATACATAAAAGTTGATTATTTTAATATAAAAGTGTTTCTTTTATCATATTTGTATTTCATGCATAGAGGTATGCATAAAATTGATTATTTTATTATAAAAGTGTGACTTTTATCATATTTGGATTTCATGCATAGAGGTATGCATAAAAATTGATTATTTTATTATAAAAGTGTTACTTTTATCATATTTGGATTTCATGCATAGAGGTATGCATAAAAATTGATTATTTTATTATAAAAGTGTGACTTTTATCATATTTGGATTTCATGCATAGAGGTATACATAAAAATTGATTATTTTATTATAAAAGTGTGACTTTTATCATATTTGGGTTTCATGCATAGAGGTATGCATAAAAGTTGATTATTTTATTATAAAAGTGTGACTTTTATCATAATTGGATTTCATGCATAGAGGTATGCATAAAAGTTGATTATTTTATTATAAAAGTGTGACTTTTATCATATTTGGATTTCATGCATAGAGGTATGCATAAAAATTGATTATTTTATTATAAAAGTGTTACTTTTATCATATTTGGATTTCATGCATAGAGGTATGCATAAAAGTTGATTATTTATTATAAAAGTGTGACTTTTATCATATTTGGATTTCATGCATAGAGGTATGCATGAAAGTTGATTATTTTATTATAAAAGTGTGACTTTTATCATATTTGGATTTCATGCATAGAGGTATGCATAAAAGTTGATTATTTTATTATAAAACTGTGACTTTTATCATATTTGGATTTCATGCATGGAGGTATGCATAAAAGTTAATTATTTTATTATAAAAGTGTGACTTTTATCATATTTGGATTTCATGCATATAGGTATGCATAAAAGTTGATTATTTTATTATAAAAGTGTGGATTTTGATCATGGGCATGCATGGGTTGTTGGAAAAATTTGCTTGAAAATTTGAGTTTCTTTTAATTTTTTTCTCATTTTCTTGTAATCCTTGAGTGATTCTTGACAAATCTTCTCTAATCTTGCTTAATCTCATGGATATGGTGAGCATTTCATGGAAATTGCTTGAATTTTGAGTGATTTTGGCCAATTTTGCCATTTTTGGACCAAATTTTGGGCCTCTGGACCAAAAATTTGGGGCAGTCGGGCCAAAACTTAGGGCAAGTGACTAATTGCAATTAACTTTTCTGCTAATCATGATTAGTAATCATCTTCTTCTTCCTCAAGCTTTCCATAGCCATGGGATGCTCTTCCTTTACCCGTTTTGATGCCAAACCTTAGGGTTTTTGTAGAGCTTTCTGAGATCTTTCATTTGAGCCTCTTCTTGCTAATTTTTTTCTCAAGATTTGGGAGCTTTTTGTTCATTCCTCCATGGCTGAAAGTTGAGCTTAACCTACCTTCCATGGACCATATCTTTCCATTGCTAAGCTTCTAAACATTTCATATGCATGATTGGCATTCTAATCATCTCATGGAGGGCGTAAAGAAGCACAGGGCGGGCTGCAGCATGCTCACGCCTAAAAATCAGCGCTGAAATTTGGGAGAGGGAGAGCTAGGCTTCACCTAGCTCTACCACCTCAAGACATGGAAGCCTTACAATAGGGTTTTTAGCTATTATTTGGAGCATAATTTCAAGCCTTATTCAAGCACATGGGAGGTGTATTTTGGCTGCAAATTTCAGAGCAAAAGAGAGCTACGTTTTTCTTCAACAAGAGGCTTCTTCAACATATTCTACCATTGAGGCTTTCCGGATGACATTGGTGAGTGGTATGATCAATTTCTTGCAAGTTTGAAGCATTTGGTGGAGCTTGGGAATGGATTAGGGTTGGACACATTCAAATTTTCCTAATTTTCAGAAATTAACCATTAAAGCTTGACCATTCACTTGCCAATATTGCTTCTCCATGCATTATTGATGGCAATGGTGAAAGGAATTGATTCCACATGAGCTTGGCCAATTCATAGATCACATTTTGGGGGATTTTCTTCATTATGTCTCAATTGGCATGCCATTGATGGAATAGCAAGCTTATGCAATGTTTTTGGAGTCTCTCATGCTCATCTTGATGCCATATGGACACTATGGATGCTATACATAGCCATGCCAATGCTATGTTTTACACATGGGCATAAGAGAGCATTTGGGAAGCATGCATTTGTCAATATGATGTGAAAGGGATTGTTGGAATGCCATTGAAAATGCCTTGATTGTGGTTAACCAATGCTTATGCAAATGCCATGGTGAGGGCATTGTGAATTGTTGGTTTGTGTTGGAGCTTTTGGATGATGGATGGAGGCATGAGTCCATGCTTTATTGGTGAGTTCTAAATTGTAAAAGGGCATGAGTCATGCTCAATACTTGTAAGCCAACAAACTTGTTCTATCATTTGATATTATCCACATCATTTTGTACCTACACTCACCATTGCTACCACTTCAAGTTCTATAGAATCTAGCAATGTGTGAGGGTACCTTGGCATTGGTTGGAGAGGCCAAGGGGAGAATGGCTTGAACTCTTTGTGCCGTGATTGCCTTGGAAAAGCGGTACAAAGGGGGATTAGGTACACCGGTGTGAAGACATGGCCTCAACCTTCACCTTGGAGGAAAACTTGGTGAAGGGGTGAGAAGAGCTTGGCCGGGAGATCGGCAAGCTTCAACGCGCGTCCTCAACAATCCTCACCATCGACTTTGTGGATGCATTTGGGCAATGGGGCCCTTTTTCCGTCATATTGTGTGGATATTGCAAATGCTTTGATGGACAAAGAGTGCATATGATCTTTCATGACATTGTGGGATACAAAGAGTATTGCATTGTGATTTGAGAAGCTGCATTTTCATTTGAGATTTGGTTCCAATTACAAAGGAGACTATGGCGGAATTTTTCCAACAAGGGAGCCAAACAAGCTTATTGATTGGAGATTTACCCCATGGATACACTTGAAGGGTTATTCACAACTACCAAGGGGAGAAACACCAATCATTTGTAGCCGGATTGAGCTTTGGGACCGAATTTTGGGAATTTCTGGGATTTTACAAAACCCTAATTCAATCCTAGGGTTTTTGGGATTAGGTCCGAGTGATTACACGACTCTATTCTACTCCTTGAGAGCTTTCAAATGAGCCTTAGAACCCCTTAATCGGATATCACAATCTTGGTCAAAGTACTCATGTTGACTTTATGGTCAAAGTCAAACAGGATACACTTCCACTTTGACTGAATCAAAATGCTTTTAGGGGTAGGTTCTATCTTCCATTAGCTTTCTATAGAGCCGTCAAAATCCTAATTCTGACATATATTTTGCATTTTAGAGCCAAATTACTACTTTCAGCTGTCCCGCACAAACCCTAAAACAGAGAGTATTTGCCCACATCTATTTCTTACTGTGTTCATTTGGGAGGATAGTAGACACCATTACCTACCCATAGAACCTTCTTTTGTCCAATTCCGACATCATTTGGGCATTCTACCAACATCTTGCATTTCTTCACTATGCCGAAGGGAAGACCACGCAAGGGTGGGGATGTTGTGCAAGAAATGATCATTGGTGATGAGGACATGGAAGGTAATATGGATGCAAGGGATGCATTCATCAATGAAGACAATGGGGGCAATGTACATAATCAAATTTCTCAAGGGACACAAGCGGCGGTTAACCATGACACCCTCATGCAAATGCTTGTACAATGGTTAGAGACCTTAGACTCCAAGCTTGATTCTCATTTTGAAACATTATCCTCACGGATTGGTGTGATGGAGGACAAGTTTGGGAAGTCTCAAGCACAAGAAAAGCATGGGAATTATGGTGACCATGAGCAAAGAAAAGGCAAGGGAATCTTGAATGAGGATTCCATGAAGGCCGTACAAGAGGATCCATTGGGAGCATCCACTCGGGGATTCATGGCGGATGCACGGAGACCTCTTGTCAAGGACATGTTTCCTCCTTCTTTTCATTCGGGTTTGTCTCACCTCAATGCATCAAAGGGTCCTACCTCTTCTAGGGCAATGCATTCAAGGGAAGAGGATGAGGTGTTTGTGAATGATGATGAGATTGCACTCGATTGGAATCAAATGTCCTTTGCCCAAAGACAAAGGGATGCTCACGAGAAGTGGATGGGATTGTCGAATATCATCAAGAGGGATTACAAAGACTTTGCACAATTTATGGAGTCATACTCAAAGATGCAAAGATTCAAGCCCTCTACCCAACATGATAACCCATCCCACATATCTTCCAAGGATGTCAAAGACAAAATTTCACTATCAAAGTTCAAAGGTGACGGGTCATCTCCGCATGAGTTGGAGGAGTGGGCTACCAAGCTTGACACCTATTTCCAACTTTACCCAAAAAGTGAGCGTGATATGGTACAATTTTCTTCCTTACATCTTGAAGATTATGCTCATCAATGGTGGAGGCACTTGGTCAAACAAGGGAACACGCCATCAACTTGGGAAGGATTGAAGCGGGAGATGAACTTGGCCTTCATTTCACCCTTAGTGCTTGACCGATACCATGAAGAATGGTATGAGCTTTGTCAAAAGGGGATGATGGTGAGAGATTACATCAAGAGATTTTTGAAGCTTTCAATGTACGTGGAAGGCTTGAGTGAAGACATGAAGATGAAAAAGTTTGTGCATGGGCTTGAACACTTCATCAAGGCGGATGTGTCGGCTCAAAGGCCTAGCTCTCTCAAAGAAGCTATGAGGTTAGCCAAACTCTATGAGCCAAAGTACAAGAGGTCTCAGCCCATGACCTTCACCAAGGACACACTCAAACCAACCACTACTTCTTACAATTTTGGGAAAGGTCCTACATCTACATTACCATCCTCTAATCCAAGAACTCCTACATCATTTGGGGGTGGACAGCCAAAGAATGGGATACATCAATTTGATGCCAAAAGGAGTAGTGACTTCATGAAGAAGAAGCCCTTTCAACCCTTCAAGAAGACTCAAAGAATGGATGATCCAAAGATTGAGGAGTTGAGAAGCAAAGGGCTATGTTTCAAGTGCAAAGAGAGGTGGTCACCCGGGCATGTGTGCAAATCAAAGAAGATTGTGGCCACTATGATCCTCATGGATGAGGAAGAGAACAAGGATGACTCTCATGACATTGAGGAATGGGAGGATTGCAATGAAGAAGCACATGAGGAGTCACTTGAAGACCATTCTTTCATCACGGAGGATGGTGAGTTTCCGTTTGATCCGGGAGGTGGAGTTAAGGAAAGCCTTGTGGATGGAGATATGCCTACCAATGCAGAAATTTCAGCTTGCATATGCTCTATCTCACAAGAGTTGTTGGCGGGTTGCAAGAACCCAAGCACACTAAGGTTGGTGGGGACCATCAATGGGAGGGTTGCACATATTCTTGTGGATTCCGGGAGCACTCATAGCTTCATCAACTCTAAATCCATCAACTCTCTCAAACTCAACACAAAGAAGACACCTACAACGTTCCAAGTGCAAGTGGCAAATGGGGAAAGTGAGAAGACTAGCTTGGTTTGCCCTTCTACAAAAGTGGTTTTATCCTCTTCATACACTTGGGAAGGTGATTTGGTGGTTTTGGATATAGGTCCCATCGACATTATCATGGGGTGTGATTGGTTGGCTTCACTTGGTGACATTCACATGAACCTTCAACAAGGTTTCATGAGCTTTCTACATCATGGGCAACAAGTGGTACTTGCTGCAAATGCACCTAAGAAGCTCTCTTTGATCACTCCAAGGCGACTCAAGAAAGAGATTAAGGCTTTTGGCACTATCTATGTGTTACATGTTACCCAAGAGGGGATGGAAGGCAGTGGACAGCACATAGATGAGGAAATGGCAACTCTTCTTAAGGAGTATGAAGATATTTTGCAAGTGCCAAAGAGTCTACCACCTAAGAGGGAGATTGACCATGCCATAGTACTTGAACCGAATGCAAAGGTTGTCAACAAGCCTCCTTACCATTTGTCTAAGGTAGAAAGAGAGGAAGTGGCTAAGCAAGTGCAAGATTTGCTTGCTATGGGTCTTATTCAACCTTCACAATCTCCATTTGCATCTCCCGTTCTCTTGGTGAAGAAGAAGGATGAATCCTTTCGCATGTGCATTGATTATCGTGACTTGAACAAGGTCACAATCAAGAATAGGTATCCCATACCTCGCATTGATGATCTTCTTGATGAGCTCAAAGGGGCAAAGTTCTTCACCAAGATTGATTTGAGATCGGGATATCATCAAATAAGGATGAAGGAAGGTGATGAAGAGAAGACAGCATTTAGGACGGAAAGGGGATTGTTTCACTTCATGGTGATGCCCTTTGGTCTTACAAATGCTCCGGCCACTTTTCAAGCATTGATGAATCGGATATTGGCTCCCCTTCTTTTCAAGTTTGTGCTAGTGTTCTTCGATGACATCTTGATCTATAGTAAGAGCAAAGGGGAACATCTATGTCATGTGAAGCAAGTGTTTGAAGTGTTGAGGAAGCACAAGCTTTATGCAAAGGAGAGCAAATGCACATTCATGGTCAATGAAGTGGAATATCTTGGACACTTGGTGGGTGAGAATGGCATAAGGGCTGATCCTAAGAAAGTGGCATGTGTCAAAGAGTGGCCAACACCAAGCAATACAACTCAATTGAGAGGATTTTTGGGATTATCTTCTTTCTATAGAAGATTCATGCAACATTATGCATCCATTGCGGCACCTCTTACCGACTTGCTCAAGAGGGAGGCTTTCTTTTGGGATTCCATTGCCAACAAGAGCTTCAATGAGCTCAAGGAGTTGCTCACTTCAGCCCCTATACTTGTATGTCCGGATTTTGCAAAGACATTTTATGTGAGGGCGGATGCAAGTGGTAGAGGAATTGGGGCAGTTTTGTATCAAGAGCATGGAGTCATTGCATTTGAAAGTAGAAAGCTTACCGAAAAGGAGATGGGGCTTCATGTTTATGAGCAAGAGATGCTAGCCATACTTCATGCCATCAAGAAGTGGCATCACTATCTTTATGGTGCTCATTTCAAGGTGAGAAGTGATCATAGGGTGCTGAAATTTTTCCTCTCCCAACCAAATCTTTCTCCAAAGCAAAAGAGATGGCTGGCCACACTTCAAGGATATGATTTTGAGATATCCTACACACCCGGGAAGGACAATGTAGTGGCGGATGCATTGTCTAGAATGTGGGCATGCGCTACAACTTCAATCATGGAGGTATATAGTGAATGGATCAAGGGGATTCAAGAGGAATACCTCATCAATGAAGGTGCTGCCCATATTTATACCAAATTACAGCAAGGTGATGGTGGAGAGTTTCCTCATTATAAGCTTCACAATGGTCTCTTGTGGTACAAGGGTAAGTGTATTTGGTTCCTACCTCATTCTACATACCAAAGGTGCTTCATGAGATGCATTCTTCACCACTTTCGGGCCATCTTGGTGTACTCAAAACCTATGATAAAGTGAGCAAGAGTTTTTATTGGAAAGGCATATGGGGAGATGTGAAGAAGTTTGTGATGGAATGTGCTTCTTGTCAAAAGAATAAGGATAGCCATCAACTCCCAAGTGGTTTACTTCATCCATTACCTATTCCGGATGGTAAATGGACTCACATTTCTATGGACTTCATCACGGGTCTACCAAAGACAAAGCATGGATGGGATCAAATATTTGTGGTGATTGATAGGCTTACAAAATCAGCCCATTTCATTGCTTCAAAGACCACTTATGGAGCATCTCATATTGCCAAGCAATTTTTGGAACATGTATTCAAGATACATGGCTTGCCACTCAACATAGTTTGTGATCGAGATACCAAGTTCATGGGGACTTTTTGGAGGTCATTATATGAGAGCTTGGGTACTCAAATCACTCCATCTACAGCCTATCACCCTCAAACGGATGGGCAAACGGAGTGCACAAACAAATGGCTTGAGGTGTACTTGAGGCACTATTGTCATGACATGCAAACATCTTGGGATGAGTGGCTTTATCTTGCTGAATTTTGCCATAATTCAAGCAAGCATTTGAGTATTGGCATGTCACCATTTGAGGCTCTCTATGGATATCAAGTACATGTGCCATCGATAGCCTTCCGTGAAGACAAAGTGGTCAATCCATTGGCAAAAGAAGAGTTGGAAAGAATGAGACAGCTTCTTCAACTTTGCAAGGACAATATGAAGAAGGCTCAAGATGTCATGAAGGCTAAGGCGGATGTTCATAGAAGGGATGTGGAGTTTCAAGAGGGTGATTATGTGCTATTGAAGCTTCCCAAGAGTCGGCATAATACTCTCAAAGGTGTAACCAACTCAAAATTGGCTCATAGGTATTATGGACCATACTTGATTATCAAGAGGGTTGGTGATTTGGCCTACAAGTTGGATTTGCCTTCTTCGACAAGGATCCATAATGTGTTTCATGTATCTAACCTTAAGAGGTTTATGGGATCTTTGCCTCAAGAGATGGAAGAGCTTCCACCCATGAATGAAGAAGGTGAGATCATTTATGAGCCGGAGAGGGTTATTGGCAAGAGGACAAGAGAGTTGAGGAATCGGAATATTGATGAATACCTTGTCAAATGGAAGCAATTACCCATGGATGAGGCTACTTGGCAATCATTGGAGTATGTCCAACAACATGGCTTACTTGTGGATGACTTTCTGTGACCAAGTGGTATGGTTTACTTGAGCAAATTGGGTAATATGAGGAGAAGTATACATGCTGTAATTTCTGGACAGTTTTGGGAAGGTCTACTATTGGGCCTATTTTTCTACTCCAACAAGCTTCATGGCGTATCCTAATGAAGGATTATGATGTGGGCTACATATGGCTGAGTGTACATATCATTTTCAGCCCAATATATGGAGTCTAAATGAAGGATTTTCAAGGGTCTTCATCGACTAGAAGGGCTGTCATAATAGTCCCACTCATACACTTTGGGCTTGAAGCTTTGTGGACTTGTACACATCCAAATTTTCATTGTATATGTGCTTTGGATGTACTTGAGAACTCTTAACCACTTCCCATTGATTACATTAGAGTCTCATACTTTGAGATTGTACATGTTATTGATTTTGAGGACAAAATCTTTGGGAAGGGATGGTTTGTAATAAAGTAGGAACTTTATTCAATAGGGTTAATAATGGGACAAGTCCATGTATAAAAGAGGGGACTTGGACCATGGTTGTAACTTTTGATGATCATTTTTAGAAATGGAAACTATGTTTCTTAGAGCTCATGGCTTCTTTCTTGGCTTGTGGAAGGCTATTTCCATTCTCTTGGTGTGAGAGACTAAACACACTTAGGCATCATGTTTACATGGTGATTACTCATATTTTCATGCATTACATCCCTTCATTCCAGCAGCTCTACTATTGCTGTTGTTTTACCCACTGCTGAACAAGCTCGTTGGGATGGTAAAGATGCGTAGGCTCATGCCTTGATTGCACTTTCTGTCAAACGTAACATCACCCCACATATTTGTTCAGCTAAAACAGCAAAACAGGCTTGGGATATTCTAGCTGGTTTGTATGCAGGTCGTAACGAGGCAAAAATCGCTTACCTACATAAAGAGCTAGAATTTAAGATTATGCAAGAAGATGATGACATGAATGTTTTTCTTGCTGAGATTAAAGATCTCAAAGAACAGTTGATTTCTGCAGGTGAGATTATTCCTAATCATTCTCTTGTGCAGACTGTTCTTGATGCTTTACCTGAGACATATCAGACTTTTGCTTCCATGTGGAGACTTCTTAATGAGGACAGACCTGATGCTGTCAAGTATGATACTTTAGTCAACAAGCTCTTGCAAGAAGCGCAGTCCAGGCAAAACAGGGCCAGGCAGCGTGCAGCTGATCAAGCATTTATTGCTGCCCACAGCAGTAGAGAAGAAGTGGTAAGGCAGCCCCTTCCACTGTTTCTTCTCCTATTAGTAGGTCTGCAACTTCTTCTCCTTCCACAGGTAGCAACAATAAGTCTGAGAAGGCTCTTGATAAAGACAAGAAAAAGACCAGGTGCAACTATTGTAAGGCAAATGATCATGCCATTAAGAATTGCCCTAAGCTAAAGGCTAAAGAGGCAAAGAAGAAAGAGTCAAATGCAGCCACAATAGCGGATGCTTCTACAAATGCAGATTCTGCAAATGTTGTGCAGGATACAGAATGGGCGTTTAGCGTGTATTGCCAATATGACCCATCTGTACATGATGCATGTTTGGCAGTTTCTGTTGACTCTCATGTATGGTATTTTGACAGTGGTGCTACAAAGCACATTACCTCGCATCGTGATATGTTCACTTCTCTTGAGGCTGTCCCTAATGGGAATACTGTCACATGTGCCAATAATGCTTCTTACCCTGTGAAGGGCATTGGTAAAATTATGCTTACTGCTGCAAATGGCAGCGCTTTCATACTTTCAGATGCTTTGTGTGTGCCAGGGATAAAGAAGAATCTATTATCTGTCTCTGCGCTTGCTAGACTTGGACTTGTAGTCAAATTTGTGGATGACAGATGTACTGTTCATGATTTGACTTCTGGTGATACGATTATTGTATCTGGCACCTTGTTTTGTGGGCTATATAGGCTCAATTCTTATGACAAGTGTGTGGAAGATTCAGCAAATGCAGTTTCTGATGAAAAGGTAGTTTCAGATGCAAAACTATGGCATGCTCGTTTTGGTCATCTGAACTTTGCTAGTTTGCTGCGTTTGCAGAAATTTGATATGGTTGCTTCATTGCCCCCTCTTGAGGCACCATTGAAACATGTTTGTGAAGGCTGTATTTTGGGCAAAATGCAGCGTTCTGCATTTCCAAAGGATGGTTCTGTGCAGGCCACTCACAAATTGCAACTTGTACATAGTGATGTATGTGGGCCTATGCAAACTCTGTCATTTGGTAAACACTTGTACTTCGTGACTTTCATTGATGATTACTCAAGGCATGCATGGGTATACCCACTGAAGGCAAAGTCCGAAGTGTTTTTGTGCTTCAAACAGTTTTTTCTTATGGTTGAAAATGTATCCAATTGTACTGTGGGCACCCTCCGTTCTGATCGAGGGGGGAGTACATGTCTAAAGAGTTTGATGCATTTCTGGCTACTCGTGGGATAAAACACCAATGTACAGTGCCGTATACCCCTCAGCAAAATGGTGTTGCTGAGAGAAAAAACAGGTCACTTATGGAGATGGCACGATGTATGGTCAAGAGCCAAGCTTTGCCACATGTGTTTTGGCTTAAGGCTGTCATGTGTACTGCATATGTACTCAACAGGTTTCCCACTAAGGCCTTGCAGTCTATTACTCCATATGAAGCTTGGCATGGCAGGAAACCTTCTATTGGTCACTTGCGTGTCTTTGGTTGCTTGGCCTATGCTTTAGTGCCTGTGCAACAACGCAGAAAATTGGATGATAAGGCTGTCAAATGCATTTTTGTTGGTTACAGTGCTGAGAGCAAGGGTTACAGATTGTATCATCCGCAGTCAAAGCGTATCTTGATTAGTCGAGATGTTGTTTTTGTGGAAGATGATGTGCAGCCTTTGTTATCATGTACCAAAGAGACAGGTGTGAGCTCACAGGATGTATTTGATACATTGTTGCCTCTGTTTACATGTGGGAATTCAAATGTAAGTCCTAATGAGGCAAATATTCAGCCTATGCAGATTTCAAACGACATCATAGATCAACCTATTTCTGATGCAGATTTACAGGATGTAATTCATGAGGATAGGGCTGAAAATGAGCAGGCTAGAGGTATGCCAAAATGGCTGGTGCAAACCTTGCGTGATAGTAAGATTGATACACCTATGACTAGTCGTACTCGTTCAGGTTTTCAGCACGCCTCTTATACATCAGATTGTTATGCCTTGGCTGTGTCTAGTATGTGTGAAGAGGAAGAACCTCTTTCATTTAAGTATGAAAGAGGTTCTTCCTCTTCACATATGAACCTCTTTCATGAAAGAACCACTTGGGAGATTGGCTAAAAGTATGCTTGGTGTATGCAAGCAATCTGTTAAAGTGCTAGAAGACATTATGATCTCACAAAATCAATGTATAAATGAGTTAGAAAGACTACTTCAATCATCTCAAGAAGAGGTAACAGAGCTTAGACAAACTAACAAAATTTAGAGGAACATGCACTCCAAAAAACCCAACTAAAAAGAACTCTTTATGCGTTAAGAGTGAAATCTAGACAATTTAATTGTGTAACATGCCTAGCAATACATGGGGGTGCTAAGAAGAAATAGATGAGATGTGATCGAAGCTACATTAATAGTGTGGGAGGTTTCTTCTTGGATAATCCTCTAGATAGAATTGCTATAATTAAGTGTGCTATTAAAAACAATGACTTGATTGAAATGCTTAAGCTCTCGGAGTGTGCAAGGCTTCGAAGGAGGGTAGTCAAGGAAGTTTGCGAATGACTTTCGTGACTTGGCCACTGCAAGGAAATGGTTGTTTACTAGCGACTATTATGGGTGCTAGTATAAGTGGTGGTAAATCCAAGGGAAAATGTCATTTTACGGGCGTCGATATATGTGCCGGTATGTGCGCCAATAATGAAAAAAATAATTTTTTTAATTTGTGTAATGGACTTCAAGAAATATTCACTGGTCATATTTACAAATTCAAAGTTCAATCAGGGAAATGCTACCCTCCCATTAGAAGTGCGAAAAGTAGCTTCAACTGCAATACTTGATAGTGGTGCAGGAGTGGGCATTGTGACAAGGTGCATTTGGGAAAAGTGGGGCAAACCAACTATTAGGAGTACCAGGATGCGCTTGCAGCTAGCAGATGGAAGCTTAGAACATCCCCTTGGGCTGCTTGAGAACATATTGGTCACCACATGTGGGATTGAATATGAGCAGTAGTGGATTTTGGAAAACATCCAAACTATGAAGTGATATTGGGTAGACCATTCATGCGACAATTTCAAATGATTCAAGATTGGGGATACAATTATTTGTACCTCCGACATGATTCTGTCATCACAAGGGTCAACCTAAGGAATCACTCATATCGTGATGTAACAAGGTCTCCAATAGATGAGTTTGATTCTGCTTCATCTGAGGGCTCAAGAGTTACATTGTCAGACGGGCGAGAAGATCTGTGGAGCCTCATGTAGGGATTTCAACATTGAGAGACTTAAGGGTAATCGAAGTGTATCAGACGAGGCATACATTCCACAACCCTTCCCCGAGCATTTAATTGATCCACTAGAATGGAGTCATGTCCTTGCAACATTATCAACATGTGCTTTACCTAAGCCAATTCAATTTTGTGACTCAGATGGATATGACATTATTCCTATACGAATGGTACAACCACGTGACCATCTAGATGTTTTGTACTATGGGGATGCAGCCACAACAGCATTGTAAGTAGAGGAAGTATCTGCTACTCCACGAGCTTTATCATGTAAAAAGGGTGGTGTTTCTACCTTACACAAAGCACTTTCAAAATCTGCTCTTGAAGCTCCAAAACAAATGATGTGGATAATTGATGAGTACTCAAGTGAGGGCCATGGCTGGCATGTTCCAACTACTCTAGTTGCTGCTCAAAGAAGGCCAGGCAAGAAGGAATTATCAATGTGGCTACCAAAAGATGCGTACAAACTTGTACCATCTAGTCCAGTTGCTAAGCCTCTTAAGAAGCACATCATTTCCAAGCCTAAACCTCGGATTGTTACTCGATGGGCTCCAAAACATGTTCTTAAAGCACAAGGCTATTATGAGGGTGCAACAGCAATTTGGCTTCCAAAATGCCATACTTTGCTAGGGGTAAAAGAGTGTTTCAGAAAGATTCCAAAAGCCACCCTTGATTTTCCATATCAGTGGGTGCAAAAGAAATCAACACAAACTCTTCAAGAAAGGAAAGGTGGCTGTGATAGCACCTACAAATCTACTTGTGTTGATCTTCCTAAAACATGTATTGAAACACCGGTTGTCCCAATTTCTCCTTGCTACACCATTCCACCATCAACTTGTGTACCTAAGACAAGTCCAAATGAGTCTCATTTGAGCATAGATTCTAGCATTTCAATGCCTAAATCCTCTTATCTTGCTCAAATTCCAAGACAATTGCTAAAATTCCCACCTCTTAAAAAGGATATACCTAAAACCAAAGATAAGGCATTAACACTACAATTGAAGCTCTTTGGTAAATCAATGTTTGAATAATGTAGTTCCTTATGCCTTTAGAAGATGTGTTCTTTTTGAGATAATCTTGTTTTTGATTGGAATTGTCATGATGGATATGAGTGTTCTAAATTTCATTGTTCTACGTCCAGATAACTCCTGATGGATATTTGGCGAGATACATGTCCACCATGACCCTGATAGTACTTGACCTGATCATCGCGGGGGTTATAGTGCTCCTCCGTTTCACACATTCTAGGTACTTCTATGCTCCCTAGGTGAAAATTGCTGCGGGCATCACTTTGTCACGTTATTCTATCAACAGCATCACCCATTTCCACATTGTCAAGAGTGTGCACGGCTCGTATTAGGAGAAGCTTCACATATTTGTTGGATATGCCGCTCTTACTTTCGACGATATGGCACGGGCTTAATGAAGCAAATTGTGGGAATTACACCCCAACGCCATAATCTTCTTAATGTGAGAATACCAGAGAGAGGACCAAATCAACGTAGATTACCTGAGGAGGTTCAAGCACAACAATGGAGGGATACAAGCTTAAATGACTTGCAACCACCGATCTTGCAAGCCCTCCTTCCCCAAGCCTCAACATGTCAATATTGGATCAATATGAGTACCTATATTGCGCAGTTCCAAAATCGAAATTGTCTCCTTAACCTTCCCATAGAACCAATGCCATATTTTAGTGAGGAAGCACTCCTTCCTCTACCACCTTCTCCAGAGGCCGGTTTTTGTGAGGGGTTGTCTCTGCATCCTGAGGAAATTGATACCATCTTTCCAGCAGACGAGGACACGGATCCACCTCCAGCGCAAGGGTAAGCTCAGTGACTCCATAATAAGATCGACAAGCCAGGGCACTTTTCTCCCATTGGGTTTTTCCCCTCGGCTATATTCGGTGATTGGCACCAATAGAAAATTTTATTCTTTTCTTTTCTTTTCTTGTTTGTTAATAAAAATTTTGCAGAGATCTCCGCTAAAAAAAAGAGCATCAAACACGCCCCAATAGTCCACCTACCGTGCACACAAATTAGGAAGGGGGGAGACATGCTACGCCTACAAAGATCAAGGAGGAGCAATCTGCACAAAATCAGCAATGCATCAATGCAAACAAACAACATCAACAGGGCACTACAACAGGTGTATTCAAATGTTAATCTTTATTTCTTTAAGTGCTTTTATCTTTTGAATATATGGTTTGCATGTTCACACAATGTTGGCTGGTTTAAGTTTTTGATTAGTTGTTAAAATATGGTGAGTGAATTCTAGACTCTGAGAAGACTTAGTAAAAGATATTTCTATCTAAAGACAGTGTAGGATATATACCAATGGAATATGCCAAGTTCTTATGCTTTCAAGGTATATTAGTTATCCCTAGTGGTAGCTACCTCTTAGATATGAGCTAGGTGCTAGGATTAATAAAAAAATTTATGAAAATATACCATAAAAAATTATATACAAAGTGAATTGAGACATGATGGGTCTACAGCCATGTGGAATGCTTGGTAGGACCTGGGGTTGTCTTAGCACCTTGGGGCCGATGCCTTGGTTTCTATGGGGTGAACACTGATGTCTAAAAGCTTCAGAAAAAGACCTTTGAAGAATCTATCGCCTTGATAGATGTTGGTAGGACTCTGGGGTACACTATGGACCCTCGAGACCGATGCCCTCATCTTCATGGGATACTCCTTAGGTCATAAAAGAGAGAAAAAGGGTCTGTCGCCCTTGAGATACTTAGCGGTCTTTAGATTCTCTTGGCGGAGGTCTCTTGGCCATTGCTTGGGTCTCTTTGGGATGGAACCTTAATCTTTATCACCTTCTACACACACATCAAAAAAAAAGAAAAAAAAAGAAAAAAAAAAGAGAGTTCCAATCACCTTTGCTCATATTTAGGAGTAGGTTTGCCACTTAGGAATAACTTAAATACTTGTAGGACATTGAGACTGAGATCATAACCGGCGGTGTACAAAGCACACTTGCCTTTGCATAGCACTATCTACCACTTAAGTCTCACTTTGACTAGTCTTTACTCACCTATTTTAGTACTCATTAAAACTTTAATCAGCCTTGCACTTGTATGCTCACGTGTGAAATTATCATTGCTGGTTTTTCTTTTCTTTTCTTTTCTTTTCTTTTCCTTTTTTCAATAAAAGACTTTACTTGTATCCATTGTTTTTTTGTTGCAGCTCTTGCTACTACCGCGCTCGAGGACGTGCGCAAAATAGGAAGGGGGGAGTGTTGCATGACGAATGAAGATCAATACAAGGATGCAACAAAAAAAGACACTTAGGGCTCTTGAAAAGAGTTCCAAGTTGTAGATGAATGTGGGAGAGGGCTTGACAATAATCCCACATGGGAACTTTTGGGAGTTCTAGAGTTTTTGTATAAAAGGTGGCCCATTTGAGAGCTAGAGAGGACTCTTTGGTCATTTGGTTGAGAGGCTCATAGAGAGAGCTTGCTCCATAGCTCCTTCTCATGTGCTCTCCCAAGACTCTCCATCTCCATTCATGCTTCAATCTTGTACTCTCTATTCTCTACATTTTCAATGATATGAGGTTATGGTCTACACACTTGCTAATCTAGATTTCTTAATGATGTTTTGATGCTAAAATCTGATTTGTAGAGTGCATGTGATGAAGCTTGTGCATGAAATGATGTGTAGTTGAGGCTTGTGTGATAGCTCTTTGCATGTTAGATTCTTTGCATAAGTTGCATTTTTATGCTTAAGTGTAGCCTAATCTTGATGCTTTGATTATGTAAGATTGATTGCTTGAGTGATGAAGAAGGATTGAGTAGGACTAGAAGTCATTAGTGTGTGGTTAACTCATCTTCTCCCATTCGGGATAGCCTCTATGCGCTAACCGGGTTGCATTCACGGATTGACAAAGTGTGTGGGTTGGAGTGTAGCCTCCGCTATGCTATGATGTCCCAAACAGTTCTCCCTTATAGATGAAAAATGGAGTTAACACTTGTGGAAAGGCAATTTGTACTTGTTGCGTAGTGTAGGAAAACCAATGGGGTTGGGGCTTATATAGCCAACAAAATGGTTTTGTAACATTTTGTGATGTAGAAGCTTTACCATCAATCACCATGTCTTGTGTGATAGGGTTTCTCTTTGGGACCTAGACTTGTTTGGGCATTGGTGGTGAAGGTTCTCTTTACGATAGTCTTCCATTTGTTGGAATTTGAGCTATTGAAGCTTTTATCCATCTTCCCTCCCTCTCTCTCTCTCTCTCTCTCTCTCTCTCTCTCTCTCCCTCTCTACCCTTCTCTTTGCTGACTCTCACCTCCCTCTCTCTCTACCCTTCTCTTTGCTCTCGTTCCCTCTCTCTCACTCTTTCAGTCCTTTTTTTTGCTCATTCTCTCTATCTTCCCTCTCTCTCCCTCTCTACCCTTCTTTGTCACTCTTTTAGTCCCTTTCTTTGCTCACTCTCTTTATGCTCACTCTCTTTCTTCCCTTCTCTTTGCTCTCTCTCCCTCTCTCTCTTTCTCTCTCACTCACTCTTTTTGTCCTTATCTTTACTCGCTCACTCTATATTTCTTTCTCATTTCTCAACAAAGCTTACTTAACTCATGTTTTGCATACAGATCCTCAAGTGTACAAATGCTTCACTACCTTATTCATTCACACAAAACATAAAGTGTCGATTCTTTATTGGTTTGTACGACATGTATATAAATATCGTTGCAAAGGTGAATGATGTCTTATTGCAAAACCCCAACATGCATTGCTCCCACCCTCTTTCTCTCTTTTTTAATATGAAAAATAAGATCATGACACAATCATAAGTAATTGCTACAAATAAGATCATGACCCAGTCACTTGAATATTCAAAAATAAATAAGTTTACTGCACTACAATGAAATCTTCATCAAAACACCCTCCACTACATCCTCTTCGGGATCAATACAAACAATATTCATGCCTAATTTATGTGCTACCATAGCACAATCTCCACATCCCGACATAAAGCTTTACTAACACTTACCCTTGCTTTACATGACACCTCAACAAACTATCCCAAAAGTCATATCCACACTCAAATCCACATGCAAGGAAAACATCTCTCTTAATTCCACCAAAAATGTAAGGCTCTTATTTTGAAGCACATGAAGAGTTAACTCCATACCTCGCCATGCTGTCCATTTGGGGCATCTGTCCTAGTGCATCATGTTGCAAGGATCAATGATATAATTAGGTGAGAAAGGTTGTGTGTGGTTTTGTCCAAGTATGCTCATGTAGCAGCGAGACAAGGGTATGTATTTGCACAAGAGTATGAGATGATTTTTTGTAGCAAAAAGTGATGCTCAATGGAAACCTCTTTGGTTAGTGTTGCTCACCTCTTGTCCAAAGGCCCTTCCAGTATTTGCGTTATACATTGCACATTCACCAAGGTGTCCAAGGAGAAGCCAGAACTCTTAGCATAAGCTATAATGATTGCCACACACAATACATAATACTACTGATGACAATAATAGAACCATTGTCGTCTAAGATGGTCTCACAAATTTAAAGCAATGCATGCTCCTCTCCATCTATGTGGCATTAATTAGAATGACATACACACATGCAACATATGCACAACAATACACAAGGTCTTAATGAAGGGAAAATAATCTCATCACTCACATGTGCAGAGATTCCATGGTGGGACAATGCCATTGAGGAAACGATAAACAGAACCTCCTGTGGGGGGGGAAACCTCACTACAATAAAATTACACTCTGTGTTTGTATTGACACCTTTAATAGTAAAGGTATTATCTCCCATGTTGGCCTTCAGCAACATATCAAAGACATGTTCTAGCTTTGGTGGACACTGCTGGTTCAGAAGTGCACGACCTATCTTCAAAGGATTCCCAACACAGGCCATCATCTTTATAGAATGATGTCCTACCATGCCATGTTGAGTAGAGTTATACATCAATTGTTATTATAGGATATAAAAGACACCTTTACAATCATTTCACATGTGGTCACGATTGATTATTTCACCTGTTAACACCGAGGCTTCTATAATAGTAGAGGAATTGGCACTTTGATGTTCGAGCATTGAGGACTATTGTCGTGGTACATCGAGACACTCTTATAAAGCGTACATTTTGTAAGTGCCTGCATCACACAAATACTTTACATTATCATTACCAATGAGTAATACCACACGTGGCAAATTCATTTGGATTGGAGTCAAGTCTCCCAAGCTAGGTGGAAGAATTGGTCGCAATGGTGCATTTGGCGCTTCACCTCTTGCCAAGCTTATCTGAATCCATAACTTAATCTATGTTACTATGCAAACAATGTAACAATAATACCAATGAACCACAAGTAGAAGAGTGCCCTGCCTGTGTTATCGCATGACCAACTTCTTCAACTTTTAGGGTTGCCTCAATCTTGTGTGTGCTATCATCAGAATCGCTTTCATCATATTCTGATGTGGAGAGGTATGAGAGTTGTCCTCTTCCTGTAGTACTGACTTTCCTTTTCGCTTTGTCGTATCCTTTTTGGCACCTTTTCCCCTTCATCATCAGCATCCTCTTCATCTTCATCATCCCCTTCATCTTTCATAAGACCTTTACCTTTCATCATCCCCTTCATCTTTCATAAGACCTTTACCTTTGCCTTGGGGGACATGTGATTTGTCACGTAGACTTCTAGGCTTCATATTAGAATTTACCATTCGAAAAGATATAAGAAATAATATTTAAATTAATGTGAAATATCTAATTGTATAGTTCATACCATGGTTGATTGCTTTTCTTTACAAGCCCAAGTATAGATCTCCTTCTTACTCTTGGGAAATTTGCCACTTGGAAAGTTAAGGAACAAAGGTCTTGAAGTTGCTGCTGTGTATATATAGTGCTTTCATGTTTTGGATTGTGCCATTCTTTTAAGATTTTAGGCACATCTACAATATATCTCTCACCATGGCACTTACAAATCCATCTACACAACATTATATCCATTTAGTTTACAAATATAAGAGTACAACCAAGTAGTAAGTATGGGTTTAAAGCTACCACACCTTTTTTCTTTAGGGATCTCACCATTTCCTCAAATAGCTTCCCAAAATACATTCTCTTAAGATCGTTGAGGTCATCAAGGAATGTATCTAGAAAAATTACCTTATACTTTTTTGATATTTCTACAAGGACGGTTACGCCCTGTGCTCCAATATCATGCCATATTACTTCTCTTCGAATTACATACTTTTAAAGATTTATGAATCCTTCAGCCTCTGCAAATCACCATCAAAATCAAAATATCCAAAATTTGTGCTTTGTGGTCATTTCGTAATGAGCTAGCTGCCAAGATGTATAGCCTATTCTCTATCAAAAAAATCTGGTTTCTCATTCCAATTAACTTGCACTAGTCACGCAACATAACACCATAATTAAATCGCAACATTAAAACCATAAAATGTTGTTACGTACAAAATAGACAGAGGAAATAGTGTAGGATTTCTTGCTCAAAGAAACCTTCCCCTTGTGTAGGGGGTTTGCAATCACCGCGAGCCGCCTTGTAGCATGCCTCCACTTTCTTTCATCTTTATAAAATGGCGTTCTCCATCTCTCTTCAAACTCTTGTGAAGACAAACTATCTACTAGGGGGTCAATATCTCGGGTGGCTACTACTACGAGCTACTCATCCTATTATTCACGAATTGCAACATTAGTGGATGATATGCAAATGTTTATCATATATTGCAAGTGTCTAAAGATTGAAGGTTTACCTGGAATAATATTTGGAAAAGTTCCGAAAGCTCGCAGTTATACCAAGATGGGCGGCCTTTTTTTTTCTGTCGAGGCATGCTTGTCCATCCATGCCTTGTTCATCCCTTTAGTGTGCTTCATAATTGTTTCTTTGTTTACTAGCCCAAGTGCCCTAATGAGGCACACTTTGTCCAGAAGGGAAGAATAAACATAGCCCACTTCATTCATCCTACCGTAAACAAAATTTAAGGTTATGATGAAAGATTGAAATAAAACTAATTAGTCCCAAAACTAATTTATAAAACAAAAGACCACATTCATAAAAGTAGGCAATTTAAGTAGACTCACATTTATTAATCTCCTCCATCCATGCCACAACTCGATGATTTTCATCCCACACATACAACATCTTGTGTTGCTCATGAATTCCCACTCTATGCCTTTGGTCATATTCTCGAACTCCTCGTTTTTCAATTGCCAGATGTCATCCCATGCAATAACATCATCTTGAGTCACTTCTCTAATAAGATTACAGGATGAGGAGATGGAGCAAATGAACCTGCATCTATTGGCAACTTTATCCATTCGTATAAAATTCCCTTGCCATATCCCATTGCACATGTTGGTAAAGTGTCATTGTCTATGTAGGATCATAAAATGAAATACTTGGCAAATATACTTCATGTTCCAAATATTACAAAGAACGTGTTTCTATTGATAGTTGCGGCTTGCAACAAGTGAGGTTTAATCCTCATGCATGTTTTGTGAAAGAAGACTTCAAAAATCAGTGCTGCTTGGTTGCAAAGGGTGGTAGGATGTTTATTTTGGATGTACATATGCTTGAGGTGAAGGAAGCCATGTCTGCACATGGGATATGTGTCATTGCAGATATTAACATATGGCACAAACACATGGTCATGTGAATATACAGCTGGTGGTGGCGATGGCTGAAGTCTATGCATAACTTTTATGGGGATGCCCATTATTCTATTTCAAGATATTTTATTTTAGATGTGCCTTTTATTCATATTATTTACTAGGGTTAATGTGTTTAATCAGCTATGTACACTAGTATAATATAGTCAAGATTAATGTGTTTAATCGATTGTGTATGTTGACCAATATTATTTTGGATATAGGTGATGTGATCGAGTAGCAGATTATGTGTTAATCACGAGTGGAACACGTGTGGCAATTTGATGGCCACAAGCCATGGCAAAAGCATCACTAAAATTTTAGTGAAGTCTAGCCTTAGGCTTCAAATTTAAGGCCTGCTAGGCACTGTTAGAACCAAGGTTAGTTAGTCATAACTTTTAGGTTAGGAATAAAACAAACTATGTGGTGTATATTAACAATCTTCTACCATAATCTTACATATAAAGATTTCAAGCTAGTTAATATAAGGATCTCGTGTTTTCAACATACATGCATGTTATTGTTATTTGTCTAGAAGAGGATGCTGCCCATTGAGTTAACTATTGACAGCATATTAGGTTGGACATGCACTGCCTCTAGACATGCATCTTATTTTACAGGTTCCACCCTTGTTACTTTCGCATTAAATGATGAGCCCCTTTCTCCTTTTGATGCATTGGAATATGATAATTGGGTTATATCCATGCATTCAGCTTGCTGATGACAATTTGCAGATTCAACAAAAATTGGCCTTAATGATTTACTCGTGACATACATCATGCATTTGATGTTACATACATGGGGCTTCTGCATTCCTATTTAGGTATCCAGTTTATACCAATTGAGGGGGGCATCCTACTATCTCAGTGAAGATAAAATTTTCCTACTTTGTTGATAGGAACTGGCATAACATGCTTTGTCTCAGGGTGTATAGTACACTCATGGTGACCCTTTTGTAGCAATACCTGCTCTGACAAACATGTGGCAATATCATTCCACAACTCAGGTCGAATTTTTATCAAATCAAGCAATGGTAAGGTACAAGCCACTGGTGCTGACAAAATAGCTTGCACGATACTCATATCCTTCTCCTTTGTCAACCTTTTATGCATGGAGGGTATCCTCAAGGTTTGAGAACAGTTCTCATATTCTCCCAGATATGATGGCAAGGTTTTCATTGTATGCTTACTTCTAGGAGAAACAATTGTTTGAACTTCCTCCTGGATGCTTGGGCGTCCAAAGTTGTTTTCCGTGCCCCTGGTAAAATCCACCTTAGAGAATGGAGGCGAACTAATAGAAGACATGTTCTCAAGACAAGGCTAGGTGGTGGCAGATTACCTCCTTTCAATTGGGTGTCAATTGGTGCAGACCTTTCGCTATGAGCTTGTGAAATGAGCTCACTTTTCATTTCCCGACTTGATGACACTTCTGGTATGGTTTCTAATGTTGGCTTAAGAGAGGTTGGGCCCCGAGGAATAGGTGGTGGTGGTCCCTCAAGTATTGACTGAGCTTCCCTTTGCTGATGTACAGCTAGATTGATCTTCTCCTCACGAGGGTTGGGGTATTCTTGAAGCTTCTTGGGTAGCTCAGATAAAGCTGCAATGCGACTTCTATGAGCATCAATGATGGCCTCTAGAGTCTCATTCACTTTATCCACAAAAACAGAACCCCCAGAACTATCCTCAGTCGTACTAGCCTCATTTTGTTTAGTACTAGGCCCAGGTTGAGGTTGATGTTCCTCATGCACTTCTTGGGATGTAAAAGTTTGATCCCTCATGTTTTGTTTAGAGGCTTCTTGAGAACCAGTGGATGCACTTTTAGTTTGCTTGTTTCGGTTCTTCTTCCTCCGAGTGGTTTTTTTTCTATTGGACTGTAGGGTCTTGTCCACTAGATTTGTCTTTGCATCCCTAGTTCGAGGTGTCTCATCAGTTTGTATTTCGGCATTTCGTGTCTGTGATCTAGTCATGACTCTAAGTGGCACGACATCCTCATTCTCAGATGAAGTTGGTGATGGAACTGCCCCTACAAGGTTGGTGAGACCTTTGGTTGAGAGGTGCCTTCCTCATGTGGTTTCAGCAGACAATCTTTTGGGAAGTGTTCTACACAACACCCTTGACAATATCTTTCAATTGGTGGAAACTGTTGTACTGTTGTATTGGATCGAGATGCTTGCCTTGAGCGATGTGGACAATCACGAGCCCAATGGGGTTCTCCGCACTCATAACAGGGGCCCATTGGTTTGGCCTCTACTTTCCTTGGCTGCCATTAACCTGAGGGGCCTGGAGTCCTAGGTTGGTAGCCGCCTAGCAGCATTAAAGAGTTTTGTTCCCCTGGTTGAGTTTCCAGTGCTTGGTTTGGGTATGCGGGGCTTTCAAAGATATTTTCTTTGGATGAATATGATGCATATTCCTCCTCCACATAGCCTGGGTTTACCAAGTCTCTACACATATTTGAATTGTCGTAGTCAACAACCCTCACAGGAGCAGTCCCAGGAGCAGGAGGTTGAGCACCAAGAACAGGTCGTGCTTGCTCTTGTGCCATCGGTGGCTTACGTTCAAAATTAGTATACTGTTGATACATTTGTGGAGCCACTCCACTCCTTGGCTGCTCACGTTCCTGTCTCATTCTCGCAATGCGAGTACATTCCTGTGTGGTATGGGTAAAGTTCCAAGCACAGGCTTGGCACCACTTTTTTGTGGGTTGGTTTGTGACTAGAGGAGAAAAGGTATTACATTCCTCTGTTTTATGGTTACCGCCACATGCTCCACAAAGATGAGGACCTGTAGGAAGTACACTCCTCATTCTTTGCTGCTGTTGTTGTGGCTGCAAGGGTGGACGATAGGTCTGTCCCAATCTCCTTAGTACTAGGTTAGCTATCTGGTCTGGATTTACTAGCGCGCTAGACCCTGAACTTTGGTCATCACCCCACTGATCTCTAGGTTTCACCTCTGGGCCAGAACCATCTTGGAATTTGAAGTTATCGGTGAAATCCATAGCATCATGGCAACACTCATTGAAATTTGTATGCTTCTTCGCATAGAGATGTGTATGCAGTGTTGAATTTTTTATTCGTTTTAAGAAGAGAGAAATTAATCGACTTTGGGCGGGCTTCTCATCCTCTGGGCAACGATTAATGTACTGCTTCATTCTATTTACACAGTCTCTAACACTCTCATTCTCGCCTTGCTTGAAAGAGTAGATGTGTGCTACCGTGTCATGTTGAATTCCCATCAAGGAAAAAGTAGCAATGAATCTCTCTTCCAAAACTCGTAAAGAAGATTTGTCTGAAGTCTCTAATGCCTGAAACCAAGCAAGGGCTTTTCCCTCAAGAGTGAGTCCAAATCCTTCAATTTGAGTATGCTTATCAGCCACTTGCTCAGCTCGAACTGCTTGCCTAAATGCTGCTACATGGTCGTATGGATCTCCCGACCCTTCATACTTCTTTACCAGTTTCTAAAGAGTTGATGGCCTTACTTGTCTTGAATACTCATCATAGGGCCTACGGCCTCTCACTCTCAGTGGGAATTGTTCCTCTCTTTGGTAAGACGGTCCACATGCATCCAAACTTGGTGTGGGTCCCCTATTACCAGCCTCACCAAACCCCTCCAAAGATCTTGTCACCCGCATTTCAGGAGGTGCATTAATGGGAGGACGAGTTGGCTCCCCTACCCTCCGGTTGTTATAGTGAGAAAGATGTTGTTGTGGTGTGAGCGGTGGTCGCACATTTGGTGTAGGACGATATCTTGGTGCTAAAGGTGGGCTACTAGCAGTGGTCCACTGAAATGTTGAAGGTCCCTCTCTAGTGAACTCTCGTAGGGGAGGAGCAACAGTTTCTCCAAGAAAGGCTGTCTCTCCTGGTTTGGCTGTATTTGTTGAGAACACTTCCATGAATAATGGTTGTCCTTTCCACGTGAGTTCCCGAATCTCTTTCCAATCTAAGGTTCGGTATTCATTGGCCCATTTATCAATTATTCGGTTCATGTGTCCTGCAAGCTTCTCGACTACCACCACATGAGCTAGAGGAAGATCTAGCTGTGGCAATCTAGTTGTGGCATAATATCTCGTCGACTTCTGCTTCTCCTGCAGCGCTCAGCCCCCTTCGATGCAGCGCTCCGTGCAGACAACGCCACCCACTCTTCGATTTCTGCCACGTCAGTATATATAAAATATATATTTATATATATTTTTTGTTTTAAAAGCCGCCTTCACTGCCATCTACAACGCCGTCAACCTACAGCCAGCCGACTCCAACTTCTGCTGCGCTTCAACGTATATATATATATATATATATATAGATATGTGTGTGTGGTGTTTGGCCGCCTTCACACTGCCATCTACACGCCGTCAACCTACAGCCAGCCGACTCCAACTTCTGCTGCGCTTCAATCGTATATATATATATATATATATATATCTTTTCTTTGCTGCGCCTCCAAAGCTACTCACCTCCCACAGGACTTCGCCTTCAACTGCTTGGTTGCCTACAAACACCGCCTTCACACGGCTGCTGCGCTCGATGAAGGCGTCTCCCCACACAATAACAAAACAACAAAACAATAAAAGAAAGAAGGCCGCTTCCACTACTTCCTACCTACCTCTCGCCAACCCCGTCAAAGATGCAAAAACAGAAAGTACTTAAATCTGAATAATGGCGGGATTTCTCTACCGCAATGGGGTTTTAATTTTTTTTTGCTTCTAATCAAAAAACAGAAAACACACAAGGCGTCCTTGAGATCACACACTCAATGCCCTTGCAATACTCTAATCTACCCTAATCCACGATTTTGCAATCAATGGAGCACTTAGTAAGAAGTAATGGTTAACACCCTTCACTAACTTAGGTGTGCGTTCCCCCGGCAGCGGCGCCATTGTTTGGGACATCATAGCATAGCGGAGGCTACACTCCAACCCACACACTTTGTCAATCCGTGAATGCAACCCGGTTAGCGCGCATAGAGGCTATCCCGAATGGGAGAAGATTAGTTAACCACA
Source organism: Cibotium barometz (assembly GCF_041138505.1). Taxonomy (NCBI): domain Eukaryota; kingdom Viridiplantae; phylum Streptophyta; class Polypodiopsida; order Cyatheales; family Cibotiaceae; genus Cibotium; species Cibotium barometz. The sequence continues at coordinate 26,032,343 of NC_141088.1, read as the reverse complement.
CACTAATGACTTCTAGTCCTACTCAATCCTTCTTCAACACTCAAGCAATCAATCTAACATAATCAAAGCGTCAAGATTAGGCTACACTTAAGCATAAAAATGCAACTTATGCAAAGAATCTAACATGCAAAGAGCTATCACACAAGCCTCAACTACACATCATTTCATGCACAAGCTTCATCACATGCACTCTACAAATCAGATTTTAGCATCAAAACATCATTAAGAAATCTAGATTAGCAAGTGTGTAGACCATAACCTCATATCATTGAAAATGTAGAGAATAGAGAGTACAAGATTGAAGCAAGAATGGAGATGGAGAGCCTTGGGAGAGCACATGAGAAGGAGCTATGGAGCAAGCTCTCTCTATGAGCCTCTCAACCCAAATGACCAAAGAGTCCTCTCTAGCTCTCAAATGGGCCACCTTTTATACAAAAACTCTAGAACTCCCAAAAGTTCCCATGTGGGATTATTGTCAAGCCCTCTCCCACATTCATCTACAACTTGGAACTCTTTTCAAGAGCCCTAAGTGTCTTTTTTTGTTGCATCCTTGTATTGATCTTCATTCGTCATGCAACAAGAACCCATAACCTCCATCCGGTCTTATGAGAGCCCTTTATAGCCATTAAAGCTCGAAATTGACATCCCACAAAAAGTAACAAAGGGTGCTCCTAGCCAACAAACACTGATGAAGCACAATTTGGAGGGATGGTTACAAAAAACCTACAATACCTTCCACGAGGCCAACACACGATAGAAAGAAAGAAGGGAGGGACTTATGCTAATATCATTACTTTTACCATCCCATGTTTCACTCCCCGACAAATTTCATGTCCATATCAAGAGGAAGCATGTTGGAAAAAGGTAACCCATGGCATTATAGCTCCCACCAACATGTACAATAATATACACCTATACACATACTAAAAGTTCAACTAACCATTAAAAAATAAAGATGATGAGAAAGATCCCATATCAAAATAAGAGAATGAAGTATGATTGTGATGTTACTATAGGCCGTGAGCATGGACGTTTCATGGATTGATACGAGTGACCCTATCCTGGACCTGGATTGTCTGGATTAGTACTATCAAGGGTATCTAAGTATTCCTCCTTTTGAAACCCACTCATGTTGTTTTTATGCACTACTAGGGGAGCGATGTTATGAAGCCACCTTTGTGGACCAGTTCTACCTACAATTTCATCCCCTTGCACCCTCTCTTTACTATGAGTGTTGCATGTTGCCCGGAGTGTCCTACTTATGTTGGCATTGTAGAACTTATTTTAGGCATTATGGGGCATGACTCTTGCAGTCCATGGTAGGAGAGACACCACAACGACATGATGACGTGAGTGTACTTTATCCAATGGGAGAACCTTATCAACAAGTAAGAAATGCAGAGGAAGAGCTTATAGAGCAAGGGAGGAGAGCAAGAGCTTACGCACTTACACCGTCATTCTATGAAATAATATTGCTAACTCCTTTCCCCTTTTGGAGTATGGTGGATCATTTCCTAGACAGTTTAGCTAACACTAGCTCTTTAGCTCACTTGCCTATCGTAGCCATGCTAAATCACAATGAGGATGCACTCAGTCCATTGCCTCGTACACCAGAGGAGACATATATTAGAATCAAACTATAAGGATGATGAGCTTAGTAACACTTAGTCTAACCTAGCATATGAGTTATGGATATCTAATAATGACATGTTGCGCTGATTTTTAAAGATTTTTAAAGGTTCACAAGAAGCATAAGAGAAGTTTTCAACATTGCAAGTACAATTTACAAGACCGACTTCCCAACCATACAACTAACCAAGTGTATTTTAAACCCATCCTCAACTAATGCTATTATTTTCAATTTCAATATTTTTTATAATTCTCCATTTAATGTATATTTGAGTGCCTACTTGCATCATTGTGTGATTGGTCTATCGCTTTTCTAGTGATTACTTGGATAACCATTCAAGATTTGGTCCTAGTCAAATCCTTTCTAAGATCGACTTTAAAGTATGCCAACAGAGTATGCTTAGTCCTCCACCTTTCTTATTAGTGTGCTCCCTCCTAGTGAATTGTGAATTGAAAGTAGTTTAAATTTAAAAAAAACCAAAAAACAAAAAAACAAACCAAAAATACAAAAGAAAAAGAAAAGCCCAAGAAGATAACCATTGCCATGTGCGGTCTAAGTAAGACTTTTGGCTCTTAGTGATGGAGCCTTGGGACCATAGCCTTGAACACTATAGAATAAGACCTTGTGGCTAAAGACCTACAAATAAAGGGCTTTATTTTTATTAATTTTTTAAACCATTGTTGCAGAGTTACTTAGCGCTTCTTAGATACTCTTGTAATGAGGTCTCTGGGCCATTGCTTGGATCTTTGCAGGGTGGTGCCCTACTTTCACATTTTTATCTTCTTATTAAATTAAAAAATCAAAAAGAAAATCTTGTAATAATCACTTAGTAGTTTCATTATGAGTCTAGATAATAGCTAGAGATGGCTTCACTTAGTGTGTGTGTATAGAGACTAGGATCATATCCCAAGGCATGCTCTTTACTTCATCTTAGTCATCAATAGCATGCTTTGTATAGCAACTTGTGTATACATTAGACCAATAAGATCTAATAATTTTATTTTCAAAAAGTATATTATCGTTACACTGTCGAATGGGATTTAAAAAGGACAACTACCACGTACTCCTCTTAATGTGCATGGCTCACCTCGGCAAGCTGACCACTCATGCTTGACTATGTATGGTAAAGCCCTATCAGGGCTCAGATGAGTCTCTATATAGACAATGACATCCCTACCTATGGGAATCTTGCTCAAACCTCGTGGATGACCACAGGGTGCCATTACAATTTCATGTTTCTAGCCTTAGGTGTTTGGAGAGAGATATTTCCCCAATTCCATTTACCATTGCCACCAAGACAATAAGATTTTCTAAGGAAAGCATTGTTTTGGGGTGGAGAAGGGAGAGAGGGATTCTACAATAAGATTTTCTAAGAGGAAAGCATTGTTTTGGGGTGGGGGAGGGAAAGAGGAATTCTACAATAACATTTACCTCAAGCACCATGCTAATAAGGCAACAAGATTTTCTTAGAGGAGGAAGGCATTTGGAAAAAGACAAACAATTAGATAGGAGGCATCAAGGATGAGTTTAAAAGGTAGCAATGGGTGTAGAATGTCGACCCACAAGGGTTGTAGTGGCAGAAGGCAACATGATGACGTTAAAGAAGAAACTCCACCACAATCATTATTATTTTTTTAATTGTGACTCAATAAGCATTGACATGAAAGAAGATGCTTATACAAGAGCATTGGGATTTCTTGGTGTTTCAATCCAATAATATAACAAGAGATGTGTGGTAAAGGTTACAAATTGCTCGCACAATGATTTGAAAGGTTAATTAATCACACAATGCAAAGAATCTAAATTATACACCCATTATTTCCTAATATTGAAACATGATAACACTCTGGTGGATTGCAACTTAGTTGTTAAAAGGTCCAGACTCAAGTCTTAGCCCGTACTTTTAATTAAAGTCAAATGTTTTAGTATGAAGATGGTTTGGAATTGATGTGTAAGAATACAACATGGTCTTTTATAACAGGCAATCTTTCTTATTGATTAGAAGGGGTGAATCTAGACAACATAGGAGGATGAAATTGAGACATTGCTTAACTTAGTGTGGAACATTGAGGTTTTTGAGTGCAACATTATTGGGTGAAGAGTGTGTTGACCAAGAATTCTTAGCCCTTTAAGATTTAAAACAAATTGTATAAGGGTTCTCAAGGTTCTAAGGTTCACCCACCATAAATCACATTCTTCTTCAAGGCAATAATTTCACTACACACATTTTTCACATTTGAAACAAGCTATTGCATGCATTGCCTTAAAGTAAGCAAATATGTATCAATGTTTGTTTTTGGAAGTTTATAAACACATGATGTTGAATATATGGTTATTAGCATATTGAAAAGTTTGATGTTGAATATATGGTTATTATCATATTGAAATGTTGATGAAATGATCCCTACACTTTGTCTTCATAGAAGTGCAAAAGGAGACAAGAGACAAGACTATGGAAGCGACAAAGTTGTCAAAGGAAGTAAAATAGGCACACTAAGAACAAAAGAAGCAATATGTAAGATGGAGAATGAGAATGGAATAATTAATAGAGCTACAAAAAATATAAACGGTAAAATTCTAAACATGAGTGCTTTTACACAAAGGGGTGTCTTTGGAAATGCTTAAAATCCAAAGAAAAGGGGCTTTAAAATACACTTGCAATATGTAAGATGGAGAACGAGAATAGAATAATTGATAAAGTTACAAAAAATATAAACGGTAAAATTCTAAACATGAGTGCTCTTACACAAAGGGTTGTCTTTGGAAATGCTTAAAATCCAAAGAAAAGGGGCTTTAAAATACATGCTATACATGCAAGTGTTGCATGGTTTTCCACAATTTGAGCCCTTCACAAAATCTCATTGAAACTACTCGTATGGTCTATTCATCCACATTACCCATTCACATTGAAACTACTCTCTAGTCTATTCATCCACATCAGCCATCCACCATGATATCGAATGACCTTAAGAAAATAATGGGAAAGGTGGTCTACGATGAAGCTAAGCATCCCAAAACTACCTACGATGGTTGTTTTTGTGTGGGTGGTCATGAACAATTCTAATTTGTATTGGGATTTGACTTTCATTCACATATGACAAGAAAAGATAAATAAAATAACATCGATTTGAAAAAATGACACAATAAACATATGCACAAACACAAAACACATGCACACCCCATAAAAACATAACATGTGACTTGTTCGTGGCATGCAATTGATCATGTGGACCCACCTCGGGTTGCTCCAGACCCCACCTCACCTGAGGAGTATAATCCACCTCACCCGAGGAGTTACCTCAAACTGGGCCTCCGCATTCCAATGTGCCCGACGCCCTCGGCCCCATTGGACATCCCTCATCACCTCTAGATCCAAGACATAGTCAACTGCCATCAAGCTACCTTTCCACGCAACGTGACTGAGGGAGACCTCTTGGCCATACTCTTTAGCCCCATGCTTGATATTTTGGAAAGTGGTAAACCATCTATTGCAAGTTGATGCTCCTCTCATGTTCCATGATCCTGATTCCATGGATAGTTTTGTATCAACCCAATGAGATTGCTTTAATTTGCTTCTATTATTGAGGGAGATCACTCGACATATTCATTAGCCCCATGCTTGATATTTTGGGAGTGTTAAACCACCCATGGGGGGCTGATGCTCCTCTCATATTCCATGATCCTAGTATTCCATGATGAGATTCCATGGACAATTTCGTATCACCCCATTGAGATAGCTTTGATTTGTTTCTATTTTGTTTACCGTTTCATGATATGATATGTCATGGACATTATTGTATCACTTTGGTCTCATAGGCCCATTGGGTCTTTAGTAGTTGCTTAATCTCTCTCTCTCTCTCTCTATCTCTCTCTCTCTCTCTCAAGTCCCACCGTTGGTCGCATATGCCCTCGTGTTGCATTCTACCAACGTTAATACCTCTCTCTCTCTCTCTCTCTCTCTCTCTCTCTCTCACACACACACACACACACCACCACCAACAACAACAACAACAACAAAGCTATGTTTGGCCAATAGATAGTCACTTCATATGAGCCTATCCTTTCATTTTTTTTTGTTTTGGAATGGGATGTCACCTCTCATCTTGACGCCTTCTCTCACACACAATGGTGCTCAAGGCAGATAATTTTGGACTCTCTCTCTCTCTCTCTCTCTCTCTCTCTCTCTCTCTCTCGCTTCCTTCCTCTGTCAAATGAGAACGTTAACTTGTTGGACGAGCGTATCAAGAGCAGGACCTTTAATTCATGCACCAGACTTGCCACCACAATTTGCTAGCTCAATCACAGCTTCATAATGACTGCCTCTCTGTATTCTGCCACTTTGGAATGTAGCGAACTTAGCTCTAAAGAATGATTGTACAAAGCAATACTTACAATTCCCTAAACCTCTCCTAATATAGTATAGATTGCTAAATGTTTTATGCAAGAAATCTTCTGATTCTTAAACATAACCTGCTTAAGCAGTACTTAAGGTGCTTTGCAGCTAGGTTCACTCAACCTCTCCCGACTATGATATTGATATCATACACAGTAACAGTACATCAGAGCTTAAATTTGCATCCTTGTTCTTCATGCATGCACCCCCCCCCCCCCAGAGGACAGATGGCGATGCAGTGGAGGGTGAACACAAATGTAGGATAACTTAAGAGTAAAACAAATAGTTGATTATCAAAAAACCAACGTCATTAGGGGATTGAGATTCTCACTAATGACTAATTCACTTGAGACCTTTTGCAATCACTAAGCCAGAGTTTACATTACCAAGAATGGCTTGAAAATTCACTAGTGTAATTACAACTACACATTTTCACCAGGCGGTAATTCTGCTAGTTTAGCTGGCATGCCCAACACCTTTTCCATATCATATCTCACTTCAATGTTGCGTATGCTATAGCCTACTACCATGAGCCAGTACAGTAGCTTTGCCAAGTCAGCTGAAGTCGTTTGTGTCACAGCTTTCTAGAAAGAAGAAATAGAAAAGGAAATCACCACTACTTCACAAACCATAGAGCAAATCTTCCTAGGAATGATGGTACATGAAAGCTCTATGACAAACAAACTTTCGATATATTTTTGAAAAAAACGAGCCGTTTGACAGAGAGAAGGTACTAGACTAAGATTCTACCTCTCAATGAATTTTGCCTATGGGCAAACCAGGTGGTAATTTAAACAAATGGGATGAATGTGTTAAACCATCCACTGTTGTACCAGCCAGCACCTGCTGTACTAGCCTTTGTACCTGCTGTACTACTGGAGCCTGTGCCTGCTGAAGTGACTGTACCAGCCCACGTACATGCTGTGCTTTCTGTTTGGGTTTTACTGCCTCTTGTCCGAGCTGTACTGATCCAGTACCAGCCTCTTGTACCAGCTGTACCGCAGCTGGCAAGGACTATGTTTCATCATTGATGATGTTTGGGCATGATTAACTGCAACTTGTACCCATGTGCCTAAAGGGTTTGAATGTTCTTCTCCAAAGTTCTAGGCAAGGTTACATGCCTCATTTTTATTGAAATATAAGGGTTGTATTTGGATAAATCTGGCCCGCTCTTTTCAAGTTATGTGTGGTGACTGGTTGTGGCCATCATTTAGTGTTCAATTACATTAAAAATTAAGTGTGGGAGCCCCTCGCTCCCTTTAGAATGTCTTCATCGTGAGGATTTCTTGTAACAATTCTAAGGCACAATCATTCAGTGATAACCAGGCAATTATTGGCATACTGCTTTTATTACAGCAGGCAGCAGCACTACAAAGTTTTCGTTTCTAGCATTGACAACTGGGACACATGTCCGTTCAAATACATGGAGTTGAAACAAGCAGTTGTTTGGTGAGAACCCAAGTGTCGGCAGCAATTTCCATAATAATGGTGTGTATCCCTTCTATTTTTGTGATTTCGTCTCTTTTCTTGGCACCCTCCCTCATCAATTTTCCCCTGGAATTGCACTCAGGTCTCCTCCCTTTTCTTTTCAATTTTTCAACTAATGTTCTGCAAAGAGAAATGCACCCTGCAAAAACCATTGCTCGCTCTCTGCAGAGATATTCCTGCTTGAAACCCTAGCTCACTTTGAGAAGCAAATAAATGTTCTGCAAAGAGAAATGCACCCCTGCAAATACCATTGCTCGCTCTCTGCAGAGATATCCCTGCTCAAAACCCTAGCTCACTTTGTGAAGCAAATAAATGTTTTTCGCTCTGCGTTAGCATTCTCAAAAACCTGGCATTAGCAGCAGCCTTTCTCCACTAGGAACCCTTGTTTACGAAGATTTTCACTATTCAAAACCCTAGCATAAGCCTGCTATTTTCTGTTCAAAGCCCTAGCGGAAGTAGATTTTCTCCACCGATCTTTTTGTGCTCAAAAACTTACCAAAAGCAGATTGTGTTTGTCCAAAAAACCCTAGCATAAGAAGATTTTCTTCATAAAACCCTAGCATAAGCGAGTTCTCTTAGGTTCAAAACCCGAAATATAAGCAGGTTTCTCCAGGTTAAAAAAGCTAGCAGAAGCAAGTTGCCTTTGAGCGGATTGCTTGTGTAACAGTTTGGCCCTCCGAGTTCTTTTCACATGATGGAACTCATGCCCGGACACTTGGACAGGATGATGGACACATGGGAACAAGGGATCCTTAGGTTAGCACAAGAAAAAGCACCAATCTTGGTCAAAAAACAGGAAAAAGCAAGTCAAACTATGTTGACCAAAAGCTGAGGGCACCATTGGAAAGAGGACATCAAACTGGATCAAAAGGCTAAAGGCCGCTTTTCCAAAAAGTAGCTCCAGGACCAAAAAGCAAGGCCTTGAAGCTACAAAAAGCAAAATCAAGAACTTTGGTCATTTTTTGACTATTATTAATATTTAAAAGTTAAAGCAAAAGCAAAGAGGCAAAGCAAAAGCAACACACGGCAAAAAGCAGGAGCCTCCTTGTACCCTATTTGAGAATCATCTTGTGTGTGGAGATCTTGAAGAGAGAGAGCCTCCTAGAAGATTTGTCATCATCATCTTCTTCCCTCTCTATCTCCTAAGCGCTGCCTAGATCCTCCGTCTCCGCCTCAGCCACCGTTGTAGAACCATAGCCGCTGGTGTCACCGCTGTTCCACCAGCGTCACCAGTGCTTCCGCCGGTGTCTCCGCCTCCCAAAGCCGCTTCCGCTGGCATTAGCCGTACCAGAGCCAGCTCCGCCGCCTGTTATCTGATCACGTCACCGCCTCCTCAAAGCGCTGGCGCCCGCCACTTTCCAGCACCAGTCCCTGCCTGGCTGCGCCTCCATTGTACGCCTTGCTCCACCATCTCCACCAGCGTGCGCTGCCCCTGCAGCGCCCTGTTTACCTGGCTGTGCCACCTATAGCCGCCTCTGCTGCTGCTGCTGCCTCCAGTCGCCGCCAAGTAAACGCAGCGCAGCCTGCTGCCCCTGCACAGAATCCCCAACGCCGCCTACGCCCCTGATGACGCTGTCGTGCGATGCCTAACAGCTGCCACCTGTGCCACCTTTAAAGGGCTGCCACCAACTGAAGAAACGCCGCCACCATCCCTTGGGAGAAGAGCCTTGGGCTGCCTTGCACCATGCTTTCTCATCTTTCCAGCTTCTCTATCCCAGTGTGTGCTCTTTCGAGATTTTTGTCCAGATTGGGTGAAGAGACTCTTGTGGGTATTTGAGAGCATTAGATTTGATTCCGACTTTTGATATTGGTACTAGCCCAGTGTAAGACTCTTGTGGGTCATCCTCATGGTGAGCTCGGCATTAGAGATCTTGTGCCTCGACACTGACTTCAGCCCGGCCTCGACATCGGCACTTCATTGTATTGGTCTTGGCTTGGAAAAGCCCATGGATTGTTCTTGAAATAAATTCTTGAAAAGGGGGCGGGGCCTGTTACCCGCTCAGCGTGGTGTACTATGTGAGAGCCCTACCAAAGCTTATGCAAGCAGTCTATATAGCAGGACCTATAACCTTGGAAGAAGCACAAGACAAAGCCTTGCAAGCCGAAGCTTTACATATGCCTTGGATGGTGGACAAATCAAAGAACGAGAATCAAGATTCATCCCAAGTTCAACGGAGGATCCCAAGCAAAGAATGAGCCACAAGAAAAAAAGAAACAAGAATGAGGATAAACCCCCATTTTACCAAAAGAAGCTATCCCGCAAGCAACTCGAGGAGTATGTCAAAGAAGGTAAATGTTTCCAATGTGGAAAGAAAGGACATGGCTGCAAAATGTCCTGATAGACCAAATCAAAAAGCCAAACCGCACCAAAATAATGCATTGCCGAAGGAACTCCAACATCAAGGTGACACACCACCAGAAAAGAGGCAACTTTTCAAAGCTTGGGACAAAGTGGCAAACCAAC
>NC_141088.1:25414868-25417368 GCF_041138505.1 Cibotium barometz | reverse complement strand
ATGTGCTTGTGTCTGTGTTATGTGTGTGTGTGTGTGTGTGTGTGTGTATGCATGAACATACATGTGTGTGCGTCGATATACATATAAATCTATTTATATTTACAAGCTTACATACCTATAGATACGCATACATACATAATATATATACGTGTGTGTGTATGCATATTCTCTCTCTTACACATGCACATAATATATATGTTTGTGTGTGTATGTGCAAGCTTGATTATGTGTGCAAGTGTGCATATCTCTATATGTTGCACGTGTGTCCATGCGAGCGAGTGTGTGTGTGTTTGTATGCATGTGTGCACGTATCATGTGCTGGTGTCTGTGCGTTGTGTGTGTGCGTGTGCATGAACATACATGTGTGTGTGTGTCGACATACATATAAATCTATTTATACATACATAATATATATAAGTGTGTGTATCTATAGGTATGTAAGCATGTATACAAAGATTTCATTGAAAGATGTGAGATGAGATCTTCCTAGATTCAAATTCAAGATTGCATTGGTAGATGTGAGATTTGGCTCCTCCTCACGCTTGCAGGAGGAGTGGTTATTTTGAATTAGCCCCACCTCCTTTGCCCACGTGGAGGGAGGTGGGGTTGTGGTTAATCTTGTATAGATGTTGGCATGCTACAACTCCTTCTAATGTGGGTATGTAGCTTCGTGGACACCTTCACACAAGCTGGTCCTCTCACATGGTATTTATCATGATTGGTTGCCCACATACTCTTCTACTCTAGCCCATGATAATGCAACTACAAGTTGTCTTCACACGAGCTAGTCCTCTCACATGGTATTTATCTCATGAGTGGTTGCCCACATGGTCTTCTTCTACTATGAGCCCATGATAATGCAACTATAGAGTTGGCTGTGATTTATTTATCTCACGAGTGGTTTCCCACATGCGCTTCTACTACTATGAGCCCTCTTGAATGCAAGGTGGATGTGTGTGCTACTCATAGCCGATGAATATAAATAACGCAGTTGTACATGTTGGCCTCGCCTAGTACTACTTTAGCAACTTGACTAATTCACTTATTTGCTTATTCGAGATTCATGTTGTGTGTGTGTGTGTGTGTGTGTGTGTGTGTGTGTGTGTGAGAGAGAGAGAGAGAGAGAGAGAGAGAGAGAGAGAGAGAGAGAAGCTCACAAGTTACACATGAGATTAGTGCTTGATGGGACGGCCTTGCTTCTGTTAAGGGATTAAATCATTACTTTTCATATGTAACACAAAATTCTTCCTAGTACAAGTAAGATTCTAGAAGGTGGCATTATAAGTGTGTGTTGTTGAGCTCCATTCTTTGGAACAACCTATTGGATGCCATTAGAAGGGCAAGTTTCTAATTACGGTCTTATGTTGCACATTTTGTAGTCTAGGTGAGCTATATCTAGATAATGTCCATCTTTTTATATTGTTCTTGCATAGAAAAACTATATGGAGCCCATGCCTAGTAGAAGATACGATGAAAAGATGAAGTATTCTTTTACAATTCATAATTGTGCCAAATTGGACACTATCAAAAAAACATATAGCCAAGTTTACTAGTAGTTTGACTTGCCTAACGTGGTAAACTTTATTGGGCTATGTAAAATGCAAGTTAGATGATGAAGCCTTACGCGCATTAAGGTCCTTTAAGGTCCTTTTATTATATCAGTACATGCCATTGCTTTTTAAAATCTGTAATCAAATGAGTAATTGTTTATTTAAGAAAGGCATGGAGTTTCTTATGGTGCATAATTTTGAGTAGTTATTCAAATCTAGTGAAGGATATGTGATATCTAGATATGGGAACTTGGATGATACAAGTGATTGTGGGCCAATTGTCCAGGTTACAAATACCATAAATTAATTACTTACTAGCCCATATATTACTTAAAGCACACACAAGCCGAATACATAGTATATTTAAAACACACTTTCAAAAAGCATAGTAGTTAATTTTTAAATTACCAACTAATAGAATTTCTAAATTTTTAGGATAGCGAGAGCGTTCATGAATATTAACCGCAGCCTAATCGTTTGTGAATAATGAAGGTGGTGGAAATCTGACGTCAAAAGCGATCCACGCAAAAAAAAAAGACAATTAAAAAAATCAACACATTGGAGATGTGGAAGAATGTTTCTGATTTCATAAATAAATAATAGTAAAGGTTGGAGATTTTGCCTTGATTCTGCCACAGCTTCACTTGCCTCGACCATATAAATGAGATTAATGTGTGTGAGGGTTCACTCCCAAAGTTGCTACTCTGTACAAAACTTGGCACTGTCTCCAACATTTAATGAAATTGGTTTTACTTTACAAAGCTTTATTTATCTCAAGAGTATCAACTGAGAAGAATAGTGTTAGTGGTGACTCATCTAATGAATACCTATAGCTTTGTACACAATGGCATCTCTCTCATCCAGCTCAATGTTTTTAATGGTGTTAGTGTAACACATACATCTAAGTTGTATCAAGATCATCCATTTGATGTACATAGTGGAGTCTCTCA